>NC_137976.1:62284897-62663754 GCF_963924665.1 Micromys minutus | reverse complement strand
CGTTATGAACCAACCCTAGCCCAAGAGTAATTTGGGGTAGAGAGCTTGTGCCACCACTCTATCACAGGGAGGAAGATCTGATCTGTCAGGAAAACGAGACACACTTTCTCCCTCGGCCAGCCAAAGATGACTGCTTTGCGTTTGCATCACAGGTACAGCTGAATACCTACTGTGTGCTGAACACCTGGCCCTGGGGGTCCATCAGTAAGTGAGATAGATATACACCCCTGTCTCAAGAAAGAAGTAATTAACTCCAGCATGGGGCTCGGTGACCCCTTAAAGGGGCAGTTTCTGAATAATAACTTTTAATATATCGTGGTCCCATGTTCTGCGTCTCCGCTGGCAGTGTCTGGACACCATCAATATACTGGCTCAGGGAGGCTGGGACTGGGCAAAGTCTGCGATGGGGAGTCTGTGGTCCTCATTTCCCTTCCAGGAGTCAGACACACTAGGCCTGAAGGGGAGGATGGGCAGGATTCCAGTTTGGTTGAGATCAGGTGCGGGGGTGGGGGGTGGAAGAAGAGGGAGGGTCTTCTTTAGGGAAACAAAGTTGTCCATCTTTAGTGAAGCAGCTTTCTGAGATTATCTTAACTTGTTCATGTTTCTTTATTCAGGGTGAACTATGGATTATGTAATTTTCGAGAAGGGTATGATGTGCTGGCTGCTTTTGTGTCAACTTGACACAGGCTGGAGTTATCACAGAGAAAGAAGCCTCAGTTGAGGAAATGCCTCCATGAGATCCAGCTGTAAGGCATTTTCTCAATTAATAATGAAGGGTGGGGGGAGGGCCCAGCCCATTGTGGGTGGTGCCATCCCTGGGCTGTGGTGGTCCTGAGTTCTATAAGAAAGCAGGCTGAGCAAGCCAGGGGAAACAAGCCAGTAAGCAACATCCCTCCATGGCCTCTGCATCAGCTCCTGCTTCCTGACCTGCTTGAGTTCCAGTCCTGACTTCCTTTGGTGATGAACAGCAGTGTGGAAGTGTGAGCTGAATAAACCCTTTCCTCCACAACTTGCTTCTTGGTCATGATGTTTGTGCAGGAATAGACCTGACTAAGACATGTGAGAATATCCAGGAAGGGAAGGCCATCAGCTGGAGGCTGAAGCTGCTGAGATGCCTCATTAGTTTGGAGAGGCATTCCAGGTGCTGTACTACATAACTGAGAGCCCGTGGTCATCTTAGCTGAGTGCTGTGGTTACGTGCTGCAGAGCAGGCATTACAGGCAGGGAGGGAACAGCCCCACACCTGCCACTTTCAGCCCCCCTCCTCTTCGCTTTCCCACCCCCACCTCCACTACCCTCTTAACCACCCCCCATGCCCTGAATAAACTACTCTATACTAAAATTTAAAAGAAGAAGAAGAACCATGGGCTGGTAAGACCACTCGGTGGGAAGGGGTGCCCGTCACCAAGCCTGAAGACCCGTGTTTCTAAGAATAATAGCTTGGTAGAAGGAGAGAACCAATTCCTAGAAAGTATCCTCTAACCTCCTCACACACTCTACACCATATGTCCACCAGTACACATAGACAGATGTGTCGGTCAACATACACCGACAGACGGACAGGCACACTATTTACATTCACACTACTCTCGCACACAATAGTGTGGCTAGTTTTAGACAGAAAGACAATAAATCAAAAGCTTGCAGTTATATAAAGAAGGGGGGCCATGCATCATATGAACTTCTCAAAGTCACTTTTTTTTTAAAGGCGGTGACGCAACAGGGAGCAGCAGGAAGGGAGGGTCCTGCCTTTGGAACTTGGCGTTGTTCGTAGGTCAGGAGCAGGGCACAGGCTCCAGACTGCTGATGTGGTGTCCGACATAAGGCGGTGGAGGAATCCAGCCTCTTGGACACAATGCCCTCAGACAGAAGCAACAGGGTGCCTGCGCTTTCTTCCACTAATCACTAACCATCCAACAAGGTCAGCTTCTAGGGCAAAGATGAGCCAGGCATGAGTTTCCATGTGTTCTCAGAATTGGCTGGCCTTGGTAGAAAGTGTACCTCGTTTCCCTAACGGAGTAGATCTTTCTGCCTGGTGGTGGAAGGGAAGGTGGTATTGCTGGCACAAGTCTTTCTACCCTGACTTTGCTCTCGGGCTGGGACTCATCCCCACAGAAACTCCCAGTGCTTCTTCCCACATGCTCCACACACGACACCAGATGGGTGAATTAGAATTCACATCTGCATGTCGGTTATTGGTGCGACATACTCTGTGAACAGAATCCTCACGGGATGCAGCACCGGCTGGACCTGTGGATGACCTGACTTCACCAAGGCACAGCCAGTCAGTAGAGAGAACACCATCTACCAGGCCTGCTGTGTGGACATCACACACACGCTCCACTCCTACAGACATCCTAGATGATGTCTAATATAGTTCTCAGCTTATGGGGTGAAGACAGTCCAGGGACCTGTGAACAAAGGACCTTACCAATCTCACTGTCATGTTGCCTACGGTGATTCCTACTAGACTCCGAGGGACACAGGACAGGGACCACCTTGTCCATGCTCAGAGGACATACAGCTCGCACAGATCGGGAGCAGACACGAGGAAGATCTTGTTCTACGAGTCACGTCCTCTGAGTCCTGAGCTGTTCTCAGTCAATGGCTTTGAGGGACACTGTGAATCTTTTCCTCACATTGGCACGTCACATATGTTTTCACGGCCAGTGCCTTCCGGAGCATATGGCATAACAGCTGCTCTGACTCGATGAGCCCAGAGTGAGTGGCCTCAGATCAGCCATGTACCTACCTATCGATATTTCTGATGCTAATCTCCAGGGAGGGAGACCATAATAAAGTCCAGTGCCTGCTTAAGGCTGCCATGACTTAGACGTCTCTTGAACTGCCTCACCTCACGCCAATTCTGAGGGCGGTCACAGTTCTCTGCCTCATTTGTCACATAAACATGGGGACAGAAAGCCTCCACAGCTTTGCTTAATACCATGCTGCCTTTCAGCAAGTGGTTTTATCCTTGCTCACACCAAATTTACCTGCAGTGACCTGACCAAGGCCTTTAGTGTGACTCGGTTTACCCATCCAAGAAGGGAAGATACTGACTGACCTTGGCTACCAATGACATCTTGATTCTCAGACAGCTCCATGCTGACTTCCCTTTCTACACTGAGTTACTGAGGGACACCCCTGGGAGGCTTACATTTTATTTGTGGTTTTAGCTTTCCATTGAGAAACAGCTTCAAACCCTAAAAACCCAAGGAAAACCAGTAAAACGTCACATGGTAAACCCCTCTTTACAGCTAGAAAGAGGGCGTTATCTCCAAAGCACAACCTGGAGTGATTAATCCCACCTGTCATTGAAACTTGCCAGGGGAGGGGTGGGGCTGTCCCTGTGGGGCCCTAAAGGGAGCCCTTGTGAGAGCCAAACTTCTGGATTTTTCTCATTAACTCCTCACAGGTGCACCAGCCCCTGCATAATGTGGCGGTGTCAGGCAGACCCATCAGGAACCCACAGCTGGTGATCAGAGCCCAGGCTCCCCTTTCCTTTTTTCTTTCTCCCTTCCTCCCTTTTGTTTATCTCTTTACCAAGAGAAACAATTGGGGGAGACCAAATCTAAACACCCTTTGTTTCTCTATCAGCCTCTTTAAGTCAAAGAAATGGGATTCCAAAACCAAGCCAGGAGACATTCATCCTCCAGAAAGTTAAACAAGGATGGCCGGCTAGAGACAGAAAGGAGGATGAACAGTTAGCCAGTGCCAAAAGCCCCTGCTCGGTGGCATTACCTGGGTAAGCCCCCAGCATAGTGGCTGAGAGTATCCCCAGGAGGCAGCAGAAACCAGCAGGAGGGTAGTCAGAGCTTTCTGCTCCTGTGTGGGAGGTCACTGTATTCAGCAACCTTGCTCCTCCTCCTGAGTGTGACATTGGATATGAAGCTGGAGGTCATACAAAATCCTGGAAACACAAGAATTGGCCAACTTTGTTCCTTCATTCCAAGAGCAAAATTTAGTGAGCATGTATTTGTTGGGATTCAGATATTTAGCACAAGAAGGTGGACCTGTCTTTCAGGTTCTCCCAGCATCCCTCTGTCCCTACCTGACACACCCTGCCCTCTACCCTGAACTTTACAGCCCAGGATTTTTTTTTTTGTTTGTTTGTTTGTTTGTTTTTGTTTTCCTATATAATCCAGACATTTTGCAAGTGTGCGCTCTCTCTCATTCTCCCTCTCCCTCTCTCCCTCTCCCTCCCTTCCCACCATCTCTTCTCCCCCATCCTCTCCCTCCCTCCCTCCCTCCCTCGGCCCTTCAGGCCTCCCCCTTCTCTCCTGCATCTACTAGCACTTTTTTTTCCCTTTCTTTCCCCCCTTTCCTCTGTCTCTCTGCTCGCAACGACTTTCCTAGACTCATTCCTTGGGACCAGGAAACCTGCTCAAAAGCAGCCTCCCAATAAACCCGCTTTTATAAACTTTAATCTGGCTTGAATCGACTCATTTCACCGTCAGGGAACAATTAGCCAGTATTCTGTGATGGGGACAATCTGAGTGAACAGAGCAGACAAGCCCCTGTGCCTTCAGAGCTGGTACACGAGAAGACGAGTTAGAGTAACAAGTGCATCCTATCTGGTGTGCTGGGTACGGAAGAGGAAGGAGGCGGTATTTTAAGAGTGGGTGTTCAGAGGGGTGCCCTTGAGTGCAGAAGCACTCGAGCCACGGGGTGAGTCCTGGGTGGATTGCTGCAGAGAGAAAGAGCATGCGCAGATGTGAGGCCCCGCCCCGCGGGCAGCTGGAGAGCCTTGAACATTTAAGCAAGTGGGCTCTGTGCTCCAGAGCGTCCCTCATCCACATTCACATCCCTCTCCTCTCCATCAACTTACGAGGAAGGTTTGGCAATTGGATGCGAAGGGCAAGATGGATAGCTAGATAGATATAAATGTATTGCAAATTTTATCTTCCCTGGGAATGGTAGTGCATGCCTAAAATTCTGGCATTTGAGAGGCTAGGAAGATGGCTATGATTCAAGCCTAGCCTGAGCTGCATAATGAGCTCCGGTCCAGCCCATGCTACCTACCCAGTTAAGACTTTGTCTCCCCTTTCCCCTGGCTGGCAGCGCGGAGGCCGCATGATGCCCGGAGTTACTGTAAAAGACGTTAACCAGCAGGAGTTTGTCAGAGCTCTGGCAGCCTTCCTCAAAAAGTCCGGGAAACTGAAAGTCCCCGAATGGGTGGACACGGTCAAGTTGGCCAAGCATAAAGAGCTTGCCCCCTATGATGAGAACTGGTTGTACACACGAGCTGCTTCCACAGCGCGGCACCTGTACCTCCGCGGTGGTGCAGGGGTCGGTTCCATGACCAAGATCTATGGAGGATGGCAGAGAAACGGTGTCAGGCCCAGCCACTTCAGCAGAGGCTCTAAGAGTGTGGCCCGCCGAGTCCTCCAAGCCCTGGAGGGGCTGAAAATGGTGGAAAAGGACCAAGATGGGGGCCGCAAGCTAACACCTCAGGGACAGAGAGATCTGGACAGAATTGCTGGACAGGTGGCAGCTGCCAACAAGAAGCATTAGAACAAAGGATGCTGGGTTAATAAAATGCCTCATTCATAAAAATAAAAAAGGACTTTGTCTCAAAAAGAAATATATAGTTTTAAAGAATATGTAACACACAACTCAAAAATAGCAGCGAATAATTCTTCTTAGGTCTCTCACGTTAATACTACTCTAGATAGAGACATGTACGAGATTATAGGAGTTCATGCATTCAGTTATGGAGGGCAAGACGTCTTTTTTGTTGTTTCTGTCATTGTTTCCTCAAGACAGGGCTTCTCTGTGTAGCCCTGGCTGTCCTGGAACTCACTCTGTAGACCAGGCTGGCTTGGAACTCAGAGATCTGTCTGCCTCTGCCTCCTGAGGGCTGGGGTTAAAGGTGTGCCCCATCACCCTGTGTCTGGTCCTGTCTTCACAGCTGATTTTGCAGGATTTTTCCTTTTCTTCACTCTTTCCACAGGAGCTGTGTGAAATACACGGTTTTCTAATGGCATTAACACGGGACAGGCCCCACAGAACCGCATCTCCACAGCAGCTTCCCAGACCAGGCTACACGTATACGCAGGCTGCTGTCATGGGCAGAGGTAGAACTCATCAGGACAGGAGTGGCTGGGGGAGCTAGTCTGAGCTCAGCCGACCATCCAGCACCTCCTGCCATATTACGGTCGTACAAATGCACTCACTGTATTAGTTAAATTTCTAGTGCTGTGATAAAGCACCATGACTGAGATAACGTATAGAAGGGCTTTATTTCGATTATATAGTTCCAGAAGGTTATGGTCAGTAATGATGAGGGCGGTGTGGCAGCAGGCATGGTAACAGGGGCAGGAAGTTGAAAGCTCACTTCTTAAAGCAAAAGCAGAAATCAAAAGCCTAGAAACCTAGCCGAATGTGTGTGTGTGTGTGTGTGTGTGTGTGTGTGTGTGTGTGGTGTTTGTGCGCATGCGTGCATCATGGAGTCTGTCTTGCCGTGACCTATTAGCTTGTAGAAATGTACTAGCTATATACAGAATTGAATTAGATTTGTACTCCCCCCCCCCAGCCCCTGTATTTCATCTCCCTTCCCCCACATGATACTTCTTCAGCTTAACCGAGGCTGTCCCTTCCTCCTAAAACAACCATTACCCATTCCCTATCAGATCAAGACCAGATCATGTAGCATGGAATCCTGGCAGATCATTTAGAAGGCACAAGCTTCACAGAACCCCCTAGGCCCTGTGCCCTCTAGCACTCTGGTAGAATGATGCTACTTGTATCGTGAATTATAGTTGCTCGGCAGCAGACAAATCACGCCGTCTTCAGTCTCTTAGCTCCTCCAGTCCTGAGCAAGTGAGATAAACAACCAACGGTGCTCTCAGCCTCGGTGGGGAGGACCAGCGATGCGCGGCCTGGATGTAGGTGATTCAGTGCTCCACCGAGTTTTCTAATCATTCTACAGGAAGCAAAGCACCTCATCCTTCTGCAGCCCCAACCTGGCTTGACTTCAAATGGCATTAAAAGGAAACCAAGTCCCCTGAAGTTTCTAGAAGGTAAATAAGTCATGTTCAGATCATAGTAACCTTCCCAAGTGTCAGCCTGAGCTAGTGCGCCACCAGTATAGGGCAAGGACCTGAAGTTCCTGTTGATGGTAATCAGTCACCCTAAAGTCCTTGCCAAGGTCAGCTCGAGGCTACAGAACACCACAAGCCCAACAGGGAGGTGGCCTGACTCTGTCACACCAGTTGCTGTGTGACCTTGAGCAAGGTGCTCTCCCCCTATCTTGCTTCCTTGTCTACAAAATGACAATAATAAGTTCCCTGCTCTCAACATACAATGCAGCGATTGTGAGAAGTTTGTGAATTAACACATGTGCAACGGTATTACTACAGAGGTGAAAAGAATAAAGGTTATCATGATTGTTAGTATTACTATTACTACTACTACTGTTGTTGTTGTTATTGTTGTTGTTCTTGTGGGGCTGGGCAGAAGACGGTAAGCATTTTCCTGGGAGATGGGAGTGAGGTCTCTAGCCTGCCTCTCACTACATAGTTGTGAGCCAGAGGCTTAATCACTGTCCTGCTCTGGACACAAGTTTTCTTGTAAAATTAAGCCCTGGGGTTAGGCCAGTTTTCTTAGAAATGAGATCCACGGCCCCTGCTGCTCTCTCACCCAGTCAGGTGAGTCTGCAGAACTCACCAGTGTGACTTGTGTCCTCGGTGAACTGACTCAGTGGTTAAGGGGGTTCTATCCCTGAAACCTCCACCTCAGGGCCTTTGTACTTACTGCCTCTCTGCCCGGGAAACTCTACTCCTAAAACATTCTTTTCGTTAAGTTGTGCCAAAGGTTTGCTCCCCATGTGCACAAAACAGGAAAGTCAGCTGCTTAAACTGAAAGCATTTCTCCTTATCCTCATGTAAAATAATGAGCGTGCATGCGTGTCTTCATTCACACACACACACACACACACACACACACACGCATGCACACACACACATACATGTGCATGTGTGCACACACACATACACACACTCATGAATGCATGCATACATGCACATGGACTCAAACACACACACACACATGCAGACATACTCGAACGCATGCTGTAGCACATCTTCCTTACTAGAATGCCCCAAGCCTCCTGTGATAGTGCTGGGGCCCAACACTTAAGAAATCAGTTTAGAACTGCAAAACAAATAAGCTATCAGTACAATAGTAAGTATAGATAAGCTCGGAAGTATAGAATGGCCTCAAAACTCACTGCCGGAGGGTTTTCCAGTGTCACTACTGAGAGGTGACTGGGCCATGAGGGGCTGGCTGAAAGTGCGATCAGAGGTGGGCCTGGTTGTTAGCAGCAGGTCACAGTGGGGTATGTCTTTGAAGAACAGGACTTGCTCTGGCCCTCCCTGCCTTCTCTCTCTCCATTTCTTGTCACCCTGACATACTCTGCTCTGCTACGTCCTCTTCACTGTGACACTCTGCCTCGCCACAGGCCCACATTGTCCAAGCCTCGTGAAACCTCAGCAACCACAAACCAAAAGAAATCTTTCCTCCTCTAAGTTCCAGGCATTTTACCACAGCAATGGAAAAACCAGAGATCACAGGCTTTACCTTTGTCTGCGGGCTGGGAGTGGAACAGAAAGGCAGAAGCAAAGGTCGGAAGAATGGAAGCTCCATCCCCTGAGGATCTCAAGGAGAGGACAGATTCCAGGGAGCCTGCACTGACTGCCCTCCCATGGCTCAGCAACCATGGGCCCTGAGGATCCCCAAGACAGTGGCTTTGTCCCCGGTGGCAACCTTCCCTCAGAAAGAAGGGTCCAAATCCAGCCAGCTGCCTTAGCCAAGTCCCCTGAGCCGACTGCACTATCCAGATGTTTCTTTTTAGGGAGATAGATGGCAAACCTTCAGCAGTTGCTTCATGGAGAATGGAATGCCCTCCAGACCCCAATGACAGACCATTACAGACCAACAGATATGACATCATTTAAAAGGTGTTTGAGTTTGAGAATGCCACCCCTCCCCCCCGGGATTTTAGAGCACCCGTAAATGATTAATAAACTTTATACATGTGGATTAGTATCTAAAAATATACTCTATGAAATTTTTTTGAAGGGAATAGCTTATGGATAATATTTTACTTCTCGAATTCTAGGGCTTTAAAAAAATAAGCATGTTGGCCCAAGTCTCTCAACCCATGAACAAAAACATTCCTTTTCCTACGCTGTCTTCCTGCTTGCACACTTGGAGTAGAAAGGACCCCCAACACCTAGATTAGGTGGTCAACCGCTGTCCTGACCAGAGATGCTCATCCCGATAACAACCTAGATTTTAAGTCTTTGGGTAAGGCCTTTCTTTGCCTCTCAATCGTGTTTTTCAACACTGTGAGGGAAATAGTTAAGCAGTCAAAACAGACAGATTAGGCCATTTCTACTCCATTAGTGAAGGCTCCTTCAGTGAGTCATCAGCCTGTCCATCAACTGAGTTTGAAAAACACAATTAGCAAGAGTTTTCAGCAGAATTAATCAAAATCGTTAGTGTGTTTATGCTCTCGTGACGCACAGGAAGGAAAACCAGGCAAAACACACCCCATAATTTTTGTCAAGGACTCCTGTATTCCCAGAGGCCTTACCAAGTAGCCTTTTCTGTAGCCAGTGTTGCTCACGACAGTCTGGAAATTCTGGCCACAAAAAACAGTCTAAAGGACCAGTTTGGATTTCATTGTTGTTGTTTGTTTTTATTTTTTTTTTAAGGCAGGATTTTTCTGTGTAGCCTTGGTTGTTCTGGAACTCACTTTATAGACCAGGCTGGCCTTGAACTCACACACACAGATCTGCCTGCCTCTGCTTCCTGAGTGCTGGGACTAAAGGCATGTTCCACCCAGCCTACCTGATAATTTAAAAATGATTTATATCTTTTCCCTTTTTCATTTATTGAAGCTATTGGAAGGTGCTAAGGTCTCAAGGAATGAATTTTGCTGACTGTTTTTTTTTTTTTTTTTTTTTGTTGTTGTTGTTGTTGTTTTGGGTTTTTTTTTTTTTTTTGGTTTTTTTTTTTTTTGCTGGCTACTAAGCACATAAGGGAAAAGGAGACATCATAGATGTTTTCAGATAGGCTAGAGAGGAAATGATAATTTTGCTTCATACATCGAGGGGTGTTTTAATCCAGCACACCGGGAAATGCATGGTGGGACCAGCTCAGTCTTGAGTGATGCTAGTGTATCTTCACAGTGGATAGGTCCCAAAGACACCGGAAGGGAAGCAGTCATAAATGGCAGGTCCCTAGGCATATCCCCTCCACCTCAAGACTTAATTCTTTCAACTTAGCTCCACCTCCTAAGTTTCCAGAGCCTCCCATGCAACCTGGAACTATACACTCAAAGGGAAGGTATGCAGACGATTAAATGTTGAAACCGTAAGAGTTTGTACGGTGAAATTTTATCTTAGGTTATGAGGGAGCTAACTGGCACTGGATCCGTACCTCCATGTACAAAGATGACTAAAACAAAGGCCATACAGCGACTCTTGCCAGCCCTTATCTGATTCCTGGAGGAAAAGAAGCCATGGGGGAAACGCTATAGGCGACGTGACTTTCTGCCTGGAGACCCGTGAGACGAGAACTCAGGGAGAGCCTGGTGAGCAGATGCAGTTAACGGTGAAGAGAAGACTGGAAACCGCCGAGACGAAAAGATTGCGATGAGACTCTCCAGATTAGGAAGGGAATGAGCTCTGACTAGAGACCCCAGAGGTCCTCGGGTTAAACGTTTAGAGATCCAGAAAGACACATGGAGGACATCTTGGTGAGTGCTTGACACATGGTAAGGTTCATGGTAGGAATCATGGTCATGTGATAAGCATTATTTGGTCAGTGGTGGGGAGTGCATACACGTAAGTGGTGGCTTCATGTAATAACAATGCAAGTGACAATAACTCTGTCATCATTGTAACTCCATTGTAACACAGCCACAGAGTACATTATTCTCACATTTGTGGTGATGCTGGTGTGCATCCTAGAGTAAAAGCATAGCCCATACAAGTGTGCACAGTACATAATACTTGATCATAATGATAAGCAACTATATTACCGTCTTGTGTGCATAGCACACTAGACTTCTGTTTGTGCTTGAGTGCACCTTTTGCATTTATTTACAAAAGTACTTTATTGAAAAACCCGTGTCCTATTAGGCACATAGCAACCTCATGTAGCCTGTGCCGATCATGGTCTTTGGGTTGTATCATTTTCTCTTGCTCTGTACCATCTAAGTTTGTGGAAATACATATTGTGTGACCCACAGAGTGGCCAAATATGGCATACTTCTCAGAACGTAACTTGTTATTAAATGACACTTGACTATATATTCAAAGAACAAATCCGAGGCAGCCCACTCTAAACCACCTTTAACACAGGATCCACAAGACCAGTGGAGCCACCAGCAACCTCCGTGTGTCCTAGTTAGAGCAACAAATGGTATAAGAAGCATGAAGAAGGGCTGGCCACAGACAAAGAAGGTTAGATCTACCTCTCTCACCTCTAAGCAAAAATCACATCATTTGAAATAGGAAAGGTATCCAAATGCATGCATAAAACAGGAGGCATTTGAGAAAAAACACATAAACCTTCTATATTAAAAAAAATATGCATTACCACTTAGAGACAAGTAAATTGGACAATAAACCACACCCATTCATTGAAAGACCCAAATTGCTCAGACGCTAAATGTCCTAGCTAAATCGATCTACAGATTCACCACCCACAAAGAAAATCTCAAGAAGGTTTTGCTTGCTTATTTCTGTAGAACTTGACAAGTTGATTAAAGATTATACAAAGCTAAAGAGGACTTACTGTGACTAAAATAAAGTTTAAAAGACCAAGATTCAAGGGACACACATTATCTAATTTTAAGACATTAAAGACATACAACAATCATAGCAATGTGTTATTGGCATACAGGCAAAGGAATAAAGTGGAAAATTGAGAAAATCACACATTATCAATTGGTTAATGACAGAAAACATCAGAGAAACTCAACCTGGTGAGCCATTTTAGGTGGGGCTGAACTTTTTGAAACAAAATAACCCTCAGTCATTATGGCACACCATACATCACAAAATTAATCTGAGGGTTAGGTAATAAAGCTTTGGCATGAAGATCTGAGTTCAAGCACCAGGTAGTAGTAGTAGTAATAGTAGTAGTAGTAGTAGTAGTAGTAGTAGTAGTAGTAGTAGTAGTAGTAGTAGTAGTAATGGTGGTAAACAGCTTGAGGGTAGAGTATAGCTTAGTGGTATAACACTTGACAAGCATGACTCTTGGGTTCAGTTCCCAAAACTATAAAAATATCGACTTTACATAAATAGTAGATTTAATCACAAAAGCTACATTTTCACAGCAGATAGAAGTGAGCAGATACCTCCACAGTGTTGGGCTGTGCTCTCAGAAGGGACAGACACAGAAAGGACTCACCATCAAACAGTCACCTGAAATTCCTTATTTCATCAAAGTAATAACTTGGTCATTAGGAAGAGGACAGTAAGAAAATGAAAATTAAGATCCCACCCAAAACAAAGCATTTGCAATATCTACATATTAGGAGAGACTTCATCCAGAATACACACTCTACTGAGAGTAGACGGAAGACTTAAACAATCTAGGAGAGGAAGTATGCAGGCAGCCATCACCACGAGTCCTAACATCATTAAGCCCATGAGAAGAACAAGCTAGAACCACAGAATATACCTCTCCAAATAGCTGTGGCTACCATAGCATCATCATACTCATCTCAGGAGGCAGAAATACTGTAACGTTCCTCATAATGCTGTTAGAAGGTAGTAGAACCACTTTAGAAGACTGTAAGTTTCTCTTAAAATTTTTTAGAACTTGTGTATATGCTTTTATAGGTGTGTTTATGCAAGTAAAGTGCCTATGGAGGCCAGGGAAGACATCAGATCACTCCTGGAATGGACTGAAAAAGAGCTTTGTGAGCCACCCAACATGGTGCTAGGAACCAAACTCTAATCCTCCATAAGAGTTATGAAGGCTCTTAGCTTCTGAGCCATCTCTCAACCCCGTCTTTCAAAGATAAAAGACTTACCCCACCTATGAGAAAGGAATTTCACTCCTAGGTAAATTGCCCCTGGAACGTGAAAACATATGGCCACGAAAATCTTCTTCAAGTGTGTTTATATCAGCTTTATTCACAGTAGTCCAAGACTGGCAGGAACTCAAATGCCGATCCACACAAGAATGGATACATCATGGGCTTGTCACACAACCAAATACTGTTTGTAAACAAAAGACTATAGACTACCGACACATTCTGCGTCCACATGGATCCCAACTAAAACAGAATAAAAGCAAAAAAGTGTCAGCTATTGAAGGATTCATATCATAGAATTTTACTCATGCAAAATTCAAGAACAAGCTCAAGTACTCTACAGAAATAAAAGTCGTGGCTGCCTGACGTGGATGGGGGCAGGACACCTCAGAAATAACTACGCATTGTACACCTTTGTCGTGTGAATTCGTGGATGTCATACATATACCCAGTGGCCACTTATAACCTGCACAGCCTGCTATATGAACATCTTCGGGGTAGGTGGGGGGAGATGCAGGAATAGAGAAGAAGAATGTTAGATGGTAGATGCTTAAATTATTCTTTATTTGCAAGCAAGCGAGCATGCTCGTGCACGCGAGTACACACACACACACACACACACACACACACACACACACACACACAGAGGCTTTGTAAACATCAGTTCGTGCATTCATAGTGAACTGGGCCAGTGTGTCATAAATGCAGTCTGTACTAGAGTTTCATGTCAATAGAGGAAGGACATCAATCCTCATTATGAAAAAGGTCTTTTCTCTGTCCTTTGGTTCCCTTATAGCCTTTTATTATCAAAGTACTCACACACAAGCATGAACTGAGTTGGAACAGAAACCCTAATTCTGAATTTCACACACACAGAGCCCAGGACATATGGCTCATTGCTGATACATTCATATTTTCCTTTCTGACACAGAAAGGAAACTAGTAAGTGAGTTAGTCTCAAATCCTCAGCCCTCCAGATCTGGCCATTTAATTTGTACCTAAGGGTGGACAGCAGAAACAAAAGCATACATGTTTCTTTAAAGAACTAGACAAATAATTCCCACTTTCATCATAAGATATCCCTGTGATAGAATTGATGTCCCTTTCTCCTCAAGTTGATCAAGAGACAGTCTCAACAATAGCCCCCCCTCCGTTACTAAAGGTACCAGCCACACTAAAATGTAACCACGAGGAAATGAATTCCCCCTTCTTTCACATCTCTGTCCTTAGTTTCTATGGAAGAGGGCTAATTACCTTTTTAATAGCCCTAATTGATGGGCTTACAGATCATACCTTTCAGTCTCCACGTGTGTGGGGGAGGTGGGGGGCGGGGCACCCTCCTTTTCTCTTGACCCCTGGGCTCCAGCTCTTCCTCATTGGAAGGAGGCTGTAGCCTGGTGAGAGGCCCCTGTCTTGTGCTCCTCTGTTCAGAGAACTACCTGCTGCCCATTGTGAGCTGGCCAGGAAGCCGGGCTTTGTCTTGGCCAATTGACACAGCTGCACACTGGGTAAATAGACTCAGATGTTGAGCTTTTGTTTGAAGAATCCTTTCAGATTAATGCTGAGAGAATTAGTTTTAAAACTTAAGCCGGGGCCAGGACTAGTAGAATGGAGCCTGGGAGCCATTGAATTCACATCTACCAAATAAGACCAACTGTTTTACAAGGGTGCTTATCTCCTGTTCTCTTTGGAGGGAACACTGAGGGGTGAGACTCTGGCACTCTGGTGTGCCTTAGGGTCTTTACCCAGCCATTGTGAAACAATGCTGACTTTGGTTCTAGTTCCCAAAAGAAAGAAGAGAGTCTGCCCCACCTTTGGAGCTGGAGACCTGTGTTGATAGCCACATACAGATCCGCAGCCAGGAGTTCTCTGGTTCCCCATCACAGGAGGAGACAGAAAATGGTGGAGGAGACTGTGGGTCCATGGTCTGAGAGCGGGTGGATCTCTGAGTTCTAATCCAGCGAGTCCTTGACTCAAAAACCAAAAAAGAAGAAAGAGAAAAGGGAAGAGGAGGAAGAGGATGGTGAGGAGGAGGAGGAAGAAGAGAAAGGAGAATTGAGGAAGACATTCATAGTCAACTTCTAACCTTCACACACACACACACACACAGGAGAGAGAGAGAGAGAGAGAGAGAGAGAGAGAGAACTTGTCAACTATCTGTTCTCAAGCCTTAAATTAGAAAACCTGTTCTTGACCATTACATGTCTTAGTTCGCTCTTTATGGATGTGATGAGTCACTACAACCGGAAGGAACTTGTCCAGAGAAGGAAAGCCAGGGTGTGAACTAACAGCAGGAACCTGGAGGCAGGGGCTGACGTCATGTCTCAGAGGAACGTTGCTCATTGGCTTGCTCCTTAGGGTTTGCTCATCCTGCTTCCTTACACAGCCCAGCATGGCACCACCTGCCCAGGAGCAGCACCACCCACAGTGAGCTGGACCCGCCCACATCAATCATCAATCAAGAAAGCACCACAGGAAGATTGGAGGAGGCATTTTCTCAATTGAGGTTCCTCTTCACAGTGTCAAGCTGACAAATACTAACCAGGACACCGTGCCTCCGTACTTACAGAAAAAAAAAATGATGTAGAAAGGACTTGGGTTTAAGCAGATGTGAGTTTGTGTTTACCTCTGTCTCTGCTTCTAACTCTTACAAACCAAGTCCTAAGCAGGTCACTGTTCTGAGCAGAGATGTCTTCCCCATGACAACTGTGATGTCTGACACAGGGCTGGAGGTACAACTTTTGTTAAAGTGCTTGCTGAGCAAGCCTAAGAGCTGTGTTCTGTCCCCAGGAGCCCATCTATTGAAATGCAATGACTTCTCTCCTGGGATCATTGGAGACTGAAAGAGTTTGTCAGATCTTTGACTTTGCAAGATTCCATTTTCATTAGAAAGAAAGAAAGAAAGAAAGCAAGAAAGAAAGAAAGGAAGGAAGGAAGGAAGGAAGAGAAAGAAAGGAAGGAAGGAAAGAAGGAAAGAAAGGAAGGAAGGAAGGAAGAGAAAGAAAGAAAGGAAAGTCCAAAACTATATCAAATGGAAAATGCACATGGTGAGTTTGTTTGAGACAGGGTCTCTCTCTATAGTCCTAGAACTATGCAAACCAGGCTGGCCTTGAACTCACAGAAATCCTTCAGTGAGCCACCTTGCCTGGGCACACACGGTGAATATTAAAGTATGTATTCACGAAGCAAATCTCCTTCATCACGAAGCAAATCAATCAATCACACACAAAAGAATGGGTGCTATTGGCACCCTCAGATCTAACCTGTCAACCCTTTATCTCTGCATCCCCAGTGTTTGAGTGACTGTGACCCCATCCATGGGTGTGTGTGTGTGTGTGTGTGTGTGTGTGTGTGTGTGTGTGTGCGTGTGTGACAGTTATCCACACAAACAAAAGAAAATCTTTTTTATCCCATACAATAAAAAGAAGAAGAATTGCTGGCAGAGAAGAAGAGATAGATTCAAAAGGTGCAGAGAGCAGAGGGGAACACACACACACACACACACACACACACACGTGCACATGCACCTGTATTTAAAGAAGGTAGGCATATGATGTACAACCTACAGTGACTTTTTTTAATTGCCATGACAAAGCATCTAATAAAGGCAACATAGGAAGGAAAAGTGTACTTGGCTCACAGCTCCAGTCCCATGGCACAGCCACCATGGCCAGAACATTATAGCAGCAGAAGAATGAGGCCCTGATCACGCTGCATTTGTAGCCTGGAAGCAGAGAGAGAGAGACCAATTATCATTCTCCACTCTCTTTCTCTCTTTATTCGGTCTGAGCCCCGAGCACAGGGCACGGCGTTACCCACATTTAGGATGGGTCATCCTATCCTAGTCCACTATGAAGTGTTAGCTGTCAGTTTTATCCCCCTGGAGACTGGCTCTGGTCATACCTGGAAAGGACTGATTGTCTAGATTATGCTTACGTGAATGGAGGTGGGGTAACACAGCCACTGCGGTTAGGAACATCCCCAGTCAGGACCTAGGACTGTACACATAGAGGGAATTAAATAGCAGCACACATTGCTTGTTGCTTTGATTGTACCTGTGCTGGGACCAGCTGCATGAAGCTCCTGTTGTCTTGACCTCTCTATTACTGTTCCCAAGCTATGTGCCGGAATGAATCCTCCGTCTTGCTCAATTGGGGTATTTTAGAACAGCAACAGGAAAAGTAACAAAGGCATTAATGCAGTCTAGAAACCTCCCCACAGACATGCCCTAAGTCTTCACTCCTGGATTGTTCCAGATCCTTTCAAGCTGACAATTCATATTCAACATTCTCTTCCCAGAGGAGAATAGTGGAACAGGGTCTCCTTTTCCTTCTGCATGTTTCCAGCTATGGGATTTAGAATAAATACTCACACCTCTGGTTCTTAATGGAGACTAGATAACCAAGGTCCTCCGCATTCTCTCACCAAGCACTTTTTACCAACACTTGGCACCTGCCCCAGGCACACAGAGCTTATGAAGTTGGCAGTAAACTCAGGGTTAGACTTTGCCCCAGTGGCTTTCTATTGCTGGAATAAACCACCACAACAAAAAGCAACTTGTGGGGGGAAAGATTTATTTCTTCTTACAGCTTACATCATGAAGGGAACCCAGGACAGAAACTTCAGGAAGGATAAGCCACAGAAGAGTGCTGCTTACTGGTTTGCTCCTCCTGGCTAGTTCAGCCTGCCTTCTTATATAAGCCAGGACTACCTGCCCAGGGTTTACACTGCCCACAGTTGGCAGTGCCCTTCCTTGTAGACCATCAATCCAGGAAGTGCCCCATAGACTTGCTTCCAAACAATCTGATGAGAATTTTCCCTACTGAAGTTCCTTCTTCCCAGATGACTCTAGCTTGTGTCAAAGAAGAAATAAAACAAAAACAGCACAGACTTTATGATCTATTAGTCAGGTCTCCCAGATTCTGATTTGCCAGAAGTTCCTGGAGAGGAAGTTATAAGGGCAAAAAGCATGCGTTTTGAACCCACTGCAACAAGTTAGAATATCACTGGCACTGGGCAGTGGTGGCCCACACCTTTCTTCCCAGCACTGAGGACAGACAGGCAGGCGGATATCTGTGAGTGAGTTCAAGGCCTGCCTGGTCTACAAAGTGACATCCAAGACAGCCAGGGCTACACAGAAACACTGTCTCAAACAAACAAACAAACAAACAAAACCCCCCCAAAAAACAAAACAACAACAAAAAACCCACAAAACAAAATGAACAACAACAAAAATAATAGAATTGGCTGTAGGAAGCCAGAGCCATTCAAGGAATAAGTTTTTTGGCGAGTGTGCCTCTAAACTCGGGGAAATTGCCTCTAGAAAATAAGACTGGACCTTCGCAGACATGAAGAGACAATGTAGTTGGGTTAGAAGAGGGCTCCCTGGCTCCTGGGCCGGTCCAGTGAAGAGCTCAGGGGGCTGGAAGTCAGAGAGATAGCAGAGATCTGGGTAACTCGGCAAAGTGTTCTGGGCCTCAGTTGTCCCCTCTGCAAAATGGGATGAATCCTCTCACTGCTGTCAGACCGAAGACACCAACAGTCTCAAGCAGTCTACGGCTGTTACTTCCTACTGTATGCAGCTCCTCCTCTGGGCCTTGAAGAAAGGTTTCCCCCAGCAGCCCTTGCCTCCAGGACACGGAAAACAACCAGCTGAGAAAAGCTGACTAGCCCAATATGCTCAACTTGGACTTTACAGAAACCACCGGGAACGGCCGGCAGACAGGCATGCCTTGATGAGTTGCAGAGGATAAAGAATGTTAAGCAGGTACCAGCAGTTGCAAAGGGACAGTTGATGACAGCACACGGCATCTGCCTTGTTTCTGTCTTCAGCTAAGAAGCACCAACTCAAGGAGGCCTCAGGCCGATTCTGCCCTTTCCTGGCTCTGGGTGTCCGTCTGCCTGTCCATGACAAGATGAAGAGGAAAGTGGCTTGTGAATGACTCCCAGCCCCCTGACCCCTGGCAGGCGGAACTGGCCCGGAAATCAGTTGACTCTTCTCCTGTCCGAACACTCAGTGCCCAGGAGCCTGACTTCATTTTTGAAGTGAGTCTTGGGAGGCAGAGCTGAATTTCTAATGTTCCTCCCTTGGCCAGATGCGGTAATCTACCTAGAAGCAGGCAAAGGTGGCCTTAGCGTGATGCCAGGGGAATGACTGAATCGGGTCAGATTTTATGCTTCCTCTGCCCACGGGAAGGCTTTGCAGAGGGGCCCGAATCAGGGCCACGTGGGAAAGGTTTCAAAGGGTGTGAATCCTAAACGAGATGAGTCACAGGCACAGCGCAGAGAACTGTAGTTGTTGGGATGTAGAGTGCGCTGCTGACCGCCACAGACAGTTCCCTGAGTGTAGAGCAGTTTTAATTCCATAGAAGGGCTGGAGGGATGACTCCGAGGTTAAGAGCACACTGGCTTCTCTTCCAGAGGACAGGGATTCAGTTCCCAGCAACCACACTGCAGCTGTCTGCAACCCCAGTTCCAGGTGACCCAATGCTCCCGTGCACGTAGGCAAAACACCAATGCACATAAAAGATAAAGTAGAAAGCTTCCACAGGCATTTTTTATGTGTATATACAGGAATGGGGTGGCAGTTGTCCTCTACCCCTTATGTGACAGTTTTCAGCTGGCTGGACCCTCGCGGCTTTTAACTTCTGCCGGAAGCTTACTGTACCTCCTCCCAGTGCACACCTCTTTCCCCCTAACCTCCATCTGTCACACGGTGACATCTAACTCAAAGAGGGCCTAGAGAGTCTAGCTGTGTGTCCAGGAAACCAAAGCCAACGTGAGTTCGAGGGAACTGCTGGATATTTCTGCTGCAGTGTGATTTATTCCCCAAACACTGTTTCTGGACACCTCAGAAGAAGAAGCCACCAGTGGCCGCGCACAGCACACAAGGAAGCAGAGGAGTTATTGGTACCTGAGGCGGCCACTGAGGCTATTTTTTTCTTTCCCGGAAGCCAACTTCACTCCAAACAAGTGACAAAGAAGCCAGAACCCCACTGTGAAGAGGGCCTCCCACCTTTCCCACTGCGGTTTCTAAGAAGCAGCCGTGAATGTTAGGACTGACTGAGTCACACAGACAAGCCTCAGGCCTCCCCGTGTGGAATGTGGAAAGCCCCTGCCTTTCCCTGGCGTTGCCCCACAAGCACAGGGGCCTCCTCCAGCCCCATTGCAGACCTTCTCTCTGGCAGGCACCGGTGCGCAGACTCGTCACACGGCCTGACACCTCGGCTCCATGCCCGACCTGTGGGCCACTTTAGGCTGGCGCTGCTGGTTGGGATCCAGAGCCTGGCCCAGCCCAGTGGCTTTGAAGGGATTTCATCACCCCGACTGTGACTTGGCCAAGCGCCTGGGAGAATGCAGAGGATCGTGGCCCCAGGCTATCTGCTTTCACCAGGAGAGGCCCTCCTCTCTGAATAGAAGAAAACCCGGATGAGGTGCAAGCTTGGGTTCCCCATCCCCGCAACCTAAGAACTACCCCCAGACCAAGACATCTACCTTCATTCCAGTTCCCCGAGAGACAGAGGCAAGATGAAGGGCCAGAAAATTAACACGGGGACAACTTGTTAATGATTTTATTGCAGGTTAAATAAAATGTCACAAATAAAACTACAGGAGACCTTTTTTAACCTTACCGGCTGTAAATACTCATTAACTCAATTACTATCAGCAATTAAGGCCAGTTTGGGAACAGCGGCCTGAGACAAAAAAAAAGACATTATCATCCTGGGAAATGAATCCAGAATAAAGGGAATTTATTCCACCTTGGCTAATGAGCAGCTGTATAGGGATGGAAATGAAGGCCTTAGCCTCCGAATTGCTTTTGACTGTTGGGGGGTTGGGGGGGAGAGAAAAGGTTCGGCTCTAGGAAAGCTCTTGGAAGGACATTAGGGACATTGTTACAATGCAAATGAGGAAGGCCGTTGTGTTTGGGTGGTTTATCGGTTTAGTAAAAGGAGTAACATTTCAATTAGTGGGGAAGGAATGAGAACCTGCCTCAAAGAGGCTTAATTGGCGACTTGGCATTCCCAGGGGACTTTGAAGTAGCATCAGAGCAGGCAGTTTTCAGAAATGGGTGGAGAATAGAATACCGCAACTTAGGTCCCGGGCTGCGGATGCTGGGGGCAGATGGGGATGCTGTGAAGATACCATCCACAGCACAGATGCCAGACACATGCAAGTGCCAGCTCTAGCTCCCAGGGTTCCTGGATGGTGTTCCCTATGCCACCTCACCCGGCTACCCTGACGTCTCCAGGAAACCATCTGGCTTCAAGGGCTGCAACCCTAACCTCACCAGTATGGAATTCTGGTTTTTTTTTTTTTTTTTTTTCTCTCAAGAAGCCCTTTTGCTTTGAATTCAATTCATGACTGCATAGAGTTATGAGGGAGGGTGCATTAGGGCAAATGAAGTATAGTGGGGTGTGTGCGTGCGTGTGTGTGTGTGTGTGTGTGTGTGTGTGTGTGTACACGTGTGTGTGTGAACACACAGACACAGTAGGTTCAAAGTCTGCAGGATCTGAAGACTGATAATTCAGTGTGTACTCCTGTCAGGCCTGAACTTTAAATAGGTGGTAGATATTGAGTCTCTTTCCAACTGGAGAGGCTACAACAGTACCTGACCCATAAGAGGCCTTGATTCTCTCTCTCTCTCTCTCTCTCTCTCTCTCTCTCTCTCTCTCTCTCTCTCTCTCTCCTCTGCCATTCATCTCCACAAGCTTGTCAGTGTGGATTGCCTGTGAGACACTCACATATTCAGCCAACTTGATTAACCTAAGGCCTTCTTTTCTTTTTTCTTCTTTTACTTTTCGTTCTTCCTTTCTGTCTTTCTTTCTGTCGTGTGTGTGTGTGTGTGTGTGTGTGTGTGTGTGTGTGTGTGTGTGTGTGCTGTTTGTTTGTTTGACTGCTTTTCAAACAGGGTCTCTCTGTGTAGCTCTGGCTGTTTTGGAATTTATTCTGTAGACCAAGCTGGCCTTTAACCCAGAAATCTGCCTGCCTCTGCCTTCCAAGTGCTGGGGTTAAAGGCGGGCAGCACCCCATCCAGTGAGGTTGTATTTTTAGCCCAAGCCTTTCATAGATGATGGCAAACCTTTCATCCATACCTGAGGAACTATTTTTTTTAAGATTTATTTATTTTATGTATATGAGTGCTCTATCTGCATGTACAACTGTGGGCCAGAAAAGAGCATCAGATCTCATTACAGATGGTTGTGAGTTACTATGTGGTTGCTGGGAATTGAACTCAGGACCTCTGGTAGTATAGTCGGTGCTCTTAACCACTGAGTCATTTCTCCATCCCCCAGAGGAACTATTTTTAAAACGTAACAGAATTATTTGAAATGGGGTTTAAAGAACATCTAACTGGGATGAGAGAAAGTTTCCCAAAGTCCAACTTCCTCAGCAGGGTACATTCTCCTAGGCTCTGGGACACAGAGAACGGACTCACAACTCTTGATTTTTTTACTTTAAGGAAGGACAGTTAATCCTCTGCCCAGGCCAGTAGCTATGAATGTGGACTAGATTTTGCTTGAGGACTTATTGTGAAACTCTACTGGCTCCAAACACACAGGCCCAGGCGTCCTCCCTCCATCTATCTCTCTTCTCCTGTGGGTGGCTTCTTCTGGGACACTGGCTCATAGCTCTGGAGCCTGTGGTTTGGGGATTGCCGTTAGCCAACTACAACGGGGCTTGGAGAATTTGCTTTGGGCCTAAAATTGGTAGGGACTCACCCTCTGAGCAATGCTACTGCCTCAGCACATCTCAGAGGGTGGATTGCTACCTTCTGTGATCTCTCTTCATCTTCCCTTGGGTTGTCATGTAGAGAGAGCATCCACACCTATCAAACCTCTTCCCCTCTGCTGCTTTAGAGTCATGACTGGGAGAAAACACCAGCCTTACATATATCCTGAAGTTTGGGCCCCTTTAGAATCTCCCTGGCTACCCCCAACACCTCAGTGAATGGAGAACCACTCAGTGAACGATGTTCGTATGCTTCCTTCTCCCTCCAATGTCCAGAGTGTCCTCCTTGTCTCTTAGAGTTGCCCAGCATTCTGGAATGGAGGGTCCACCCTAAAGCCTCCTGTGTGAAGGATCAGGATATGAGAAAATGCATTAGACCGTCTAGGGACCCAGAGAGGAGATTTTAAAATTCCTCATCGGTTTTACTGCTTGGAAGTTGTTTCTGGAACATAAGGCAGGTGGGTGGGTGGGGGGTGAGTAACTGAAGGCATGAGAGATGAGCTGGTCTAAGATGCTCACACCCCACACTTAAACAGGAAAGGAATCATAGAAAACATTGCAAAGCAGAGGCAAGTAACAACAACAGAGAGAGAGAGAGAGAGAAGGAAAGAAAAGTAAAGAAATATATCAGAAAGGAGGAAAAGGACAATGGAGAATCGCTTCCCTACATACTCTCTGTTGGGATTCTGTAAACCCCACCCCTCAGTTACCTAGCAACAGCCAGGTATACCCCACCCCTCAATTACCCAGCAGTAGCCAGGTGTGCTCCGCCCCAGTGACCTGACACTATAAAAGGAGCTGCTTGACCCCTCCTCTCTTTCTTGCTCTTGTGCTCTTGCAGCCTTGCTCTCCCACCCCTACCCCTCTTCTTCCCTTCCCTTTTCCCCTCTTTCTCCACGTGCTCATGGCCGGCCTCTACTCCTCTACTCTCTCTCTCTCTCTCTCTCTCTTTCTCTCTCTCTCACTCTCTCACTCTCTCTCTCTCTGCCTCTATCTACCACCCTCTTAACTCTCTCATGACCTGAATAAACTCTATTCTGTACTATACCATGTGTGACTGGTCCCTCAGGGGGAACGGATTCCCAACATGGGCCCCATAGACGCATCTCCCTTGCCTCCCACTCTCTTCATCCTTCCCCTAACATTGGTGCCGAAACCCGGGACGTCATCTTTTCACAACATTGGTGCCCCGTGACTTTTCCTTTCATTGGTGCCCCGTCATCTTCCCTTACACTCTCACCAAACCAAAACACAAAAAACTAGCTGTGTACTGCTTCCGAGAGATACAGGAAGTACTGTGGACCTGAATCTCAAATCTGACTGAAGAGCTAGGAGTGGAGTTGGGTGATGGACCTCTTGCTTAGCATGCACCGAGGCCCTGGGTTCAATCCCCAACACTGCCTTTTTTTTTTTTTTGTGGTGGCACATAAAGATGAGTTTCCTTTTGTACCCAGTAGCCTTTGGAGAGCTGTCTGCACATCCTGTATGGCCATCCTGTGAGGAAAAACATTTTCCTTACTTGAAACCCTCACCCGCCTCTTACCTAGAAACCGGTAAGGGTCTCAAAACAAACCTTCTAACCAGTCTCCACCCTGTTGTCTAAAGCAGGAGTCAAGCCCAATATGGTGCTCTAGGACTTAAAGACAGCAGGCTCAGAGTGACACTAGTTCAAGACTTGACTTACGTACATGGTGGGTTCTAGGATGGTCAGTCAGGGCCACTTATTGAGACCCTGTCTCAACAAACAAAAAGTACATACCAGACCACTCCATCTCTCTGGCTGAAACTCTCCTGGAAGCTCCCACTACCCATAGGAGAGCTCACGGGCATAGACGGAGACTTTGCTGAAAGGGGCCGACTGAGTGGCCTAGAAGAGGTTCAGACCAGCTGAGCCCAGGGCAGGACACAGCTGACTGTGCAGCGCAGGCCCAGTTTCCAGCTCTCTCTTATCTCTGTGCTCATCTCCTGCTTTGGGATTTATGAATCAACAGTAGGAGGCTCTTCATAGTTTCCTGCACACACCACAGGGCTCCTCTCACTTTTCACCTTCTGCTCGCTGCGACCCTCTGGCAGGAACCCAAGCTGCATCTCTGGAAAGCTTTCTCTAGAGCTAAACATATCTCACCCGCCTGACCATTCTCCTACAAGTCCTGGGCAAGTGTCTGCATCTGTCATTTAGAATCATCCGAGTAGATGTCCATCCACATCTGCTACTATGCTTTTAAACAAGACAGAAATTTCCTGTATGCAAAATATTTAAATCTTATTATTGCAATTTTGTTAAATGCTTTCATTTTTTGACCAACATCCAGAACATGAAGAAGCTACTAGTTTTGAGAAGAAGGATCAAGTTCATTTTGCAATGTGGGCACCAAGTATAGTAATTGGCACATAGGTTATTGTTGGAATTCTGTAAATCCCACCCCTCAGCTATCTGGCAACAGCCAGGTATGCTCCGCCCCAGTTATCTAACACTATAAAAGGGGCTGCTTGCCTAAAGTCCAACTTGTCCATGCAACTCCCTTCCCTGGTGGTTTACTACCGTCTGTTCTCTGCCTCTGTCCTGGGGTGTTTCTGTATCCCCAAATCCCACATAAATACAACTCTATAGCCCGATAGCTTTTCATACAGGTTCATATATTCAACTCTCAATCCACAAACCCTCTACACAACAAGATAACATCAAATAGACAAAGATACAAACTGGCCTTCTACATGAAATATTAGACCTATAAAATCCTTGATGTTCGTAGCTATTTAATGCCAATCAATCCCACCTGGGTTCAACTGGTCCTTGGGAACATCCATGTTCCATGACTTTCACCCTCCATCCCTGACCACCTCCAACCTCTCAGACCTCTCTTCTCTCCCTCACCCCACCCAGTCACTGGCATTCCTTTATTTTACTAATTAAAATGGGAAGGGTCAATTGGAGTCACGTGACTAGCCAGCCGTCCTTGGGGAAGTGGAATTAACATTAAAATACAAACAGCTTCAGGATATCCTACATCTTTTAACAACAGTGGTGCCCTGTGTGATGAGATTAGATTTTCTCACAACCAGATATCTCTTTTTCTTTTTAGTTATACATCTAGTAAATGGCAGTTGAACAACTCAATAACTGATGGTTTTCTTTCATGGACCTACTTAGATTTTCTACCAATCCCTACTTTTCCTAAGTTGTATAACAAGACAATCCAGGATTGTTTGTCTAGGATTTGAGAAAGTGAGTTCTGAATGATAGGGGTTGTGATAAAATGTTAGTGTCTGAGGTTGGAACTTTGGAGAGACGCTGATTCCTATAACTTGTGTAACTAAGCCCATAACAGATCATCAAAGTCCAACTTAAGGAACCAAGAACTTCATTGGGCTACATGTAAGAATACGGGGGAGGAATTACTGACAGGACCAGGAATGATTCAAAGTCAGCTGTGGGTGACAGCTCACAAAGCTGCATCTTAACAGGTTGGAGAGTGTCCTTTCCAGGTGGTCCAGCTTATGTGAACCTCTTCCAGACAGCTTGGCTGTTTTCTACTTCTAGTTTACAGCTTATTTTATTTAAAACTCTTCTCTGCAGTTTGGCTTGTCTAAAGGTGACTGTTCCTTGGCTTTATTGTTTATACATTCTTGGAACGGGGGCAGGGAGGAGTGGGGGGGGGTACCTAGTAAATCTACTCAGTTTCAGGGATTTCCTGAAGCTATTTTGAGTTGTTTACTTCCTGTGCCCAGTAAGCTTTTCTGCTGGATGGGGCATTTTAATCTTGAGGAAACTGTGATGCAAGACCTGGGTGTACACATTGGTAACATCCAAAGCCTGGGAAAAATGTAAAGTCATAGACTCCTTCATATACTTCAAATTACTATCATTGGTGTCATTGCAAGTCATAGTATCAAAATTAGTTTGGGACAAATAAAGAGGCACTGAAGAGCAAGAGGTGTTTGTCTCTTCTATGCTCAGCTCCTGTTGCCAGGTATCAGGATGGTCTTAAGTCAACAGGGAACACTCTGTCCAGGCCCAGAGGGCCTATTATTACAGCACATTCCCAGGCTTGAAGACAGGTACAGAGGCATGCTGCTCCAAAGCCCAGGCCTCTGTAAAGACTCTTAGGCTCCCTATCTCTCCAATGTCTCTGTTTACAGTGTCTTCACCTGCCTACCCAATGCCCAGCTCCAGTGAATACCTGGCCCTGTCACTATTCTCTAATTCAATAAATATGAATAACCATCACCATGATGGAGCAGAACTAAGTGTGGAAAACTCTGAGCCCTTCATGTTTGGTACCAACAGAAGAAAATACGAGGCAAGAAACCAGAAAAATTCTAGAATGGTTAATTCAAGCTATCCATGGACGGAAGTGCCCAGGACACATACATTTTCCTGAGATGCACTTATTTGTCTCAAATAAAAGCTAGCTTTAAAAAAATCCAAATCACAACCCTACTTCTCTTTGTTTTTCAGGGTCAGGAGACCCTCCAAATGCCGTTTACTTCAACACTATTACATTTCTTCTGAGCTTTGAAACTCAAGCCCTGCTTTGATGGATATTAGTGGAACGTGCTTTCCTGTCTCCCTAATGAACTTTCACTCGGGAAAACACCCGCAAACATAGATGCAAGACTGTAGTCGCATCTTGTTCAAAGCACAAGCAGACGTTTCTGCTGGTCCCCAGTCTCTGGTCCAGAGGAGTAATCAGCCAAGAAGCACACGTGGGATCCATTTACAGTTTGGCTTTCAAGCTCCTGCCCTTCCAGATTGTGTTTACTTGGTCAAAGCCCAACCAGGGTGGGCTTCTTGACAGCCTCATCTTGCTGGTTCTCAGATGCTTTGACTGGGACTAAACTGGGGCTAATCTGTGAGAAGTGAGTGATTGGGGCAGGGGTTGCTCCTTTTTGAGGCTCCTGGTAAAGAAGAAGGTAGACAAGTTCCCATACAGAAGCAGATTTCTCCAGAGTTCTTCAAGGGATCCTTCAGCTTGTATGCTTAGAAACCATTATAGCAGCCCTGAAATAGTTAATTACCAGCTAAAAAAGGAAAATCCATCTTGAATGAAAAACAGCTTAGCAACAGGACAAAAAACTCCTTTAGTGGAACTGTTCTTTAAAAAAACAAACACCAAAACAAACCTTTAACTGTTCTTTAGGGAAGAGCTCTCTAAAATAAAACCAATACCAATTTTTAAGCATTTTTAAATATGCATGTTAAAAATACTATAAAGAAAATAGGTGAACAAGAAAATTTAAAACCATTCTGCATGCCTTTGTTGATTTGCATGTTTTCCTTCAGTGGTGTTTCCTTAAGGAGGGATTAGTGACAATTTTTAGGTGTAACCAAAAGTATGTGAAGAAGGACAATTTAGAGTCACCAGATGCAATTGTCCACCAAATTCTCAGAAAGGAGCAAACTGAGCCCCAAGAAACCTGTCTTTTTGCTCAGCCAACCGCTGCTTGTAGCAAGACTTGGCTTTCGACTCTCTGCTTCTTCATCCATTAACAGAAACTATTCCTCATGGACCTGTTCTGAGCCCCTGTGACTCCACCGGCGACCTTTGGCTCACGAAACTTAGAAGCAGAGGCTCTCCTTGATGGAGTAGCTGTAGGCCAGAGTCACTGAGCACACCTTAGCCCAACGTTCAGAACTCTCATCCAAGCTACTGCTGGCTCACGTTGTTGGCTCAGTTTGGAACACCCACATCCCCCTTCCCTCTTCTGTGTTCCCATATGGACTCTTCTCTGTCTTCTTAAGTGCTAACGCTTTCCTAAGCCTTCTCTGGTTCTTCTCCCCAGAGAACAATGGCAGCATTTCCTGAGTCAGCTCTCCATCTCTTGTAACTTCCTGTATTGTTTGTCTGCATTCTACTTCCATATATGTTCTGAACATATCCACCTTACCTCCCATACACATATGTAGACACGCACATACATACATAGACACACATACACATTTATACACACCATGCATACACATATACATATATTTTGTATACATACATATACATGCATACACTCATAAATACATAAACACAATACATACATGCATACACATGTACACATATGCACACATGCACATACACAAACGTATAAACACATACACACACACACACAAATACACAGTTTATTATGTCTCTAAACACTTTGGTATGGCACCTTGTAGCCAGTGGAAGCTTGTTATCTCTTTAAGAAATCAGAGTTCTTGTCTTCACATTTTTCATCCACATTTGAATTTAAAAGCAACTACGTACAAGCTTTGCATCTCATCTTACCGTGTTCCTCGAACTTCGAATGTATCACATGTGGATTCTTACGTTGCAGATCTGTGGGCCTTGCAAAGTGAGGGCTGCCTGCGAGTATAAACAAGGAACAAATGACAGAAAGGTGAAACAAAACAGTAGGTTCAGCCAGCCATGTGGCTAAAACTCAGCAGAACATAGAAGTCCCAGTGACAGGGTGGGAGGGTTTGCGGTGATTGGCAGCTACGTGTTCTTACGTCAGAGCTCTTGCAGAGGCTCATGGGAGACGGAGAAGGACCGCCATGATTGAAACAAGAGGCAATCTGACAAATGCAGCTTGGTTGCTGAAACTTGCTTGTTTCTAGAATGCTTTATATCTTCTGGTGAAAAGAAGACAAGACATTTACAACCTACACAGCCCTACAAATGCCTTAAAGCCCCTAGAATCATTTGAACCCCAGAGTCAGTGGAGTCCTGACGCTTCCCGCAGTGAGTACAGAGAGACTCGGGAAATGATGCATTTTAAGCACTAATGAACCACGAGACTGCTCAGCAAATCTGTTTCAAAGCAAAAAATGATGTGTTTGTGTGGTCCCAACGGAAAAGGACATGGATAAACAGGAACAAAATGGGGCATGCTTATTTGGTACAAGTTTGGGTAACTTGATAAGGAGCCATGGCGAGGTAGTGCCGAGGCAGGCACACTGTTGGGGCACTAGAAAATAAGACCTTGGGTAACCTGGTGATTCTGCGACTGTGCTTACAGACGCTTCAAAGAAATGACTATGTACGGCCTTGGCTCCCAGCATCTAAACCAAGGTTAAGGTGAGGTCAGAGGCACATTAAGATAAAATGGAATGGAATGAGCTCGGGCTGTGGGATCTGCACTCCAGCCCAGTTTCCCAGCTGGGGCCCAAGGCAGGTTCATTGACTTCCCTGAGACTCATTCTTACTGAATCGGAGGGGAGAAAAGCCACCCTTGGTGAGTGGGAATTGATACTCACTGCTCTAAAGCCACCCCCTGCGGGACCACCAGCCCCAAGCAAGGGACAACTTCTCTTACTTCCATGTCTTCGCCAGCAAAACGGGGAATTCTAAGCTTTGCCATTTTCAGGGTGGTTACACAGATTAATTGAGGATATGTTCAGAAACACTCAGATAAAAACGTGAACTCGCAGAAGAGCTCCTACCACCCCTGTTACAGGGTACTTGAGAACCACACTAATCCCCTCGCTTCTGAATAGGCGCAAGCCATGGGGCCAACTATGAAAGAAATGTCATTCTATTCTGGGTTCGGTTGTACCCTCTAAAAGGTGTCACGGTCCATATCCCTCATCCCCAGTGTCTATAAATATGGCAAGTGTAAAATGAAGGTCATAAAGTAAGGCTCCGCTCTTACATGGGCACTGATCATTTCGGTATAACCTCAGGACCACGGCCAACATCAGCAGTCTGGTATGATGTACCTCAGGATAGGCCCTCATCCAACGTGATCAACCTTTAGGAAGAGGAAGATGCCACAAAAAAGATTAAAGACACACTAGGAGAATATCAGAATACTCTGGCAAAGATCAGAGTCAGTAACAGAGCCGCACACAGCATGAGGCCAAAGACTGTGGGATACCACTGGATGCTGAGTAGGTGGTTCTAGTACCGGGGAACCAAGGCTTTGCTGGTGCTTTGCGCTAGACTGTTCCTGCTCTTTGAACCACACTCTCTTCACTTGGCACGTTGACAGGGCAGGGGTGGTAGACCATCAGGCAAGCTGATACCCCCTCTTGTTTTCCTGTACACTTCTGTGACAGTGCTTCCCAACCTTCCTAAAGCTGTGACTCTTTTAATACAAGTCCTTCTTGTTGTGGTGACCTCCAACCATAAAATAATAATAATTATTATTAGTAGTAGTAGTAGTAGTATTGGTGAATCATAATGTAAAAACCTGTGTATTCCAATGGTCTTTGTGACCCCTATGGAAGGGCCATTCAACCCCCCCAAAGGGGTTTCAAATCACAGGTTGAGGATGACTGTTCTTTAATAACACTCACCTGCAGATTCTACCGTACAGGTTTGTACTTCTTTGTTATTTCTAAAGTGCTTTGCTTCGGATCTAGCCACTCCAACCGACATCTCTTAAGGGAGCTGTGCAGAGAGAACCTCTCTGGGATGCTTCTGAATGCTGGTGCTCCAGGGAATCGAGTTGGAGAGAAGGCAGCATTCTGCAGCACGGAAGAGATCTTTGTGAGCTGTAGCCTCTGCACACACACTGTTATCTGCTTTTCCTTCAGTCTGACAGACCATGGTTCCATGGAGCTTCCTTCCCACTCAGGAAATCAGCTGACATTTAATCCATGTTTCCAGGAGCCTCTACACCAAGGTGTCACCTCAAGTGTATGGCAGGAGACCTTTACTGGAGTCAGGGCTGCTGGAATCTGACCCTGGTTCTGCCTTCACCAGCTCTGCCAGCCTTTTTTTTTTTTTTTTTATCTACATAGTGGGTGTACCACCCCTACCTCCCAGGGTGATGTTGGGCTGCAAAGCAGACAAACTCCCAGAAGTGTGTTGAAAATAGTTCAGCGCTGTGCAGATGGAAAGAAGTGAAATCACTATCAGCACAGTCCTCCACTATCTGTCAACGCCTGGGGGTGAGCAGAAAGACTCAGGAGGGCCAGGGAAGTGGAATCAAAGTGTCCAGCTGGGAAAAGAGGAGTCCACAGTAAGGCCAGATCCTCTGGTATTGGCGGCCTGGGGAGCAACCAGTCAAGATGCGCTCTCCTGGTGGGTCATAAAATGAGTTTACGTACAGAGGAAGCAGGATGTATAAAGCCCAGGAGCCCGATCTGTTTCTGAGATCAAACAGAGCAGCATTGTGCCGGGGTGTGGAGCTGATGTCAGCGTCTAGGATGCTGGTCGGAATCGCCCTGGTTACGCAGCTGGACCGGAATAAGGCAAGTCTGTATCTGAACTCATTAATTTTTACAACCAACTGAACTGTTCTGCCTTTTTGAGGGGGAGTAGGATTGGGGAGGTGGTGCAGGAGGAGAACAAGGGAAGGAAGGGGAAAGGGAGGGGCTCACATGTATGGAACAGGGGGCTTCCCACCAGCAGACACTATCCCATTATTTCCTGCAAAGCCTAGCTTCCAACCTCCAGTGCCCAAGACAGGCAGAGCTGCTGCACTGTTTTTTTGCCAGCCCAGGGAAAGGAAACCCGGGCCAGCGAGCCCGAAGGATAATTAGAGTGCCACAAGCCACTCCTGGGAGTTCACGGTATGTCAATGTTTCCATTCTCTGCCTCACTTTTCAGGGGTTTATAACGGAGCTATAAAAACTCCTGCCAGCTGAGAATTTGGCAGGGCAGGTCTCGGCAACCGAGGGGCTGTTTTTCTAATTCAATTCAGCTGCTTGTAACTTGAGGTGAAGGAACACGTTGTACATTTGGAAAACACAATAGGGGCTAGGGCTGAAGAGCTGCGTGCCGGTTTGCCCCCTGATACCCCCCTCCTCTCACTTTGCCTTTATTTCTTTGTGTTATAGGAAAAGAAACAGCACTATACACACGCACCCAAAACACTTCCTGAGCCAAGAGCCTATGGACACCTTCCAAGAGCGGCTAATGCAACCGCTCTCCATTACTGCGAAGTCTCCATTATTACAGAGTCTCCCAGTCAACATCCTTCTGAGCAAGCAAACGTGTTGAAGCATCTCACCTAGACCCTGTGAGCCCTGCAGAGCAGCCTTTGTCAGTGCAAAAGCTATGACAAACTCCGGCAAGAGACAGTGCTGCTCTGACAAGATCTGAACGAAACTGATAAGCCTTGTGCCAGTCTCAGCCATGAGTTCATTGGCCTTCTGGGGCAAAATCTATGATGTAAAAAGCCCAAGCACAGTGCGATGATGAAGGCTTCTTTCACTCTCCTCCTACAAGATGGTCTATCTATCTATCTATCTATCTATCTATCTATCTATCTATCTATCTATCATCTATCTATCATCTATCTATCTATCTATCATCTATCTATTTATCTATCATCTATCTATCATCTATCTATCTATCATCTATCTATCTATCTATCTATCATCTATCTATCTATCTACCTCTCATTTATTGCTAACGTTATACTTATTACTGGTTGCTCTGGTTGGTGTCAGTTATTTGTGTATGTCTTTTACACACAATGAGTCTCTTATAAACAAGTTCTGAGTTCATCAGCCTCGACTTTAGGCGTAGGTGGAATATGAACAGTTGGTGTGAGTGGGCTAAATTTCTTACACACTCAATGACAAAATTCATACGGTATACGACAGCAACATAATTAGAATGCAGAACCAGCATTCTTCCTCCTCATTCGAAGGGGAAGATGGCACAACATCATTTCTTACCTCGCTGCAAGGCAGGGGTGGTGCACACCTTTAATCCCAGCACCAGGGAGGCAGAAGCAAGTACAGCTCTGAGTTTGAGGCTGGCCTGATCTATATAGTGGGTTCCAGAATAGCCAGGGCTATACAGGGAAACTCTGTCTTGAAATAAAACAAACAAGCCAAACCATACAAAATGGTCTGATGGGACGATGATAAGTGGAAATCCTTAACCAGGAAATAGTAATAAGATATAAACTATGGCATATGTATGTAAGAGTAAAAACACATATCACACATACATGCACATATACCTTTATTTAAAAACATGTGTATAACAATGAGATAAGTACATAGAGATGTGCTGACTTACCTCTCCATTGTAACTCACTTCCCAGTCTTTGCTTTATATGTCTTGAATAATGGTATGGACAGGAAGGCTGGCACTGACCACACTGTGGTGTAGAAATAATTCCATAAAACCTTGTTGGATGAGCAAAATAAAGTACCAGTACTTTAACTGAGATGAATAATATTGTCATATACCTAGGAAAATATGATTAATGACTGTAAATAAATTCTATCACTACGCTGATCCAAGAGTTAATGAAAGAGGACGGTGGCCATCAGGGACAGTCTATGTGACAGAATAAGAAATTAGCCATGCAGATTTTCAGGTCCCGCCTAATCTTTATGGACCCCAGAACACCCTGAAAGGCTGGCCCTCGCTGGTGCCTTTACCTCTTTTCTAACCTATCTTTCGCAAACTACACTTTATAGAAGACAAAACAAAACAGGATGTTGGAGGAGGTTAAGTCACTTATCCAAAGCTACTCATGAATGACAACACCTTAGACTCTGAGTCTCGTCTCTCTCCAGGATGTATCAACCATTACATCCACAAAAGAGCAGTCCTGGTATAGTCGGTTCTACATAGCACCATGGCTCAGGAGCAAAATGACAAATCCTCTATTGGGTCTTCAGAACCCTCTCTGCAGCTTTGCTCAGGTGGACCTTCCATCTGTCCTTTCACTCCACCCCTCAGGGCCCCTCACCCCCTCATAGGTACATCCCAGTAAGAGCTGCATCTGCCCCAATTCCCAACCCCCAGCCTGTACACAGACAGCACTGTGCAACTCCAAGGTCTCATCCCAATCCCTTCTCCCTGGGATGCTCTGATTGTTCTGTCTGTTGAACTTTATTCTTCTGTAAATAATGACACAGTAAAATTGACCTCTCTGAGTACCCCATAGAGCACAAACAAATCTGCCACTCCAGAATTGCCTGGGTTGTAAATACCTTCAAGATTTCCTGATTCGAATTCTTCTGTAGCCAAGATGCAACACTGAAGTTTCCCTTTCTAACCTGATATGCATTTCTAAACTGGCCTTAAATTTTTGTTTGTTTTTTTGTTTTTTAAAGGATGACTTCTCACAAACACATCTAGAAGTGCACTCCTGTAACCTCTACAGAACTTGACATGGAGTCTTACACTTAGGCCTGAAATAACACATGCACTTCAAAGAACCAGGCTCTCTGTTTAGCTAATGGATCCAAGCATTTTCCCATCACTAAGCAAAAACCTATTCCATACTAATACGGTTGGTGCAGAAGCAAACCTCTCATGGGTTCTGCCTGGCCTGGGGCCTAGCTAATTCACCTCTGAGACTACAACACTAAAGTGGAGCCATGTGGTGGCACTTAGTAGAGAACACCCAGTAGGTGGTATCGATACACCCGCTGGATTGCCCATCATAAATGATCTGGGCCAATTTAGTACAATCTCCTCAAGCACCCTATAGGACATCCTCTCCCCACCCCTTCCTGAATTCGAGATGTTTAGAAATTAAATAGATTATGTAGCTTCCAAGAAGTAACAAGGAACAGCCTTAGAAGTGACACTGAGTCACGGATAATTACATTTTCTAAAGGGCCTTTGAAAAAGCACCGTTCCTAATAAAATCTGAGTGTGCGGAGAATGGGTAGGATTTCAAGGAGAGATTAAAGAGATGATGTAAGAATATGGGATAAGGCCCTGTGTGTTCAAAGAAAGGTTGTAAGCATGACAGTAGGAGAGAAAGCAATGGCACCTTCAGACTCCACTGCTCCCTTTTATATCCCAACTACTCTTCAAATTTTTCTAGATGTTCATTTCAAATAAGCCCCAATACAGATTTATGGCAGACCTTCAATACTATGAACACATCTTATATAATGCAAAAAGAAAAAAAAATGGAGGGCTGTCTACTCTGGTCTTTTATTGTTTTGTTTTGTTTTAAAAGCTCCCACGGGAGCTGAGGAGATGGCTCAGGGGTTAAGAACACTGGCTGCTCTTCCAGAGGTCCTGAGTTCAATTCCCAGCAACCACGTGGTGGCTCACAACCATCTGTAATGGGATCTGAGGACCTCTCCTGGTGTGTCTGAAGACAGCTACAGTGTACTCACATACATGAAATGAATATTTTAAAAAATTTCCTTCCCATACTCTCATTTAATGCATGACATTGCTCTCATTTTACAAATGAGCAAATAGAAGATGCTTGACCAAGAAGGACGGTGTGGTTTATAAGTAATGAGTTGGAGTACCAGCCTAGGTCTTTGGTTCCTAGTCAATGCTCTTATGTCTCCTATGTTTCCACTACAAAGACTCAGATTACATTTAATAAACTTATGGCAGTCAATCTATGCTACCAAAACCAGAAAAGCCTTAAAGGAAGCTTGGTGACACATCTACAGGCCAGGGCAGAATTTCCTCTGTGCTACCATCCCCTGTCATATGACCCTGAGAGGAATATAGTCAAAGCTCCCTGGAAAGGGAAAATAACATGTGCCTTGTACATGCTTGGAAGGTGGTACCATCTAACCTGGATGGTGGAGAAGGGACCAGATGAGGTAGGCCTTTTATAGAATAGTGGTGGTTACAGGAAGTGGCATGTCTCAGTCAGGGTTTCTAATCCTGCACAAAACATCATGACCGAGAAGCAAGCTGGGGAAGAAAGGGTTTATTCAGCTCACACTTCCACATTGCTGTTCATCACCAAAGGAAGCCAGGAATGAAACTCAAGCAGATCAGGAAGCAGGAGCTGATACAGAGGCTGTGGAGGAATGTTACTTACTGGCTTGCTCCCCGTGGCTTGCTCAGCTTGTTTTTTTATAGAACCCGAGACTTCCAGCCCAGGGATGGTACAACTCACAATGGGCCCTCCCACCCTTGATCACTATTGAGAAAATGCCTTATAGATAGATCTCATAAAGGTATTTTCTCAACCGAGGCTCTTTTCTCTGTAATAATTGCAGCTTGTGTCAAATCGACACACAAAACCAGCCAGTACATGGCAGAAAGACTGTGAACCCACAGAGTACACTGTTTCTCTTATATTGTCAAGTATACAGGACCTAAGGAGTGCGCTTTGTTGGCTATCTAAGAAGCATGACTTACCCTAGCTGCAGAAGCAGCAGCATCAGGAGGTCCCAGGCTAACTGTATCATAGATCTGTATATGTGTAGTATATATGATATATGTGTGTGTTATATGTGATATATATGTAATATGTATACATATATGTGATATATATGTATGTGAATACATGTATATATATATACATATATATATATATGTATATATATATCACACAAGGAAGCAAGCTTCATATTGTCAGCAACACCAACGGAGAGACCTCACATTACAGCTCCAGGCTAGGATGGACATCAGGCAGGAAACCAGGACAACAGGGTCACAGCTGGTAGAGAAAAATAGTGTCTACAGAACTGGTCTCCTGCCAATCCAGGAGGATTGGCAATCCATCTTCCCCTGTCTGCCTCTTCCCTACACCCACCCTGGCTACACCTGATTTCAGTTTCTACTCTTCTTAGCTCCATCAAAAAAGGACATCCAAAGTGCTATTACAAATTCAAACCCACCAGGCAAGCACATTCATATTATTTATGAGCAAGCATGAAAGGTATGCATGAAAAGTATACATATCTCTCTTTACTTCTTATAAGTCAAAGAAAATGGGCACGGAGAGACTATAAAAGGTAGAATTCTAATCTGGAGCTCAAAATACACAAAAGACTTTTAAAAGAAAAAAGAAGCAAAAACTAATTATAGCTTCTAGAAAAACAACTAAAGAACTCTGATATCTTATCATAAAAAATTAAAGAAAAATCAAACAGTGAAAGGTGAGAGACAGAGTCAGCCATGGAAAGTACACAGGTGTAGGAGAGATAAAAATATACAAAGCACAGAACAGCTCCTGCCTAGCATGGGTATCAGGCAGGAAGAGGCACAGCAGGGCCACAGCTGGTAAAGAAAAATAGTGTCTAGGGAACCAGCCTCCTTCCAACCCAGGGAAAAGTATAAAAAGAAAAAATAGCAAGTTGAAGGTTTCATTCAAAACTTTTCAGAATGTACCCTGCAAAAAGTTGGAATCAGGGATACAGAGGAGAACCTTCCAGAGCTTCCTTGAAACAGGAGGAGAGAACGAAAGGGTTAGATGTGATGAGAGGAAAAGTTTGGGCTTGATGAACAGAAAACATATATAAGAGATGATCCCAGAAGAAAAGGGAGCCGGAAAAATAAAACTGAAAGAGAAAACAAGTAAAAATGTCCTCAGCTAATACAAATACAGTTTTTGTCTAAAATGTTGCAAACCCATCTGAGTATCAAAAAAGTGATGTTACTAAGAGACAAACGTGTGAATTGGGGAACCACTATATGAAAGGACTACATAAAAATGTATATTTGCAGAGCAGAATACTTTATTCAGCACCTTGGAAAACTACCTCAGACACCTCAGCTGCTACATGCACCGAAGGTCAAGAGCAAGAAGACATTTTTACAATTTATTAATAGTTTGTAGCATCAGTCTAGCTTCAGATAGCCTTCTGCCAGTGAAGAGCAGAGGGAAGCAGAAAAAGGTCTTTGGCTCTGAGTACAAAAATATTGTCTGCTAGTCAAGAATTCCAAAGTTATCCGAATCATCACTCTGTGCCCGGAGTAGCCTGAAACTCACAGAGATCTGCCTGCTTCTGCCTCCCAAGTAGTTAATGGACTAAATGTGTGGGAACCATTTCAGGCTATAAAGAAGTTTTTAAATATAGAATAGGAATTCTGGAAAGAAAAGGCAATATTAAAAACAGTAACCAGTTGTCTTAGTCAGGGTTTCTATTCCTGCACAAAACATCAGGACCAAGTAGCAAGTTGGGGAGGAAATGGTTTATTCAGCTCACACTTCCACATTGCTGTTCATCACCAAAGGAAGTCAGGACTGGAACTCAAGCAGGTCAGGAAGCAGGAGCTGATGCAGAGGCCATGGAGGGATGTTGCTTACTGGCTTGCTCCCCCTGGCTTGCTCAGTCTGCTTTCTTATAGAACCCAAGAGTACCAGCCCAGGGATGGCACCACCCACAATGGGCTGGGCCCTCTCCCCTTGATAACTAGTTGGGAAAATGCCTTACAGCTCATAGAGGCATTTCCTCAATGGAGGCTCCTTTCTCTGTGATAACTCCAGCTTGTGTCAAGTTTACACAAAACCAGCCCTACAAAATAAAACTGGTATTCATTTTTATATACTTCAATATTTTAAAATACTACTTCCAAAGGGGATGGAGATTGTAATCAACTACCAAAATCTAATTGAGGATAATTGTTCTGAAGTCTTTAGGAAGAAATCTGCTGTTACCTTCTATTTTAATTGATTAAAATGAACGTGCGAATGTGTGTGTGTGTGTGTGTGTGTGTGTGCATGTACAGGAGCACATATATGTATGAGTGCATGTAGGAATGTGTGTGTTTATGTATTTGTGTATGTGTGAAGGAGCACATGTATGTGTGAGTATGTGTGTAACTTTGGGCTTGTCCACACTACTTTGTTCCTGTAATAACAACCCTGAGACTTATTTATTAATAAATGCCTAGGCCATAAACTTCAGCTTGTTCCCTGGTCAGCTCAGAGCTCAGTTATCCCTTTTACTCTAACACGAGTTCAGCAACGTGGCTGGTTTCTCTCCTCAACTTCATATGTCTGCCTCCTCACCATTCCAGGGTGAATCTCCCGTGTCTAACTATTTCCCAGAATTCTCTCTCACTGTCTTTCAGGGATGTCCCACCTCCTATTTCCTGCCTCAGCTTATTGGTCAAAAGCTTTTTTATTGGTAGGTGATTCTTGCATACATCACATAAGAGATTCTCTCTACACATGTGTGTGCATGTGGGTGAAAACATATGAAGGCCAGAGGGAAATAATCTCAAGTGTTAACTGCTATTTTTATTTCGTTTTGTTTTTGGACATCACCATTCACTGACCTAGAAGTCCTCACAGAGGCTGGGCTGCCTGGCCAGTGAGCCTGGAATCCACTTGTCTTTTCTTCTCCAAAACAAGACTCTGAGATCTGCCTATACTTGAACTCACTCTATACTCCAGACTGGCCTCAAACCCATAGAGATCCACTTGTCTCCGCCTCCCTAGTGCTGAGGTTAAAGGTGAGCCCCACCACTGCCAAACCTTACATCGAGCTTCTTAAAAACATAGATTCTAGATAGAGATTTAACTCAAGACTATCTAAGCCATCCCCTTAGTCATGAAATTACGTGTGTGTGTGTGTGTGTGTGTGTGTGTGTGTGTGTGTGTGTGTATTTGTAAAACAGTAACAAAGAAAAGGAAGCCATGAGTTTGGGAGGGAACCAGACAGGAGGACACATGGGAGCAAGCAGTTGGAGCGAAAACAGCAATGGGGAAAATGATGTAATTATATTTTAATTGAAAAGAATTCTGAAGTAATGTAAGTTACTGGTCATGTCTGAAAGCAAGCAAGGAATGAGCAACCTGGCTGATGTAAAAACCAATATAGCAACATCAAAAATAAATATAAATGGCTTAAATTTCATTTTTACCAAGGAACAATTTTAATTATATCCTATTGCTAATAAATGTATTTGCTCACAATCTAATTTCCCCTTCACATTAGATTTAACCAGACACAAAACGCATTTTATTATTGATCTGAAAGAAGATAGGCTGTGGGGACTGGATTTTTTTTTTTAATGACTATTAAATTCTGGGCAGTTCAAAGCAATGGGTCCTCATGAAAGATGAGGTAAGAACTTGAGTAGGTTTGGGCTTCACCGGTTCTTTCTCATTCCCTAGAGCAGTGTCCACAGATCGAAATGAGACAGATGGGGAGCAGGAGAGTATGGGGTTTACGTTAATGGACATACCTGAGGATATTTTAAGTTTGTAGCAATGACAAGACCATTGGAGAAGTGTTTCAGGCTGCCTGGACAGATAGAGCAGGGCTCGATCGAAGAGTAACCGGCACAAAAGTAAATCAGAGCCACGCATTCCTAGTCATTTGAGAAGAGCACCCAGGATTTCCAAAGAACTGGAGAAGTCTGCAGGCAGCAGACAGCCAGCAAAGGTTTGGAACCAGGGCAGTCCCTGTAATTATTAAGAAACCCTCTACAGATTAGCCCAGTTTTGCCGTTTCCCAACTGAGGCTTCTCCCCCTCGGGCAACACAGTGCCATCTCCCAATTCCACAGGGTGACATAAAGAAAATCAGAAACCGCACAGCCTTCGTGCAATTCACCGGGCTAGCAGGAAAAGCAAGCCGCTCTCCGAGAAAACCACATTAATCATCAACTCGGCAAACTGGAACACTCCACAAAACCATTGCTATAAATCCAGTGTTTGCACAAAATCTGGAGGTTGGAGCTCTGGCGACTGCAAGGAAGGAAAACGTTGAAAGGCTGCCAGAGAGAGAAACCCAGCCCACACCTAGACTCACGCAGCCCTCATCTGACGGTCGCGTTCTTCCTTTACTGATGAGGGAAAGGTGACCAGGCAAGCACTCAAGGGAACACGGCGATGTTCAGAAGGGGCTGAGAAAACGAGCTGTAATATGTTCGGAAAAGCAAAGCAAGGAATCTCAGTGAGTCCAGGCTTTGCCAAGATCCAGACCCTTGGAGATGTAAGAAGCCAACACAAGCATCTGGGGATTGGCTGGGGTGATCAGGACCCTCTGTGAGTGATTGCAAAGGGTATCTTAGAGTCTCCCGTGTGAGAGCTGCTCAAGGCCTTTGTCAGAAAAGCAGTATGATATTGAAACCCAGCCAGGCTTCCCTGAACCTCTGGAAAGGCTCCCCCAAGGCCTTTGTACACAGTGCAGTTCCTGAGCCATAGGGTTCACATTACTAACTGAACAACAGACAGAGCTCCAGATCTGGTGCCCAAGAAGGGTCAAAGCAGACAGGTGTCACAGACTGCCTTGGTCCCCAGGTCTTATCTACTCCACACAGGTTGCTGCGCAGGAGCATTGCTCAAAAGCCATCCCCCTGAAAGATGACTCTCTGCTGTTTTAATTTCCAAAACCTGTCATAAGAACAGCTCTTTCCTCCTAATGAGGTAATTGGTGCCATAATACCATTAAGAGGGTGCCCCTGATATGCAGCCCAATTAAGAAAGGTATAGTAAATGGTGCAGAATTCATGGTTTTGCAGAAACATCATTTCCGGTCTTGCTCAGTAACAAAGTGTTGTTAGGAGCCAAGTTCCTGTGTCTTGCTGAGTGGCACAGTTACTCCTTACTCTGTCACCCAACCCTTCTCCTCCTGGAAAAAGGGTAGAGAAATTGGGGTCCTCTACCCTTGTGAACAGTGCGGTTCAGTATGCTTTGAACTTTGCGTGTCTGCGCTCGCTTCTCTTTCCCTCTCTCCCCTTTAAACGGACTCAAAGATGCCATTTGCAAACTTTAGGGACATTATTAAATTGAAAAGGCATTAACTCAGTGTTTCTCAGCCTTCCAAAGGGTTTAACAAAGTTCCTCATGTTGTCGAGCGTGTAGAACAGCAGCATCTCTGAGCTCCCCAGAAACCCGGAGTATTATATTCTCCCCCAAACCTGATGAGCCAATCAGGATTTATCAAGACACGCAAAGAGACACTTAAGTGCTTTCAGTTTTAACTCATACCAGATGCAGCCCAGGTCTTCCTTAAAGAGTTGCTTACTGGGAGGCAGTGTCTGTCATTGTCAAGCACATGGTCGTTTGTCCTTTTCTTTTGTTTTAGGGGGTGGGGTGGCAGTAAGGGTTGAGACAGATTTCCTTTGCTGTCCTAGACTTACTTTGAAGACCAGGCTGGCCTCGAACTCACAGAGATCTGCTTGCCTCTGCCTCCTGAGTGCTGGGATTAAAAGCATGAGCCACCACGCACAGCCTGGTTTGCCCTTTTTATAAAATGTGAGGCTATTTTCATGGACAGAAATGTGATTTGTTTTTTAATGGGGAGAAGGAGACGGGAAGGGAATGACAGAAGAGAGAGGGGAGGAAATCATAGAAGGAAAGAGAGAAGAAAGCCCGGGCAGGCCAAGTTCAAAAACACACATTTAGTTCTAGTCATCAAACCACAGACCTCTCCACATCACAGCCAAGGGCTGGAGCTCAGCTGCTGCCAAGCCACAGCTGAACAAAAAAGCCAGAAGGCAAGCACTCTTTCTGACAGAGGGGAACATGGGATAGAATCCCCAACCCGACCTCCTGGCCTCAGGGAACCAGCATGTGGGAGCCCACAGGGGCCCTCCGGGCATTTCCCATGTTTCTTCCTGTTCAACAAACTGAAGGCCTCAAAGCTATTTATTCCAACAGCCTGTGCCTCTGAGTGGCAGGACAGGGTTTGATGACCTTGGTCCCTGCTCTCATACCTGGAGACCACAGGATTCTGGAGCAGGGTGTGTAAACGTCTGCTCAGATTCCTACAGTGTAGAATTGTGCTTTTCTAAAGCAAAAGTGACATCACACATATGTAGCTGCAGCTGCTGAGGAGACTGTGCAGGTGGCAAAGTAACCAACATTGAACAGAAAATGACAACTACCCCAAATCGGTGAGTCAAAAGCACAGTGTGAGCTCTGGACAAAGGAAAGGTCTCGGTCCTGGGAGGATCAGCAAGACAGTCCAGGACTTCCAACCCTAAGAGTGGTGTGCACTGCAAAGCCTTTCGTGTTTCGGACCAGTGGTTGATCGCTGGTAATTGAAACCACAGGAAGCAAAAGGGATAAAGGCAAACTACTGTAATTGTCTGGTGGTTTAGTTGAAAGCCTGAGAGTCACCTTTTTTTTTTTTTTTTTTTTTTTTTTTCTTTTTTAACTTTTCGAATTGATATGGGCCAATTTGAAAACCAAATCAAACAGCATAAATGTTCTTGAAACTCGGTGCCATGATGACCAAGTAGCTCCAGTGGAAAACTCTGTGGAAACCTGTCAAGAAGCTGCTCTTATCCAACGTGACCAACCCTTCATTTTCAAAACCCCTGCTCTCCGAGGAGCCACCCATATAGAGTCTCACCATCACCTCCGGATCTGCAGTGTCAAACAGCAGCGCCGCGCTCACCCGGCCAAGAAAGTGTTTTTCTCAGCCACAGCTCACGCATGGCTCACGCTGTGTTTTGTCAGTCCTGCGCACCCTACCATTTCTCTGAACTGAAAAGGCAAGGAGGGCAGGGGAAGCCCAGAAGCCGAGAACCCTCCCCGCAGCGAGTGGATTGGCTGCTGTTTCTGTGATTCACGCTCCACTGTTGTCCGTGACCCCTGCAGATCCCCCTTATGAGTTAGTGTCCCGGAATGTCTCTTTATTAGGTGTCTAGAGAAGGGAGGCTGTCCTAATGCCAGCGCCCCACACTGAGGACTTTATTAGTTTTTTAATTTTCTGTCTGGGTGCCCCTGGTGCATCAAACTTTCCACAGCTGTTAGGGGCTGTTGAGTGCATAACCTCTCTGTCCCCACCTCCTTCTTAACAACACAGGAAACTTCTGGAGAGAGAGAGAGAGAGAGAGAGAGAGAGAGAGAGAGAGAGAGAGAGAGAGAGAGAGAGAGAGAGAGAGAGAGAGAGAGAGAGACTAAAACACAGATACATTGTCTCTTGTGAGCTATTATTGTGCGGGTCCAGCTGCAAGGAGATGTTGTACAGAAGATAATCTGGTTTGCAGGTTCCTTGGCTTGGAAAAAGAACGTGCAGGTCTGGAACCCTGTAGCTCAGGCAGAGGAGAGAGCAATTGTTTTCTTTTTAAGATTAACTTGGAACCTGGCCCGGAGCTTGATACAGGCCTCACAGTGCTCCCCTCTGAGCGGACTTTAGGAAAGCAACAGATAGTAAACAGATAATTTGTAGGCATTTTCCTCACAGACCAGGACGATTGTTTCTATCTCTGCCAGAGGCTATGCCCTGACACAGTCCCAGCTAGCAGACCAGGGATGCCCTGGGGACCCCCTATGAGGAGCAACAGTCCACAGGAGCACAAGTGGACAAGCCTCCCCACCTCAACCCCAGGGCTGGGAAGGCTGAGTACAAGGGCCTGAGGGCTCAGGGAAGAGATAGCACCCTCCCAGCTCCAGTGAGGTCAGTTTCCTTTCTAGTGTGTGTTTTTAAGCTCCACTCTGAGGAGACCTTATTTGTGGGGTGAATGCCAAAGCCCAGAGAGGAGAAAACCCTTTGGTGAGACCTGCCTGGGAAACAATTTTACCTCTGAGATCTAGTTGGTATTTGGGGTTAATCCCTCTGTGGATTGACTGGGTTGAAAGCCCTGAGCAGGTCAGGGGTCCATTACTGCTTGTGTTTACATATAAACTTCCTGGTTTTAGGAGACAATCAGAGCCAAGGGGGAGGAAAAGGGAAGAAAGGAAAGGACACTTTTTAAAATTAAGTGGCCTGCCCTCTAAAAATAAATCAGCCCAATGAAAAGGAGTTTTGCTGAACCAAGGTTTGATTTCAAAGTCCGTGTGTAAATATTTCTTTAAGGTTTCCAATTCATTATCTAGATATCGAGGCTCCAGCATCTTTTAAAATATTTTGTTTGAAACAAAATATTGATACCCATTTCTATGCTTAGATAAATCCTCTGAACCAGCTTCAGGAAGAAAGAGGAAGAGTCAGAAGTGTGAAGCCACCCACCAACATGCCTTGGCCAGGTTTTGTTGGGTTGATTAGATGTTTATTATAGGTTGGTTTGATGAGAGAGATCATAAAGAGAAGCTAAACATAGTGGTATTTAAAGCCAGTTTGAATCTACTGAAAACATACATATAAGTGATTGAAGCAGCGTCAGATACCAGACAACCGAGGAAACCGAGGAGTTAAGAAAAAAGAAGCTATGTATTTCCTTAACACGCTCAGAACACGACCAAACAAACTGTACAGTGGAGTTGGGAACAAAAGAGACTGAAAAATAAATGGCTGTTCAAGGGTACAGTGGCTTTATAAGATCTCTACTCCAAGCAACTTGTCAAAGACTATTCTTCGAAAGCAAAAGTTTTTTCTTTTTCCCCCTTTTCTTTTCTTAATTCCAAGGAAGACACAGATTTAAGGGTCTGTCCCAGATGTGTACAGCCATTAAAATGTCCACTGTGAAGCCATGGGGACCCTACTGTCTGAGACAATCAGGTTAGTCAGAGCCTGTAACAAAGCATCTCAAACACCCACTACCTAACCGCCCTCCTTCCGTCTCTGTGAGGGTTGGGGGTTTTTTTGGAGGGACGGTCGGTTTCTTTTTCAAGTATTAAAGATATTTCTCATTATCTGCTCTTGACAAGTAAAAAGGAAAGTATTTCCTCTATAAAGGAGACTTTAAAGGAGTCTGAAAAGGCAAGCATGTACATTTTGGTTTTCAAACAGCTATGTTTGGTCTACTAAAGAAAAAAAAGGAGAAAAAAAAAAAAAAAAAGCCAGGCAATGGCTTTAATCCCAGTACTCAGGAGGCAGAGGTGGGCAAATCTGAGTTCAAGGCCATCCTGGTCTACAGAGTGAGTTCCAGAACAGCCTGGGCTACATAGAACAACCCTGGGAGGAGAGAGAGAGAAAGAGAGAGAGAGAGAGAGAGAGAGAGAGAGAGAGAGAGAGAGAGAGCGAGTTAACAAAAATCATTTACTTTGTTTTCTTTTGGCTTTTTGTTTGTTTGGTTTGGTTTGGTTTTTTTTTTTTTTTTTTTTTTTTTTTTTGTTTTGTTTTTTGTTTTTTGTTTTTGTCTAATTTCTTTTCCTGGGTAAAGTCTAAGAGCTCAGACCCTGTCCTCCACTCTTGACCCTTCTCTCCCATTTTCTCATCACCTGAGTGAGTAAGGGCAGCTTCCTGACACATTTCAGCCCAAGTCCCTGCAGAGTACCTCCCAGCAAGAAAGTATTTCAGAAGGAGGCTAAAAGCTGAGAAAGGAGTGACAGTAAAGGTTCAGCAGCAAACCAGGCCGAGAGCAGAGCCCAAGTTCTCATGCGCAGGGTCTCAGAAGCCACTGAACGAGAAGTTCAGAAGGGTCACACACACGGAGTTTCTAGGGAGCAGGGAAGACTGCTGTTCTCTTCACCCCTTTGCAGAACAACTGTCAAGAAGGTGAGGCAGTTACTAGATTAAGAGAGGAGGATGGCTGAATAAGAGAGAAAGAATTCAGGGCCCAGTGGCAAAAATCAGACGTTGCCAGAGAGCGAGTGGTTGAGTCACCGGATGACATCAGACCGGGTTGTGGGCATTAAGAAATCTAACAATGAACAGCTCTTTGGTTTCAAAATGCCAAGTGACTACACTCTGGATCCTATCTTTTGTACCCCAAATTAGGGCGCTTTTGAGAGAAAGGGTGTGAATATCAATTATAATTATACTGTAGGGAGCCCATAAGAGCAGAGACTACCCCAGATTAACGTGTTCCCTGCCACCCCTACTTACAGTCTCCTCCAAAACCAAGGAAGCAAATGCTAGCAGCCCTCAGAATCTCCTCCAGACAAAACTTCTTGTCTGCAAAGAGGCAGTCACAATGACAAGGGGTGGGACCTGGGGGAGATACATAATTTAATAGGTTCAGGAATGGGACAAGCTTCACTCTTAGCATGTCTTAGAGACTTACATTACATGTTATCGAACTGAAGATGGTGAGATACACATGCAGAATCTGCATGTAAATTTGAGAATTGAAAGAATGAGAGGGGAGGGAAGAGAAAAAGGAAGTGGAGTATAAGACAGGGTAAGGAAATTATTCACATCGAATCAGGGGAGACTATTTGGGATGAGGAAGAGGACCAGCAGGGGAGAGAAGAGAGAAGTGAGGAGGGAAATGGGAAAATAGATAAAACCAAGGTATAATAGCATGTATGTGTGTAACCATGTCATGAAACGCATCATTTGATGTGATAACTAAAAAAAATAATAATTCTTAAAATGATGGCTAAACATCTGTTAGACTGTTTCTCATGGGTAAACTTCAGTTCTCCCAAAGGCATCTAACCCCACAAGATCTTTGTCCGGCCATCCTGGCTAAACCCTTGGAGGCAAAATACAGAGTGAAGGGCTGGGTATGCAGGCCTTAGTGTCCCACAGGTAGAAGCCTGTGAAGCATGTGAGACATCAGTCATTGTTCAGGAGGAAGGAGCAGATGTTCATTTGGGTGAGGTAATGTAGCGCCCTGCCAAAGCACAGCCAGAAGACTTGTAGAAACAGGTCTGAAGCCTTTCCCACGCCAGGTGCAGGGAACCTTTGAGTTCAAGCTAACTTGAGGTGTCTTCCCCAGCCCAACCGATTCATTACTCACATGAGAAGAATGTTCACTGCTTGGTGAGGAAATGAACAGTCTGACCTCAACTCAACTGACACACAGAGCCTCAGTTTCCCTCACCAGTGACATAAGGCATCCATGCAGCCAGTGCATCTTCAGGATGGTCCCCAAGAGACTTTGGGTGATACAGGCACAGTCGGTCCCTAAACAACTGGGGATATGTTCTTGTAGAGAGCTGTGGCAAGGAGGATGTCTTGGTTAAATTTCCTGTTGCAGTGACCAAAGGCCCTGACAAATACAACTTAAGGGAAAAAGCATTTATTTTGTCTCACAGTCCCAGGGGTCAGTCCATCATGGAAGATAAGCAGGAGCCTGGGGCTCTACTCACGCTGTGTCCAGAGTCAGAAAGTGAGACTGGTGAACATTTATGCTCAGCTTCCTCTCTTTCATACAAAGACCTAAGGAATGGTGCCGCCCACAGTGGAAAAGCCTTCCCACCTCAATTAACCTAATGGAGATAAGCCACCACAGGCATGTGCAGAAGCCCTTCTCCCAGGAGTTTCTAGATCTGTCCAAATAGACAGTTGAGATTAATAATCACAGGGTACAGTGGGTAACCACAGAGACCAAGTGTCAGACCAGAGCTGGGGTAAAACACATGCCACTGGGTGATGCAGGTGATTCAGTGAGCCTTGGGCATATTGGAGTCACAACCTGTCTCATGAAATTTTCTCAGGACGTGTCCTTGTAACTGGTCTCCCAGTGTTTGTGTCTGCCCTCTGAGTTGCAGCCTGAGGGTTTTCTAAAACACGGGTACATGTCGTCTTTCAGAGCATCTCCCACGGTGGAGGGGGATCAGTTTTTGAGCAGGAGTGTCTTGCTGACAGTCATGGAGAAGGGTTCAGTGATTCCCATCTTCTAATTCCAGACTTCCATGACCCCTTATGTGAGAGTTAAGATGACCCTCCCTTCCTGCTCCTGCAGTTCCCAGCTGCTCCTTGCCATCTAAGCACATTGGCACTCTCATGTTCCCTTGTTTCTCTGAACCCTTCCTTTTGCCCACACCATCCTACTTCCTTTAAAAGTTTTAGATGGTTGTGCCCATCTGAGAGAACACCTATTCAGCTGGGAGGACGTGCCTATCCCGTGTCTACCCACACTCTCAAGCCAAGCCTCTGCTGGGTGGCTATGTCACCTTGATTGGCACCAACGGTGCCATGAAATGTCTTCGCCCGCAAAATGACTCAGAAAGCCTGAAGGCAGGAAGTTGTCTGGTCAAGCCATTTGTCCTCCGTGTCTGTGCTAATGTCTGTCACACAGCTGCTGCCTAGCTGTTTCAGAGTCATGGGGTAGCACAGAGTTCTGTAGGATCACGTTCATGATTTGTTTTCCCGAGGCCTCAAAATCTGAAGCTTGCAAAGAATGGCACCAAGAAAATGCTTTTATCCCCGAGTCTGAAAGATGGCGTTCAAAGTAGTCAAACTATAGAATTGGACTGAGGACTTTATAATCATGAAAGGAGGGAAGTGGGGAGGAGGAAGAAGAGGAGGAGGAGGAGGAGGAGGGAGAGGTAGAGGAGAAGGATGAAGAGGAAGAAGAGGAGGAAGAAGAAGAGGAGGGAGAGGTGGAGGAGGAGGAAGAAGAGGAGGAAGAAGAGGAGGAAGAAGCAGAGGAAGAAGACGGCTATAGCTGGATCTATTACCCTATCATCTTCTCTCCCTAAAGAACTAAATATATTCAGCTGATCCTGTTCATGGAGCTCAAACTGGTTCCAAGTAGCTCAAGGACTACAGATTTTTAAAAGGAAAGAGAGGGAAGTGAGAGGAAGACTGATGCAAGTAGATGGGAACTGAACAGCGGTAGCATTCGGGAGGTAAAGGGAAGGTCCAAACGCTCCTTGATAAAAACACAGAAGAGTCCCCCCAAGTCCTCGTGGGGGAGAAAGAATCAAGTCCATGGAAGTGCATTTTGTGCCCCAGGGTTTAGTATAAAATCAGGAGGCAAAGAGGCAGAGCATCTTCCAGACCTAAGGCCGAGTCAGTGAGCCTGTGTTGTGCTCCTCTTCTGGTGAGTCCCCCCACAAAGAACATAGCCCAAGATTTTTAAAGAATATACCCAAAGCATTCTGCACATTTCTTGAGGAAGAAGGTAATTGTTACAAACAAATCTAGACAGATTCTTGTGCCAAGAGCAACAAGTTATAGAAATAGGGGAGGAATAAAAAAGAAAGAAAGAAAAAGGAAAGCTCATCAGAAATCAGAATGATCCTTCCCCCTCTAGTAAATCCAGAGGGAAGAGGGATGGCCGTGCCCTGCAGGCAGACATTCTCCTGTGGAGCAGGAGCCAGCAAGACTGTTCTGAAAAATGCTTCCGCCAGGCTCCGAGGAACCCCTGGAAACCTGTCAAGACAGTCTTAGTGATACTAACTGTGAAATTAAGTTCTCTAGGACTTGGAGAACTGGGCTCGCAACACACATCTCAGAATCACCTCCGCGAGGTCCTATCATGTGGTTGGCCAGCCCCGGCCCCATCGCTTCAGAGATCTTGATACAATTTTCCTACAGTCAACTAAATGTTTTCCCTAGATAGTAGAAGAAATGACAACAGGGAAGGGGAGAGAGACCTAACAGGATTAATGGCTCCTCGTGTTCACAGACAGGAGTCTGATGTTCCAAACCAAACATCCCTGTTCCCATGACCTTCTATCATCTGAGTTCCCGTTGCTTGCTCTGCTGGCTAAGATCCTGGGGATATATATCTATGATCAGAATGAAGTTAGGAGTAACCGGAACCAGTGTCATTCAAACTGACATCACATCATCACACTGAAGCTAAAGCTGGGTCCTAGTGTACTCAGGCTGAAGGGCAACATCCTAGGGCATTACGGAAAGGAATTCCTGGTAGTACCCATCTCCTTGTCCCCAAAGCCAACTGAAAATGTCATGTGGCTCCTAATGCAAACACACAGTAGGCAGGGAGGGTAACCAAGCTGTCATCCCCCTCCAGAACCTCCTTCTGTTCTGACCCCCACCCCAACCCACGGATTCTGATAACTTCCTCAGAGCCTTTGATCTTCTATGGTTTTCAATTTGAACAGCTCTTCACTCTCCAAAGGGAATCTGTATTTGGAGGCACTCATCCCCAAAGCAGGAGGCTTCACATGTCTGGCTGAGAGACACCAAGGAAGAAACATTACTTCTTGGTTAACAGACTGAGATTCCCAACCGCGTAAATCAGAGATAGAAGCAAGTTCCCTAACTCCAGCCATTATGATGGGCCTCCACAGCCTATCCTACCGTTCCCCTACTTTTCAGGAATCCCATTGGCATCTCAGACTGCAGCCATGGAGCATAGAAGATGCCTCAAAAAGATAAGCAGTCTGGAGGAATTAGGAAGATGTGGCCGCATAAGAAACCGGCTCCTGAAACTGCTCTGCCGTGGCGGCACACAACTTTAATCCCAACACTCGGGAGGCAAAAGCAGATGGATGTCTGAATTCTGGGCCAGCCTGGTCTACAGAGTGAGTTAAAAAAAAATGGCTCCTTGCGTCAGTGTAACATCAAACACTGCACCACAGAGCCTATACTCAAGCATCTTATTTGAATCAAGACAATCCAGTAACATAAATGGGCCTGGCATTGTTTACATGGGGAAACTGAGGCACGGAGAAGAGAATGTGAATTATCCGCAGTTAATATCGCCAACCAAAAGAAGGGTTGATTAGAACAAAAGCCAAGCCTCCAGTTGCCTTCTGATGCTCTATACTAGCCTGCTAGGTCGCAGCTATAAGTCCGCCCCTCCAAGTAATTTACATATGCCTCTACAACCAAGTTAATAGGGGTTTCCAAACAGCCCTTGTCCTGTAGCTCTAGCCATGAACCCATGATGGCGCAGTGACATTCTGCAAGATAAAGAGGCCCCAAAGAACAGACAGCCACACCCTGAGACACTCCAGGCGCTGCTGACTCAGGAGGATCATTCCCACGGGTGACCACAGCCTGCTCCAGGCTGTTGCCCAGGAGACAAAAGAATCAGCACAGAGCTGCTTGCCCTGCCCAGATTCTCAGGGCTTAGCCCAGAAGCTGGCAAGCACTCACCACTTGGGTGTGACTCGGCAGGGTGCCCGGGCCCCAGCAAGCCCATCCAGGTCTCCATTCCTGGTAACACACTCATGCCTGTGGGAGAAGAGTCATCAGGCCAGCTGCAGCCCAATCTCAGCAGCTGATTGGAACAGCCAATAGCAGACATCTTCCCCCGGCCTGAGCCATTTTTTTTCTGTGAGGTTATTTGAATGTGAGCTTTAATGCCATCCTTTCGAAGGATCTGTTTTCTAAACAAGCATGTCTTCTCATCCACGCCAGGAATGCGCATGGTATTCCTCCATTGCTGAGTGCATGTGTGCAAAGCGAGATGAAAAGGCTCCAGAGGGGCTGGAGAGATGGCTCAGCTGTTATGAGCACTGGCTGCTCTTCCACAGGTCCTGAGTTCAAATCCCAACAACCACACGGTGGCTCACAACCATCTGATGCCCTCTTCTGGTGTGTCTGAAGACAACTACAGTGTACTTATATATAATAAATCTTTTTAAAAAGTTAAGAAAGGCTCCAGAGAGGACCAAGCATCCTCACATTCTTAGGGATGCCTATAAGAATATGCAGAAGGGATTAACAGAAAGAAAAAGACTTGTCCTTAATGTGAGTAACAATGTCCCACAGGTTTGGGCCTTGGACTAAATAAAAAGAGAAAAAGGAGAAAGCCAGGAAGGGCTGGCGTTTCTCCTCTGTCTCCTGGTCCATTGAGATAAGAGCAGGCAGTCTTTACATTTCTATAAACCCTTTCCATCAAAACGGACTGTACCCTCAAACCCTGAACCAAAAACACCCTTTCCACTTTAGCTCAGTTCTTATCAGGTATTTTATATTACAGCAACACAAAAGTAACTAACACAGAAAATTGGTACCAGAGTGTGGGGTGCTTGCAATGCTAAACTTGACCCTGTGGTTGAAACTTTAGAACTGGTTTACAGGAGGAATGTGCAAGTCTTTAGAGCCTTGGGATAGCAAAGCCCTAGAATGCTGTAGGCAGAGGTTAATGGACCATTCCGGTGGAGCGCAGGACACCAGAATCCCGGGAGAAATGCAAGGCTTGCTCAGGAGGTTTCAGAAAAGAGTAAGGAATCTATTGGGAATTGGACTAGAGTCGGTTCATTTTACATCCGGCAAATACTGTGGATATGGCTGGATTTGTCCTGACAACGTAATGAACTGAGTTGTTGGACAGAGGAAGATTCAAGGCGGTGTGATATTTAGCTGTGGCATTGTTACTGCTCATTGTGTCCCATCAGATCCACAGGGAGAATTCAAGGGAGAGAGATGAGACATGTGTAGTTTGGGGAGGTAGGAAGTGTGACCCTTTATGTATATTTGTGTGTGTTCCCGCGTGCACGCGTACGTATGGTATGTATGCTTGTATCCTGGTGTGGATTCAGAGGGCAATATGTGGGAGTCAGTTCTGTTCTTCTACCATTTAGTCTCTGGGGATCGAACTCAGGTCCTCAGAGTTGGTGGCAAGCCCCTTTAACCACTGAGCCATCCCACTAAAAACTGCAGACAAGGTGGACTTGAAGAAGAGCATCTATACTTAGTGCTACTAATGAGAAACTAGAGTCTGCAGTGAGGAAACAAGCAGGAAGGTTGGAAAGATGCCTCAAAGGCAAGACCCCATTCATGGAAAGTGTGTAACACTGCAAACTCCTTTGTAAAAAAGACTTCCACTGGAAAACAGATTGAAGAGAGAGCACCAAAGGCATCGATCTGAGTCAGAGCCCCCTGGCAAACACTCAGAGAACACTGTTGTGATCCAAGGGGGCAGGATATTTCCTGAGCTGGCAGCAATAACTTAGTATCATTCACACAATGACTGATTTTCATAAATGCAAAAAAGCAAGAATGAGGGTTCAAAAAGGCTTATGCCAAGGTTCCAGGAAGCCATTGGAGCCAGGCACCACGCAGCAGGGCCGGATCTACAGGGAGCTCCTGAGTACATGAAGCTAAGTTGCAGTCAAGACATGGTGTATCATGGTATTGTTATATTATATAGTGTGTTTACCTAAAACATGAAACATTCACCAAGGAAAACTATAGACACTAGGTAGACACTCAGCCACAGTCAAGTTCTGAGCTGGCTGTTTCCAGACGCTTGACCCACTTATCCAAAGAGCTGACAACAAGGGATAACCCAGATTTGCAAAAGAAGCAAGATCAGTGACAGTGGACCACACAAGTGACAGAACTCAAGGACCCCAATTATTGTTCCAGGGCCTCCTTTCATGGGTTAAAGTGAAGAGAGGCTGGATAATAAGTGATCCAGTTTGGGTGGATTCTGCATTTTGATTGATAAATTAGGTTATATAATACTTTCTTCACTTTGGATGTTCTTTCCCACAATGCATCTGACTTAAATTATATGCACTTGTCATCACGTACAGGCATGAGATGCTAAATCGGGAATTATTCCTAAAAGGTTACAAGATGTAGCCTACTGTGCATGAACCCAAAATCAGTTCAAGGCAGACCAGCCCTTCCAGGATTAATACACAGGTATTTGGGGAACACATTAGAATAGAAACTGAACAAAATTGATTATAACCAGGGAAGGAAAAGCTTATACTATTGCTGAGAGACGGGGTACCTGTAGCCCAATATGGAGGTGCATTTCAAGAGGTTTGGAGGCCTTTAGAGGTGCTGTTTAGAGGGAGCTGTGAATGTAGTATGTTCAAATGAAGGAACCAGGTTTTGAATTATCACTAAGAGGTGGTGTGTATACCTGGAAACCAGATGGGGTCCCAAGCTAAACTATCTCCTATGCTTGCGTATCTCAGAGCCACAATCCCGGACCACCTTCCCAGGAGTAGCACTGCCCACCAGGAGCTGACCCTCTCATACCTCCCACCTTCCCCACCAGGATAGGCTGTAGCCTCGAGTTATGAGCCCAGATAATTTTTTCCTTCATTTGTACTGTGTTACAGCAACAAGAACGGTAATTAATACAAGTTCACACACAGGAACACACATGTGCGTGCACACACACACACACACACACACACACACACACATACACACACACACAACCACCACCTCTACCTTCACCACCCTATCCCTTCCCCCATAATCCCCACCACCACCATCATCATCACCACCACCTCTACTACCCCTGCCAAAGTTCATATGCTGACTGAGTGAGGTCTTGGTTTCGGATGAAGCTCCTCAGAGACAGAGCTTCTAGAAGTTATTAGATCATAAGAGTTTTGCCTTTATCAATTTGTCCATTGATAAATTCAAAATTCAAACAGACTGTAGAAAGCAAGAAAACTGTGGAGAATGAATTTTTTGCACATATGCACTGATCTCGATAATACCCTGCTTCACCTTAGGCCCAAAGCAGGCAGTCTAGCCATCTTTGGAGTAAAACTGCTTGCTCAGTGACAGGAAACTGACTAATACAGGTAGCCTTACCTAAATCCCTGAATGAAGCAAACCCTTGATGGAGAGGAGCCATCATTATGGGGATATATCTACTTAACTCTTTCCATTTCTCAGTAAGGTGGAAACTATTACGATTCTATTTTACAAGTAAGAAACCAGAGTCATTAAGCAAGTTTGCTGAGGTCTGGGTGCTAATTAGAAGCAAACTTGAGGCCCTGAACAGGTGTGCTTGGATCCAGACGACCAGGGTCGTATTTATTGTATAGAAGGATACAAACATTCCTAGACAGGCACTCACGGACAAAGTGTGTGGGGGGGGAAATTAGATGTGTTTCCTGCTTATCAAGTGCAAGACGCTTTGTCCGGGCTTTACACATGTTAATGTAAGTCAACAAATTACTCTGGTTTAAATCAGAATGTGATTAGGTCTTTACCAAGTGTTGAAAACCAGAGGAAGGTAAACAGCATACTGCCCCTAGCTCTCTTTGCCCTCTTGGGGCTCTTTTACTCCCCTTATACTCTGGGGATCTGGAGGCCTGGAAAGCTCCTGGATTCCGCTGGCAGCCTAAACTCTCACTCTTCCTATTACCCTGTTCACAACGCATATCAGTTATAAGAATAAGCCACGTAAGTGGGGAGGATTGTTTGTGTATTTTTGTGTTGGCTTGTTTTGGTTTGATTTCTTTCACCTTATTGAGCTAAATTTAGAACTATTGTCCTAATTCCCTTTCTGAACAACAACAAAAAACAGAGAAAAACCAATAAAAACCTAATTTACTATCATTAAAAAAACTAAAGTTTTGTTTTTGACACAGTACCTCAATGGAGTCAAATACATGTAACTACAGGCAATGAGTTTGAATGATGTAACTTAGGCTAATAAACAGAGAAAAGAGATCCCAGGAGAGAGATGTTCATTCTTCACTAAAACATAAAATGTTGATTTAGAAAAACTGTACTTAAAAACCAAAATTAATGAATGAATGAATGAATAAATAAATAAATAAATTACATGTTTTCCCAGAAAAGTTGGGAAACAACGTTTAAGGTTGAATATTTTTACATTAAATAAATTGCACATTAGTCTTATTCAACTGTATGTCATATAGTTGTATAGATATCAAGACAAAGGAGCTTATCAGGGGTTTGGGGACACGAATCGGCAGTTAAGAAGAACCAAATTCTGTTCTCAGCATCCATGTGGGGCAGGTTACAGATGCCTGTAACTTTAGTTCCAGGGGATTGTATACCTCTGACCTCTCTGGGCTCCTGCACATATGTACACACACCTAAACTGAGACTCACAAATACACATGATTTAAAGTAATAAAATGTATCTTTTAAAGAAAGGCATCAGAATACATGGTATATGAGGGGGGATGGATCCAGGACCCTCTGCCCCACAGACACCCCATAACAGGTTAAATTTGGCACATCTTCTCTTGTCACTTTTTATTTTTAAAGTTTACTTCTTGATGTGCACATAACAGTAGGTATCTGTGGAGGCCAAGAGAGAACCACTGAGCTCCTAGAGCTGAAGTTCCAACGCTGAAAGCCGAACGTGGCCCATTCCATAAGAGCAGCAACATTTTAAACTGCTAAGTCATTTCTCCAGTCTCAACACGCTTCCTTTTAAATTGTCTTTAAATGCCAGACACAATCAAAATGCTATATATTTTCTGCATTGTATCTTTTAGAGATTTGTAAAGAGAAGAAAATACGTAGACATGTTGAAGCAATCAAGACTTTTTTAAATAAAAGATTTACTTGTTTATTGTATGTATGAGTGCTCTATCTGCATGTACACCCGCACACCAGAAGAGGACAGGAGACCCCAATATAGATGGTTTTGAGCCTCCATGTTGTTGCTGGGAATCAAACTCAAAACCTCTGGAACAGACAGTGTTCTTAACCACTGCGCCATCTTTCCAGTCCTGAGTGTAGATAGGTCTTAAAAAGATCCATTTTTACCCACAACGATCTGGCAATGTAGAACCTAAAGCTTCTAGGAGCAGTTTAATTAATAGTGACTCCCTCTAGAGCATGGGTGAGTGGTGGTTTCCTTCCTTCTTCATGCATTTTATTTAAAGATTTATTGTTAATTATTGTGATTATTTGTGTGGGTACCTGAAGAGGCCAAAAGAGAGGGTGAAATCCTGTAGAGTTGTCGTTGTGGGGGTTGAGAACTGTCTGAATTGAATACAGGGAATGTAACTGGTTTGGGTTCTTCTTATGCAAGAGAAGGAAGCACTTGAAATCACCAAGCCATCTCTCACATATTTCATTTAGAAATTGCATCTGATGAGTCTATGCACACCTTATAATCTAGAGATGTATAAAAATTATTATTTTAGTTTAAAATTAATACCAGGAAAAGAAAACAGGTTGATGTTAATACTCAGTAATTTAAGCCTATGTAAAAGTCTAAGAATTTTAATCATTTTATTAAAATAACAAAAGTGGTAGTTAAGAACAATCAAGAAATTACCAGGCAGTGATGGTACATGCCTTTGATCTCAGCACTCACAGACAGGGGGACCGCTGTGAGTTTGAGGCCAGACCAGTTTACAGAATGAGTTCCGGGACCTCCAGAACTATATAAAGAAATCCTGTCTTGGAAATATCAAGAAATTAATAAATAGACCATTAAGTTATACTTAGTCTAAATTTTGTAACAAAGTATTTGTAATGCATCAACAAGAAACTATCTTCCTGATTGTATACATTTACCAAAAAAAAAAAATGCATAAAAATATCTCTCTACTTTTAGGAACTGTTGTTTAATCTTGAGGAATGGAGCTAATTGACATCTTTGAGAATTGAAGGGAAGTTACAAACAATAACCCTTTCCTCCAAAAAAAAAGAAATGAAATACATGTACACACACAAAAATTAAGAAACAAACTTCAATGCTTCCTGGTCCCCAAAGCCCATCTATTTCCCCTTCCTGGGTCCCAAGAAACATAATTAACTAAACTCTGTTTCATAAATTTTCCTCCTTCCCTCTCTTTTCAAGTTTCACTAAGAAGAATTTCAATCACATAGACAAGCAGAAAGCATAGAACAATGGATATTCATACGCTTAGCAAATTGTCTTATGTTTCCCATTGTAGTGAAGAGATATCATGACCAAGGCAACTCTTATCAAAGAAGACATTTAACTGGGGCTGGCTTACAGTTTCGGAGGTCCAGTCTATTATTGTGGGAAGCATGGCAGCATCCAGGCAGGCATTATGATGGAAGAGCAGAGAGTTCTACATCTATCTAGAGGTCCCCAGGAGAAAACAGTCTTCTACACTAGGCAATACTTGAACATAGGACCTCAAAGTCCACCCCCAGTGACTCACTTCCTCCAGCCAGGCCACGCCTACTCCAACAAAGCCACACCTACTCCAACAAAGCCACACCTCCTAATGGTGCCACTTCCCATGGGCCAAGCATATGCTGACCACCACTCAAATCTTACATGCATTTAGCAATTCTATACCCCTTTGCTGTTTTTTTGTTTATTTATTGTTTACATAATTTGAGAGAGGGTCTTGCTTTGTAGTCCAAGTTAGCTTCACACTCAAAATGCCCTTAATCTGAGTGTTAGGATGAAAAGTGTACACCACTATACCACCCAGCAATTCTTCATATTTCTATTTTAGGTTAATCTATAATACATTTGCCTGAACATTTAAATATTGAAGACATCAATAAACCACCCATAAATACTTTAGCATGTGTTTCTAAAAATGAAAGCATTTTTCTTTCAAACAACAAGCCAATGACATTCAGGTGTAACAACAACAAGCCCATTATATCTGCAGCTGAGAATCTTTGTGGCACAACAAACATTGTAAAGAAAGCTAAGACCTAGGAGGAGTATGAACAATTGCAAATGACTTTCCGCAAAAACCAGAATTAAATAAAACTCTTTGTCTTGTCTCTCTGTGGGATACAAGGGCATCGACTGCCTTCCCCAACATATCAGATCAGACATGACACTGATTCAAAGCCACAGAGATTTTCTTGGTGGAGACCTTGGTGGGCAGCTGCTTGTGTCCATGTATCCTTGCAGAATTCTTCATGCTCTGACCTAGGAAGGGGGGCAAAAATACACCACTGGACTCTAAGGGCGGTGCAAATGCTCCTTTCCACATAACAGCATTGGAAGCCAACGACCTACATCATGGCACCCTAGATCCCAACCATTTATGGCTACCACCATTCCTACTTTCACTACCGAGTCCCCAAGACCTCAAGATGACCAGTGGGTTGACTGAACTCAACCATCGACCTGGCTGTGTTGTGCTTTTATTAGACTGAACTATGTTCCAGCGTGCTGGTTTCCAACAATGAGTTTTAGATGCCAGAAAATTACAGTGTTTCAAGGTGAGAAACATACATTCTACCTCTGCCTCACCACAGTCCCCATATCAACTCCCAACACATCTTTCAAGATACTTTTAGCCCTCTGAGCTTCCCTCTGTCTACAGACATTCTTTTCCTTTAAAGACTTGTTCTGTCTTAGTAACATTTCTGTTGCTATACTATGACAGCTTCTAGAAATAAAAGGATATATTGTGGCTTACAGTTTTAGAGGGTGGGAGTTCATGACCATCATAGTTGGGAGCATGGCAGCAAGTAGGCAAACATGACACTGAAGCAGTTGCTCAGAGCTCATACCCTAATCCATAAAGCAGAGAACATACTGGGAATGGAACTGAGTCTTTTGAAACCTCAAAGCTGTCCCCAAAGTTGCCATAACTCCTCCAACAAGGCCCTATCTCCCAGCCCTTCCTAAATAGTTCCAACCAACTGAGAACTGAGTATTCAAACATAAGAGCTGTCTTGGGGCTTTATGGCTGTGAAAAGATGCACTGACCAAGGCAATTCTTATAAAGGCAAACATTTAATTGGGTCTGGCTTACAGTTTCAGAGGTTCAGTCATTATCATTATGATGGGAAGCATGGCAGTGTGCAGGAAGACATGGTACTGGAAGAGCAAGAGTTCTACATTTTGATCCAAAAGCAAGCAGGAGGAGACTTTGTCACAGTGACCAGACTTGAGCATATATATAAGACCTCAAAGTGTTGCCTCCATAGTGACACACTTCCTGTAACAAGGTCACACCTCCTAACAGTGCCATACCCCATGGGCCAAGCATATTCAAACCAACACAATAGCCTATGGGGTTACTCTTATTCAAACCAGCACAACAAGACAGGGGGATTGTATGTACACATAAGGACAGATGCCTATGGAAGCCAGAAGCATCACATCTTTCTAGAGCTACTGTTATAGGCAGCAGTGAAATTCCAAATGTGGGCTCCAGAGCCCCAGCTCAGTGTCTCTGCAGTAAGCTTCTTAACCACAGAGACATCTCTTCAGCCCTGGTACTGTTTTGGCATTGTTATTTAATCATTTGTCTTTTTCACTAGACTGAGTCCCTTAAGAGCAAGAGACTTGCCTTTTTTCTACCTTGCATCTCCTTGTGGTTGGTTGAATGCAGGTCCCTAAAAATTTCTGTGCGAGACACTGCACATATTAAGTAACCTTAGTATGGGTAGAAGTGGTCTTCAGAGATGCAATTAAGTCTTTCCAGTCAAAATCATCCTGGTTTGTCAGGAGGCATTAAGTCTAGTGACAAGTATCTGTCCAGATAAAAGATACACAGAGGAGACATTCAAGGAGAAGAAACCTGTGAAGACGCTGGCAGGGGGAAGAGTGGCATCAGTCACAACCAATAGAATGCCTGGAGCTGCCAGAGCTGGAAGAGACAGAGCAGGGCTCCTGCCAGAGCCTTTGGGAGGAGTGTTGTCTGCCAACATCTCCATTGCGGATTTATTTATCTATTTATGACCTTCAGAAATATTAAAGAATAGATAGATAGATAGATAGATAGATAGATAGATAGATAGATAGATGGATGGATGGATGGATGGATGGATGGATGGATGGATAGATAGATAGATAGATAGATAGATAGATAGATAGATAGATAGATAGATAGACAGATAGATAGATAGATAGATAGATAGACAGATAGATAGATAGATAGATGACGTTGTACAACCATGGAAAACTAGTATATCTGAGTTACACCGAGAGGCTAAAGTGCATTTGTCAAATTAAAGAACTGAAAGAGCTGAGCCTGTGGCTTTGTACCTTCTCCAGATCCCACAGCAAGGAAGGCATCCCCAAAGGCCTCGGACTCTAGTTAACAAAGATCTAAACCTCACTATTCTCATGTCAACTGAACAATTTGTTCCTTTTAATGAGGTGCTTTTACCTCCCTGCACATTCATTGTCCTTCCCTCCCTGCTCTTACTGTAAGTGAATGGTTTGACTTTTGATGTATTGCCAGAACACAATAAATTATGAGTCTCTTTCTTTAAGGTTGGAAAGGGGGGATTCTACTTCCCTATTCAGTTATTTCAGGCAAGGGTGGGAGCCGGTTTTGTGCCAGCAGCATCCTGATTATGATTCAGGATGTGCAGCCAAAGGCAAACAGTTCCTCTGTAAATTCAATCACATAGGAAGAAGCAAAGGCCCAAACAAGAAAGGCCGGGTTCTCTTTGTGTGCAATAGCCAAGGGTCCTGGGAAGCTGGCAAGGGATTGATGTCCTATCTTAAGCAAAAGCAAGACTGAGCTTAAAAAGTGATCTTCTAGAAACTTCTACATGTATCCCACATAAGGCTGGAGAGAATCCAGCCTTACAGAAAAACATCCTGGACAATTTCCAATGTGCGATCATTTTTCCATAGGTTAAAAGGATGGGAGTTAATCAGAATTTAAATATATTTTTATTTTTAATTATATACTTGTGAGTGTGCGTGTGTGTGTGTGTGTGTGTGTGTGTGTGTGTGTGTGTGTGTGTGTATGAGTGAGTGCAGTGCCTACAAAGACCAGAAGAGGGTTCTGACTCTATTGGAGCTGAAATTACATATGGTTCCGAACTTGGGTCCTCTATAAGAACAGTATGAGCTCTTATACCTGCTGAGTCAGCTCTCCACTCCCAAATTTTTGTGTTTTGGTTTTTGTTTGTTTGGTTGGTTAGTTTGATTTGGGTTGGGTTGGTTTGGGTTGAGGTGGTTGGTTGATTAGTTGGTTGTTTTTAATTATGTACAAACATTCACTTTTTTAAAAAAAAATTCACTTTTCCTTGGAAAATTTTCTGCACATAATTTCCATGGTATTGTATTTAGGAAGGGTACAGGTGGTGATACCCATGGACATGCCCTTTTATTAAAATATAATGTAACTCAGAATGAAGAGTTTTTATTCAGTAAGTCATGACCCAGTAATGGATTGAGAAATCAATTTAGCAAGAGGTGTGAGAATTGTGTTTATCCCAAAGAGAAGAAGGGGTACATCTGGGTATGTTGTGCATGTTTTGTAACAATCTTACATGTCTATCATTGCCTCAGGCTTATGAAAGAAAAGCTACGCTCCATGTGCTATGATCTAAAATGTGTACCAGTGACTGCCTTAGAAAATCTGTTCCTTCAGCCCAGAAAGCACCCTGTCACATCACCCGATTTTTACAAGCTCTATTTCTTGTCACATGGGAAAATTTACCAGGAACAAATTATCATGCACCTTGTGAGAGGGGCTGACATGTAAATGCCAAGAGTCATATGTTCCTTCTGCTCATACCTAGAACACAGGCCATGGTCTTCATTGCTGTGCCTTGGTGGAACCTCACACAACCCTACCATGTTTGGTTTGTTGCCAGCTGCTGTGATAAATTACTCTAATAGGAGCAACTTAAGGAAGATTGAGTTTCTTTTAGCTCATGATCATGTCCTAATCCATCATTGTGGGGAAGTCAAGGCAGATGAAAAAGCAGCTAGCCACACCCACAGTCAAGAACATAAGAAGAATATGAGCAAGAACTTCATGTATGCGCACTTTCTCAATTCTTATACAGTCCTGGACCCAAATCTAGGGAATGGTGTCACTCACTATGGGCAGGTTTTTTCATTTCAATCAATGTAATCAAGATAAGTCCCTACAGACATGTCCATAGGTTAACCTGATCCACACAATTACTCACTGAGACTCTCTTCCCAGTCATAGTGGTTTGAATAAGATTGCTCCCATAGGCACAGGTTCTTGAACTCTTGGTCTCCAATTGATGGTACTGTTTGGAGAGGTGGTCACTGGGGTTGGGCCTTGAGAGTTTGTACCCTAGCTCTACTTCTAGTTTGCTCCCTCAGATCATGTTTGTGGTTAAAGATGTGATTTTTGTTTTCCAACTAGCTGCCTGCTGCCATGTTTCCTTCCTCTCCTGCCCCACCTCCATCCAACCCCCCGCCTCCAAACCATGAGCCCAAAACACTCTTTCCTTCTATAAATTATTTCAGTTGTGGTACTTTATCACAAGGACAGAGAACTAACTAATATACCAGATAAGTTTAGATTGTGCCAAGTTGTCAAAACTGAGCACCCAGCCTACTCTTCCATAGCTACACAGGCTGAGGCAGGGGGAGGGGTGGGGGGGTTCGAGGGACAAACTTTTTTTAAGAGACAAGGTCTTATTAAGTAGTTCTCACTGACCTGGAATTCTCAGTGTAGATCATACTGGCTTCAAACTCAGAGATCTACCTGCCTGTGGCCAACTGACAGGATTAAAGGTGTGCACCATCATATCCAGACTAGCCTTTAGTAATTTCTGATACAGACAACATACGGAGTTCATGAATTTAGTCTTCGAGGAGAGAAATGAACCGCCTTGTTCCTATCACCATTAATCTTCTTTAGTTTCTCTGCCAATGGTCCAATTTCCCTCACAGCCATTTTACCCGGGGGAGGAATGTCCTGGTCTCCATTAAAGATTTTTCTCTCATTTTTCAGTTTGCTGACTCTCATAGCCCCGCAATCCAATGTGCCCTGTCCCCTGAACACCTGCCATGGATTTTGGGGCAGGCTTTCTGGTTGTCCATGATTAAAGGCTAGACCTGCAGTGTTCTAATCGCAGGATTACAGCTGGATCAGCCAAGCGGCGTTGACTGGAGCATGCGTACGGGCACCAGTGGAACCAGGCCCAAGTTTCGGTGAGACACCATGCTATCTAGTGACACTGAACAAATTGCTTAACAGACAAGCAACACAAGCTTCACAAATATCAGGATGAAGCAGATGCTCACCCGAGGAGGAGTTGTTGGCATCCACTGTCTTAAACGGCTGAATGTCCTTGCCAGGTTGCTCCGGGGCTATCTCAATCAAGAACAGACTTCAAAATGCACTGTTCTTCTTTGAGTGCCCTCAGAAATCTGTGCTCGCCACAGAAGACACATAAAACAGAGACCTCTCGGGAAAATATAGCAAGTCTAATGAGCTAAGTGATTCTCGACATCTTAGAGAGGCAGAAAAATACAGAGGAAGGGAGGGAGGGAAGCAGGAGAAAAATTTTAGCCCTGAGCTGGCAGTGGCTGGCCTGCACTGGGCTGCGGATTCTCTCGTTGCTGCAGGAGCATACCAGGAGGAAATAAATCTTGTGTTTCTTGCCAGCAGCATGGTCTGGCTTGCTATAGCTCTAAGTCCATTCAGGCCAACGGGCGTATTTAATGGGAAGCAACCGTGCAAGAGAGCACACTGACCTGTGTATTCTCTCCTACCTGTTCTGGTTTGGATCTGGAACATGCCTTATGTTTGAATGCTTGGTTCCCTAACCTGTAAACTTCTTTTTAAGGGCTGTGGCGCCATTAGAAGTTGGAGTCCGGCCAATGGACGTTATCCTTGGAAAGTTAGACCCCCACTTTGGTTCTGGGCTGTGTTCTCTGTTTATTGGGTCACCGAAGTACTGGTTACATTTTTTGTTACTGTGATAAAACCCCACAACCAAAGGCAACTTAAGGAAGAAAGTGTTTACTCTGGTTTATAATAAAATAAAACCAGGTAGGGATGGAAGTTCATGATGGTAACCTGGGGGCAGGGCAGCAGTCGTGGTGTCAGGGACATGCTGCTGAGAGCTAGCAGAGAAAGCAAACTGGAAATTGGAATTTTTAGATGCTCAGAGCCTGCCTCCAGTGACACAACCTCCAACAAGGCCACAAAGTAGCTCCTCAACCTCCTCAAACTGCTCCACCACTTGGGGACTAAGTCTTCAAATCGTTGAGGTGAGCCATGGGAGATATTATCATTCAAAGCAGCACACGCCCTACCTCACATTTCTACCACCTCACCTCCACCATGCTCATACCTTATAGAAGACTAGAATCAGTCTGAAACCGTGAGCCCAGATACATCTTTCCTGCCTCCAGTCTTTTCCTTTAGGTATTTTGGTGAAGGACAGCAATATAAAACAACCAATATACCACCCAACAAAAGGACTCAACACTCAACACCACCCCAGCTGTGTTCGAGAAGATTCCATTTTATACATGGGATGCTCTTCTAAGGGAATATCAGAAAGAAATATCAATAACTCTGTGATATTTAAAACAAAAATCAGGGGCCTGGAGAGATGAGTCAGTGGTTAAGAGCACTGGCTGATCTTCTAGAAGTTTCAGGACCCACATGGCAGCTCACAGTTGTCTATAACCAATGTATGTATACCCATACACAGACATGTAGTCAAATCACCAATGTGCATAAAATAAAATTAAAATTAAATCAGGTTTGTCACAAAATGATTCTTAAGCCCTTCACTGGTTTATCTGCAGTATGTTAATGAGAAAAATATTAGCATTGCCATTTTCTACATGGAAAAAGTGTGAACATATAATTCAGATAAAAATGTTACTAAAGTATATGCACAATTATTTATTAATAACCAAGAACATATGTAAAAACAAAAACATATATACACCTTGTCTTAGTCAGGGTTTGTATTCCTACACAAAACATCCTGACCAAGAAGCAAGTCAGGGAGGAAAGGGTTTATTCAGCTCACACTTCCACATTGCTGTTCATCACCAAAGGAAGTCAGGACTGGAACTCAAGCAGGACAGGACGCAGGAGCTGATGCAGAGGCCATGGAGGGATGTTGCTTACTGGCTTGCTTCCCCTGGCTTGCTCAGCCTGCTTTCTTATAGAACCCAGGTCTACCAGCCCAGGGATGGCACCACCCACAATGGGCCCAGTTGAGAAAATGTCTTATAGCAGTATCTCACGGAGGCATTTCCTCAACGAAGGCTCCTTTCTCTGTGATCATTCCAGCTTGTGTCAAGTTGACACAAAACCAGCCAGTGCACACCCTAATCACTTCTGTAGCCATGGATTATAAAAGGAAGAAGATGCAGTTCAAAGAGAATAAGTCAAAGTATTCTGATCAGTATACTGATGAGACCCGAGAGGGCAGCCTTTCTGAAGGCAGTCTGGTAGTACAAACCTATGCTTACAGCATCTCCACACCGTTCTGATGCTAATGTTAACTCTGGGAATACACCACAGGGAAATAACAGATGTGCCGACATAAAAATTCTCACCACAGTAGTTTTTATAACAACAACGAACAGCAACCTAATCAACTGATGGTACACTGAGTATGCCGGGGTGATGTGTCAGTGTGGGGACACGTCTCAATGGTGTCTGGGAAATTGGTAATGGTCTGGGGAGATGTGGGTCATGCAACTAGATGTGCACTTAGAAAATCTCAGTGTTGCCGACAGGTAAGGAGAGGCTAGGCTAGAGTAAGAAGGAAAAGAATGTTACAGAGAAGATGGTCTCCTGTGACAGGAGAGAGACCAGTGGGATGTCACTGCATGGAGTGTCACTGTTAGGTATCTTGACCTCTTATGGTAGAGGTACTTAGCTCAGCCAGGAAAGAGATAACTCCAACAGAACTAAACACACATGCAATGTACAAGTTCTCTCTCTCTCTCTCTCTCTCTCTCTCTCTCTCTCTCTCTCTCTCTCTCTCTCTTAAAAGTTATATCAAAAAATATTTTTTAAATGCCATAAAGGTGTAAATCAGAAAACTTTAAGAGTTTCCTCAAAAGGTAATTCCCATGAAACCAGGGTGGGCGTAGCTGGACATGGAATTCTTCTTTGAGGTTTCTGGTCAAGGGCAATCCAATGAGGTTTCACGGTAAAGGATGCCACAAGGAGACACGTAGTATTCGGTGATAATTAGCGAGTCTCACACTCTGACTTTTTAAAGTTTCTATAAAACTCAGTAAATCGAGAACTTTCTCTTAGAAAAGAGCCCTTCCAACACCAGCATCAGTATAGAAACACACAGGAGCACATCCACACAGAACAGCGCTGGGGACAGATTGTGCTATAGCTCAGGGAAAAAACACATGTTTGTCACACACAACAGCCTGGATTCAAGTTTTAGTCGCTAGTAAGCAGAAACAGAAGGTCCAAAACATTTCACACCCAACCTCAGCTAACTACAAAACAGGTAGTTATGAGAGTTACGAGGTCTAAAACTGGGGACTTTTATTTTTTTTAACTGAAATTCAGGACTCTACACAAGGACACATTCAAAGAAATTCATAACACTGCCCGAGAAATCTAAAATACTCATTTAAAGACGTGAAACCTGAAACCAGGAGAAAAGAGAGTTGCCCCAAATGTATCTGGAAGCTATTGCTTCTGGATCTATATCTGCATACAAAGATTTCCAAGACAGGTTCCCATGTGCTCCTTTTGTGTGACTAGGAGATTCCTGATTTCTCATCTGAGTTCCAGAACTGTGCTAGTTGAGAAACCAAAGAATGGTTTGTTTCTTAGCCACGTTAAGGTTCTTGCTTACTGTACTCAGCCTGTGCTGATGAGAGAGAGGCTCGCCTCCTTCCTGGATGTGTGCCTGCATGCTAATGGGTGTGAATGGGACATGGCTTCAACATCTGACACCCACTGGCCGCAGGGTTGAGTTAGTAGGACTTTGGTAGGAAAGGGGTTTGCTAGTAGAATTCGGCGTTTTGCTTTTGTTTTTTTAAAATGTTTCTCCTTTTCATACTTAGCAAAACAAAACAAACAAGACCACCTTAGCCTTAGTGGAGAAGGGCTCAGTCATAACACCTTGGGGCCTATAGCCTTCCTCTAAGCCTGCTGATTCAACAGCCTGGACTCTACCAATTCCTTCCCTAGGGGCCTCTAAAATGACTATAATTAGCCCTTATCTGGTCTTTAGGATACAGGAGTATCACACACAGGAGTCAAAGGACCATAACCTAGGGGAAGGTCTACAGGTCCCTCAGGCAAAGGCTGCTTCCTGCTAGCCTCTTGCATAAAGTTGGCCGTTCATTGTCTCCACAGCTACCAACCAAGAAGCAGGTTCTGGTTCTGACAGACCACACTGAACGGAGCAAATGGAGAAGAAACCCAGAAGGTTCTTGCTGATGGAGGTGTAAGTCTGCCTGTCCTCACGGCTCCCCAAAGAGACACACTTAGTCTGCTTAGAGATACACTGCCCCGTTCAGCAATTTCACTCTGGTTCCTGGACATCAGTCGTGTCAGAACTATTTATAGCATGAAAATCAGTAAAAATCTACAAAGGACCACTCTCCCCTCTCTAAGCTCCACCCAGAGCCCTCCGGGGACCATTTCCCGGCACATAACATCTGCATACATGCTGCATAAGACCAGGTCATACCCTGTGAAGGACAATGAGAGCCGTGCCCCACCCCCTCCAGCTGCTGTGTGTTGGTCGCTGACAGCCCTTATAAATCCCTCTCCAGGAACTGCCTTAAGCTTCAAGGAACAGTAATATCCCAGGGCTGCTCTCTTCTCTGGGGCAATATCCTTATCAGCTAGTCACTTGTGGTGTGGAACAGTATGACCTGTTTCGCGTAAGACATCCCTCTGGCTTCTGATGCTGAAAGGGAGAGAGGGGGTCCGCTGTGGCACTGATTATCTTTTCTTGATATGGATGGATGCATGAGCTTCTTTTCACACTGGATGTTCAACAATGTCCTGAGCAGGTTTGAGGACATGGAGTTCATTGAGCCTTTTGAGTCTCAGGCCCATCTGGCATGGGGAAGCCAGTATCCAGGGAGCTAGAGCAGAAGGAACAAGTTCGGGGGTCAGCCTGGGCTACATGGTGAGTTCAAGGTTAGCTTGGACTATAGAGCGAGTCTCTAACTCAACAAGTAGACACTCAACACAGTAACAGACATCTGGCTCAAGTCTTTGAGAGATTATTCTCCTCCTTTTTGTCCCTCCTCACCTGTTCATATTTCTCCTTCTTCGGCAACTCCGTGTGGACACCATAGGTCCCCTGATCCGGTTTCCTGGGCTTTGATCTCTTGATTTGGTTCCCATGACTGGGATACTTTTACATTTGGTTTTCAAAGCCACTTCTTTTTAACTCACCCAACAGATTAATTTGGTTTAGCATCCTTAGCATCTGTCTGAGTTCTAGGATGCCTTTTAAAGTTTTTGATAGTTTTTGTTTGTTTGTTTGTTTTGTTTTTTTGTTTGTTTGTTTTGTTCTGTTTGTGTGTTCTGGTAACGTTTTTTTTGGTGGTTTTCTCTTCTCTCTTGGCCTGACCCATGTGTTAGCTTCCAGGTGATTCCACTAGGTTCCCTCAACTGCCCAGCACTACAGCTCTCTCTCTCTCTCTCTCTCTCTCTCTCTCTGTCCCCGCATGTTCCTAGCCAGTCTCTCCCCATTTCTGTCCTTCTTTGTGGCCATCCTCCTCTCTGCCCACATGGCTCTGTTCACACCTGTGTGTCTGTCTGTATATATGTCTACTCATCCGTCTCCACCCTTTCTCACACCCTTCCCTTCCCCCAAATGAACCCCCTTATACCAGATCCATTGCATGGTGTGATTTCTCAGGGGGTCGCCCTGGAATGGGCCCACCAGGTACCCCCCTCACTAAGTTGTATTTTATAACACCATGGAGACATTACTACCCTCTATGGCTCAGCCTCTGAAGTTTCATAAGCTGGGGGAAGGGTGTAGGGAGGAACCTGCCATTATAGGAATGCGTCTTAGTCACTTTTCTATTTCTGTGATAAAACACGACCAGAACAAATTAAAAATTTATAGGTTTATTTTTATCATTTAAGAGTGTTTTTGCCTGCATGCATGCTTGGTGCCTGTGGAGGTCAAAAGCCTCCATGTGGGTGCTGGGAATCGAACCTATGTCTTTCACAACACGTTTGTCTTTAAACGCTGAGCAAACTCTCCAGCCCAGGACCAAGGCAACTTACAAAAGAAAGCACTGGGCTTATGATCTCAGAGGGCTATGATGAGTGCGTGCAGATGTGGTGACCAGAACTTCCTCTGAAAGCTCACATCTTGGTCCACGAGCAGGAGTCAGAGAGCACAGTAGGGATAAGGAGTCTTTTAAAACCCAAAGCTCACCCACAGTGAGACACCGCCTCTGAAGATCATGGTGTCCCCTAAATCTTTAGCAGACAAGTTCCACCAACTGGAGACCAAGTATTCAAACAGATGGGCCCACGGGGACTGTTCTCTTTCAAACCACCACAGAAGGAATTACTTCATGGGCCTTCGGTATAGCCACCATGGAGACATCAGGATGAAGAGCTAGCTCTACTGTCTCGTCAAGTCCAGCTTCTTCTCGGGTGAGTTGGCCAGTGTAGTCCAACACAAATGCTGACTGACCTTTCCCTTGGGGCCATGAACGTGAAAGGCCAAGCATAGTTCTCATCACAGTGAGCATCATCCTTAAGCCTCCCAGCCTCTGGTACCTGGAGAAGAAATTCTTACCACAGCCATCTCTGTCCAGTCTCCATCAAAACCTGGGAGAACCTTCTATAAGACTTGTGTATGGAATGCTTGGTCCCCAGCTGAAGGCACTTTTGGAGAGTTGGGACCCAGCCAGAGGCACTTTCGGGAGTTGGGACCTAGCTGGAGGAAGTGACTTTGCCTTAGGCAGTTAGGCCTTGTCCTTGATCCCATTCTTTCTTTCTGCTTCCTGTCTACCACAAAGTGAGCCATTTCAGCCACCTGTTTGTAGGGAGCCGTTTGTGCCACACCCAAACATGGCGCCGGCTTCCCGCTGAGAACTCAGCAAACAGAGCTGTTGCCCAGCCAAGAGACTTAATGCGCATGCGCCACATACGTCATAGCCCGCTCTCAGGGCATACTATTGAGTTACTGGAGGGCGCACCAATCAGGTAGCGACACGAGTCTCCTAGGCATATATAGCAGTGCATTTCTCCTCCACGAGGAGAAGAGGAAGACAGTGGAGAGATTGCGGGAGACCCCACGTGGAGGGATGGCAGAGAGATACCACGTGGAGAGAGACCCGATAGAAGAGATTGCAGCTCAGAGAGAAGTTTCCTGCTCAAGAAGCCCCCTGCTCAAAGTGCTGTACAATAAAGGTTATCCGCAGAAGAATCTGTTTGTTTGTTGCACGCCTGTTCCTACCGGCGGGAAGCGTGGGCGCGTGACACATGTTCCCATAATGCCCTGCTCATCACAGGCCCAGAACTATGGACTGAAACCTCAGTAGCTCTGAGCTAAAAACACATCTCCCCGATTCAGTTTTCTGAAGTATTTTGTCACGCCAACAAAAGGACTAACATACCCTCACTTCTCCAGGGTCTACCTCCATCAGTCCCACCAGGAAAACTATCAAGCAATGAGTCTTCCATACTAGCAAAACCTAGACAACTCCCCAAATGTCTTTTAATAGAAAGGACACACTTGATCTGCTGGCCCTAGCTGATTCCTCATTTACTACTGAAATGATTTAACTTGTATTTTCCTCTAATTTCTTTGGGGAAAAAAAATCTTCAAAGTTGTTAAAAAATATCCTGGGCTCATTGGATTTCCTTTAAAATTCCCGTTATGGGCCAGTAAGATGGACAGGTAGGTAAAGCTGTATGCTTTAAGCCTGACAGTCTTAATTCAAATTCAGGGCCCACAAGATAGAAGGAAAGAACCAATTTGCCCTCTGACCTCCACATACATATTGTGGTATAGTTGTGCGTACGTGCACGCACGTGAGTGCACGCACGCGCACACACACACACACACACAATAAAGAAACATGTGATTTAACATTAAAATTATGTTTATAAGGGCATAAAGTGGTTGAAGAGGCAGTGCATACAGGTATGTTACTTGTGTATGTCTCCAAACATGTACAGGCATATTAAATAAAAACAGAACCAAAAATGTCAGCAAGGGTAAATACCACATTGCTATCATTAGATGCTACATTGATAAATAATGTATCTTTTTCTTGTCTACATCATTTAGCAATTCTTATTGGTGAAAGACAAAATAATCATTCTGCCCAGTTGCTCACTCGGCAAAACACATTAGAAATAGACACTGTTTGACTCTCATGGGATGGAGAAGATGGTTAACCAAAGCTTGGCATTTTCATCTGGAGTCTATAAAACAAGCTCCTGTTTTCTAAGTGGACTCACCGGGCTGTTGGTAACTCGAGGAAGGGAAAGACCTGAGTTACCCAGGAAGGACCCCACCTAGGAAGGCCCTGGGCCAGGAACAAAGTTCAGAGGCAATGATTGCCCAAGTCCCTAGGTCATCTCCCACCATCCCATGAGAGCACATGTGTCCTGTGTGATCTCTCAGAACAGAATCATTTCCTGACTGTTTCGACTCCAGCACCAGGCAACTTAGGAGCTGATCAACAAACTCTGGTTGGCTAGATTAATTCTCTGCTCACTTGATAACACAGCGTGTGTTAATAGACTGCTCTGCTGTGTTATGGCCGTCCTGGGGCTTGCAATGGTTTAACTGAGGACCGAAGTTTGAGTGGTATGGGAGATTTCTGTTCCACAGAAGGGCTCACACTTCAAGGTTCTTAGGGAGTTTGGGCCCTGTTGGTTCATACAGAAGATTTCTTTTTAAGGAGCTACTGCAATGGGTGTGGCCCAGAAGGAGGAGTCAGTCTCCTGAGACAGGGACTCAGAAAGGACTGCATCGGCTGTAGAGAAAGCCCAAGGTTTTGCAATTCTGATTCCAACTGTATGGCAACCCCAGTTACTCAACATTATATAAAGTTGTCTGTTTCTTCCAAAATGTTTCTCTTCCCTGAGGTCATCTCCAGACCTATTAAAGTTCCCCTTCAAGACTGCCAAGTGTGACTCAAGGGAAAGACTGGGTGTGTCCTCGCAACACTCCCCAGGAAGGCCCACAGGTGCTGTGAAACTAGTTCAGAAGAGTCTCGTGGGTCTGTGTCCTTGATCTGTCCCACAGGCACCTGGAAGGTCTAGCCCAAGGAAGAGATGTTTTTGCAGAACCGGTGATATTTGAAGGGTAGACAAAAATCCTACAGAGGTATTTAAGCCTTCTCAAGAGGAAGGTAGCAGTAGAGACACGGTGTATAGGGCTGGGTCTGAGGCTCTCTGCTTTTACTGTTTGCCTCCTCCTGAGCATTTCTGGGGGTGAGGGCTGGACAGCTTGGGGCTGCAGGGCAGTTCTCAGGGAAGCTGAAAGCAGTAGTTCCTTAATGGTGACCACAGAAGGGCTGCAATAGTTTCAGAACCAGAGTGACCACATGTGCACGTACCAGCCAGAGAGCAGCTCCGGTCTGAAACCACTTCTGAGCCTAGCTGCCCCTCTGGCAGAAGCTAGAACCCCATTGCTGCAAGCCACATTTTATGGAGTTCTTTTATTAGTCTCCCATGTAACCCATAGCCACATCATAAAATTAAATACCCCATTCTGTACATAAAGTCCACTGACTTCTTGAGCCCTGATTAACACTGGACTTCTCCTTCTGGGGTTGTATTACAGTAACAGTCTAACTGACAGCAGAGAGCTCTGTGCTAGGAGCAGTCAAATCCTTCAGGCTCAGAAGGTTTATTCTCAATTCCCAGTGTGTCACGGGCGTGGTCCCTCTTTCTCTGAAGTCTTTTTTGGCAGCTTCTCAACAATCCCTCTCCGTATCTTTCACCCCTTCTTCGCCTTCCATTCGACCTCTCAAACTGACTTAGAGCCCAGGGCCCCTAGTATTTGTCCAGAGTCACATGTCAGGGTAGCCCCAACTCACCTCTGAGAATAAATTTAGCCTGTGGGTAATCTCCCAGAGGGAGAAGTTATCTTTAGCCTGGCAGAGGTGGAGAGTCAGTCCAGGCCGCGGTGCAAACAGCAGAGTTAGGAGGTGAGGAGAAGGAAGCCAGTCCCCCACCCCTGGCCTACAATCTAGCATTCAAGTGTGCTCTAGGGTGTCAGAGAAATAAAGTCACTGTGCTTTCCAAAACACGAAGAACACCTGAGAAGAGAACTCTGTTTCTCTCCCTTCTGGGGACGCAAGAGATGTCTGCCTTGCGGGTCAGCCACATAAAACCTCAAACACATGTTCTTTAAAAAGAGCATCAAGCCAGCGTCATTTCCAGCCTTCCTTGTTCATATCTGTTTACTGCTTGTTCATTAGTTTTGTTGCCTGCAGGTGTAAAGGTTTAAGATGTAAGAAAAAAATGTGTGGAAAAAAGAAAAAAATAAACCCCTCCATGGAACACTCATATGGGTTGAATTAAGGAGAGGACTGGGAATATTCTATTTTTAAACTGGAGTACCTCAGTTCACTCCAGGAGCCCCAAAGGCCCCAAACTCCCTCTGGTAGCAAGATAAGGCTAGACTTCACCTGAGGAATCTAATAACTTGCCTTATGATCACACTTGTATAAGAAATGCTTTGCCCCGTCGATAATCCTAGCTCCTCGGAAGATGATTTGGGAGGAGCACAAGTTCAGGGCTGTCTGGACTACAGAGTGAGTTCAAAGCCAACCTGGGCAACTCAGGGAGAACCAGTGTCAAAAACAAAGGGGAGAAAGGAAGGAGATGCGTCAGGAATGTAGCTAAGTACCTAGCAGGCATGAGACCTCAGGTTCAGTTCAATCTCTTGAACTATTAAAAAGAAGACATAAACAAAGAAAGGAATGGAAGGAGGAAAGAGAGAAAGCTGTTTTCACTCACTAAAATCCTGTCACAGTCTGTACCGAGCCTCCTGTAGAACAATTCATTAGAATCTTTTTATTAAAACATATGAACACTGGCTGGTTATGGTTAGTGTAAATCCCGAGCCAAGGCTGAACTCGAGCTGGGTTCTGGTATCCCTGAGCACGTCTGACAGCTGCGGAAGAGGCCCTCATCTCCTCGGAAGTAGCTTGTGCTGTGGAACAGGAGACAGAGGCTCGGTTAATTCAGGAAGACAGTCTTAGATGCTGGGGAAGAGCAGCAGGTTTCTGTGTCCTTTAGCTACACAAGCTTTGGACTTCTACCCAAGTCCCGTTGGGAGCAATGAGACCATGAGAAAGAATTAGAGAGACTACTTGATAAGATCCTGTGTGACGCAGAGCACACAGGGATAGAGCTTGGAGCTCTGATACTGGACCATCACACCATAGGGAAAAAAGACAGGGTCTCAAGTGGCCGGACAGCCCCGTAGGACCGGACCGTGGAGATACTTGAGTCTAGCAAGTCTTTGCTTTAAGAAGGCTGTGGAGTACAGTACCCCTGAAAGGTCAGTCATTGGTACGTGAGGACGTAAGAAAAGTGAGCTTGCTTGTGGTATGAGCCTCAACATCAAACCTCTTTGTATAGCTTTTCCTTCTCCAGAGGGAATGATGCTGGTGGCAGAGAGGCCGGACAGAGTCACCTCTACTTGACCTTTCGTGAGGACACCCTGGTTCTCCTGCTCATTCCTGTAACTCCACCTCCTCCAAATGTAAGAGAGTAACCACAGAACATCTGTAAATACATCAGTGAACATCGACCCACCAAACAATTTCTGTATCTCCATCGGTTATCACCCCGTGAGTCATCCCGAAAGTCTGTTGGCACTTACTGAAATGGCTTAACGGTATCTATCCAAGCGGAGGCCAACCGTGACTCCTTGGGTCGTTCTTCAACTGTCGCTGCTTCACACATGCCTCGTCTTGATAGTAAGAAAGAGGTCCAGAGCATAGTAATCCATGCCGTCTTAGTACCCAACATCACTCAGAACGTGAAAGATTAGATCCACGATTCTCAAGGAATGGTGATCCTCATCTCTAGACCACCATGTCAGCATTGCCTACAAATGAATCAACTCCATAACAACATTTAGGATCATCATAACAATACAGAATGTTGACTCTTTGAAAAAGGAAAGTATTGAGTGAGTGGGGGGGGGGGGAGAGAGAGAGAGAGAGAGAGAGAGAGAGAGAGAGAGAGAGAGGCCGTGCCTCAAGCTCATTATGTAGCTACGGATGCTGGTTTTATTTGATGCTAGAAGTTGACCCCAGGACGTCACTCCTGCTTTTAAAAACACTTCTAACTAAGCTTCATTCCCAGCTCCGAAGTTCTCAATGGTGAGAGCTTCTACCTTGGAGGGTGATGAGCAGCATGTGACTGAGCGTAGAATTTTCTTTGTATAACCACTTTGGCTCATTGTTTGAGACATGGTCTCACTCTGTAGTCCTGTCTGACCCGGAACTTGCTATGTAGACCAACCAAGCTGTCCTTAAACTCATAGTGGTCATGAGGCCTACCTCTGCCTCCCAAGTAACGAATTATTCATTTTATTTTGAGTTTGACTCCTGTTCAATCAAAACTGACTCCTCTTTTTATTTTGTACGTCTTCTGTCTGCATGTATGTCTGCGCACCTTGATCATGCCTGGTATTCACAGGAATCAAAAGAAGGCATCAAGACGCCCTGGTTCCCGAGTTACAGACAATTATGAGCTACCATGTGGGTGCTGAAAATTAATTCCCAGTCCTCTGGAGAGCAGCCAGTGCTCTTAACTGCGGAGCCACCTCTAATTCTACTTTTGAAAGTATATTTATATATTATGCTTCCAATCAATCTTCTAAAAATTTAGTTTTAAAAAAAAAAATCCAAACGAAGAGCAACGCACAATACTAACCCCGTAAGCAGTGGGCCTAGAAAGTGCCTTTTGCTGATGCTGTGCCCACAGGATCAAATGTCCAGCCTGCCCTGGCTCCACGGGGTGGCTCTCTGCACTCTGGCGATCAGCCCTCACAACAGTCTTCCCCATAACTAGGGCAACATGACTTCCGTTTGTTGACTCGTCGCTAGGTCCGGGCCCTGGGACTAATCCTGCTTCCTTGTCTGGAGAGATTTTAAGGGCTAGCAGCTTGGGTTACTTGGGCTCAGCCAGCCTGGTTGCTAGGCCTGTTCTAGTCTTTGTGTTCTCTTGGCAGAGTGCTCCTGGTGAGGACACAGATGACCATTTTTAGCCTGCCTGGTCTTGAGATCTATGAAGAGATAAATAAGACACCGGTGAGATGAAACGTTCCCCACCACACACACACACACACACACACACACACACACACAGCCCTATGTATTCACCAACCACAGTTATCAAACACCTCTGGTGTGTAAAATAGTAAATAGTAAACCGGACCTGGGTCATAGCAAGTATGAAGGGAAAGACTTTACCAGGGTAGTCCAGTTAGACAGTCAGCTGGAGCCCAACTCCAAAGGGCCCCCAGGCAGAAAGGCAGGTTTGGTTCGGGGGAGGCAAAAGGAAGGACAGATTTTAGGAAGATAAAGTCAGAGTGGGAGGGAAGGAAGGGAGAGATCAGGTGATTGTTAGACATCTGAGGTGGTGGGACTTCGATGGCTGCAAGCAGAAGGTTCCAGATTAAGGAAGTAGACTAGGAAGGCAACCCCATCGTCACAGAATACAGAGTCGCTGGACTTCTGCCCTCCCACTCCTTAAAGAAGCTCACGGGAAAAGCTGCTTGCCCCCAGAGAGTCAGGTTTACACAGGGCTTGTTCTGCCTCCTGAAATGCCGACCTTCCCTCCTCAGTGTCTAGCGAGCATCTAGTTCTGTTAGTTACATTTCTCTTTGCGTGATCAGCTTAAGGAAGGAAGGGCTCACTGTGGCTCATTCTTTGAAGGGACGGGAAGGGAACGGGAGTGTGAGGGTCACCTTGCATCTCACCTAAGAAACAAAGATGAGCGCTAGTGTTTGGCTTGCTTCTTCATTTCAATCCAGGCCCCCAACCCATAGGAGGGTGCTGCTCACATTCAGGGTTGGGGGGTGGGTCTTCCCTCTTAAGCCTCCCTGGAAACATCCTTGCAAGCCCCAGCCATCTTATCTCCTAGGTGATTCTAAACCAGTCAGGTTGACAATGAAGACATGACCCTCCCCCTCCATGACCCTCTCTCCCTCTCCCACCCCCCACCCCTGTTTTCAAGACCATGACACACCTCAGGGACCTTCTTTGGCCGGGTATTAGCCCCTTCCACCGTTCTTCGTACTAGAAAGTCTGATTCTATATATTCAAATTGTGTGTGTGTGTGTGTGTGTGTGTGTGCGCGCGCGTGTGTGTGTGCGGTATTGGGGAATCAAACCCTGGACCACCACCTGGCCACACTTCCTGCCTCTAAGGTCCAACTGAAGTTCAGCCACTGCCTTTCTGAGTCATTTTATGTCACTCAGTGAAATGTTCTGGCTAGGAGTGTCACCTCCCTGAGGTCACCACAGATTAAGTAAGTCAGTAAAACTGAGGCAAGTGTCAGTCTCGGTGCCGACTTTGGAGCCTTTATAACCCTAGGCTGCAGTTACTCTGTAATCCACCCTTTGCGACTCTGAGAGGCCCCAGACCGGAGCTAGTAATCCCGAATTTATCTCTGCAAGCGATTAAAGGTATTCTCACTGCAGAGATTCGATTCCTCAGAAGGGAGGGGGCCCAGATGCACCGGCAGAGTAAACGCACACGAAAGGAACCGGGAGGAGGAAAAGTAAAAAAAAAAAAAAAAAAAAAAAAAAAAACCACGGGATCCGAGCCGCCACATTCAGAAGAGAAATGGCTCCCGAGCCCCTGTCCACGGCTTCAGCTGGGATCTGGGAGCTGGATTTTCCAGGCTGCCCTGCGCACGCCCCGTGCCGGGTCACAGCGCGGACCTGCCACCCACGCGGGCCAGCAGCCGGCCAGGCTGGGCGCGGCAGGAAGGCGAGCCAGCTCCCGGCACCCTGATCCTTAACTGCCGCTTCCAAAGTCCCCGCTGATCCTAATCAGTGTGGGAAAGGAGAGCCCGGGCTCAGCCCGCCGCCGGAGACGCCGCCTCTTTTCATAAACTTTATCGCCGCGGTGCACAGTCCCTGATAAAGCACCATAAATAAACGAGCAGGCCAGAGTGTGCGGCTGGCCAGAGTCTGCTCGAGCGCACGCCCTGCCTTGGCCCGCAGCTCCCGAGGGGAAATGAATCATGCGCTAAACTCAAGAGGGATGCGAGCTCCCCCCCCATCCCACCCCCTGCAATCGCAATGCTATAAATAAGAATGCAAGCCTCCCCCTCCTTGGCAGCATTCAGAAGAACTAGGAGTTTCCTTGTGGCTGCCGGCCACCCTTTTGGCCTGGGAGCAAGGAGTGTTCTTACTTACCCTCCTGCTTCAGGTCAAGTTCCTTGAGCCTGGGGTGAGCCTGGGCATGTGGTTCCATTATCACAAATTCCTCAGGCTCTTGCACAACACCCTGGCTGGAGCCGGGAAGGGAGGGGCAAGGGAAGGCTTGAAAATCTCTGGTGGCAGGTGATCGAGAGAAGTTGGGTCCACAAGATCAGCAGTGGACCCTTCTGCTTCAGTAACCTGTCACAAGTCAAGCCTTACGAGAAGCACAGGGTGACAGGCTAGCCTATGTCCAGTTGACTCAGGCAGAAGTAGAGTGAAGATTCTAAAGGACAGGGAAGGAAGGGGGCCTTCCCACCTCACCCCACCCAAGGGAGAACGTTCAAAGGCTCCTGAGAAGTTAGTCAACACCTTTTATTCTTCAGTCCTTAAAAATATTTTTAACTTTATTTTTGTTTGTTTTAAGCTGGGCATATGCACGCCTGTCTCCCTGTGTATATGTGCTCCAGAGTGAAGGCGTCCCGGGCCAAGGCATCTACTCCCCTGGAGCTGGAGCTGTAGAGGTTACGAGCTGCCTCTGTGGGTGGTGGGAACTGAACTCAGGCCCTCTGCAAAAGCAGTAACAGCTCTTTTAAGTACAAAGCCCTCTCTCCAGCCCTCGGTCACTGACAATTTTTTTTTTCCTTGATGGGTCTCTACATTAACCAATAGTACCTCTTGAAAACAAACTTGTGGTCTGTGTCAGGAGTATGACGCCTTCTAGAAAGACAGGTGTTTGGCACAGTGTGTGCCAGCTCAGCCCTAATGCCCAATTTTGAGTCCTTCTGGTCCAGCTGCAGCCACCTGGCTCTGTGGCCTCCCAGCCTTTGCTTCTCCCAGGGCCAGAGTTTCCTCATGTGTCTGCTGCTCTCTAAAAGCTCCTCCCGTCCGTCTACTCTCTGGAAAGCACTATTGTTCTTATAAACATTTCTGGGCTGTCTCACCATAGTTAACTCTGATGAAACGCTGCTTCGCCTAATTGAAAGAAGCCAGAGCTGGGAGAGTTTCCATCACCATGAGCACAAGAATGTCCCTCACAGTAACTGCTGTTACCCTGTGAGGGGTGGGGGAGGAGCTCAAATATAAATGCCAATAAACTCTAACAGCCTGGACTCAGCTCTTCTCTGAGCAGAGATATAAGCTCCATTGTGGCACATGGCTCTGCTTCCTGTGGGAGGGAGGCACCAACTGGCTTGAAACATCTCTTCCAGAGAGAGCTAATGCTGCCCCTTAGGTGGGGGCAGAGTTGGGGGGCGGGAGTTTCTGGTGGCAGAGGATAACCTAAGTGTCCTCTGGGTGATACTGGGAGAGTGGGTTGGGAGGCCAATCCTTCTAGTCATGGCTCTGAAGAGGAACTCAATGAAGTCGGCTGTGAACAAAGGACTGGTTCTTCCAGACCCCATTTGTGACACTGTATGTCCCTGGGAACATGCGGCCCCAGACAGCCTTCATTTCCTGCTCTCTGGACAGAAGGGCACTCAGTCTTGTTTCCTTCATTTGCATAATGTCAAAAATGAGTCACATTGTACTGTCATTGTTGAGAAATATTGGCAAGAGTTTGCAATCGTGGTTGGAGTTGAGTCCTTAATAAGGAACAAGGCCTGTACAGGACTCGGTCACTGGCTTAGCATCTGGACACGAGCCACTCTCTGGGCCTCGGTTTCTCCGTCTCTGCAGCTGGAAGATTTTAGAGGTCTCTTCCTACTCTGCATTGCAGTGACTCTGTTCATGGGGTTGGGGAAGGAGTATTTGAGATGAAACAAGACTTTCAACTTTCCAGAACAGAGATAGATAAGAAAACACATGAACATGTTCCTTCCAAATATTTGTTCTTGCATCCGATTTTGCTTACTATTATAAAGGTTGACAACCAGAGAAAACACATCAAAATGTCAGCTTGAAAGTCAACAGGGACCCACTTGCTGTGTTAGCCGTTTCAACTCGATAGTAAGATACCTGAAAAAAAAAAAAAAAAAAAAAAAAAAAAAAAAAAACAAGTCATGAGGAGGAAAGTTTCCATCTTACTTTGGTTAGGTTGTTTGGTTTGGTTTCAGGGATTTCAGACCATGGTCAGCTGACTGCATTGTTTTAAGCCTGTGCCAAGGCAGAAGATCCGTGGATGAAGGGCACAGGGAAGGAAAGGCTGCTCCCGTGATGGCCATAAGAGAGCAAAGAGACTGGACGTGTTAGGGTGATGGTATCTCTTTCTGGGACACATCCTTCGTCCAACGAGGCTGTACCTCCCAATAATGCTATCACAGTATGAATCCATCAAGTATGAATTAATCCACTAGTTAGTCAAAGGCCCTGAGATTCAATAAATTCTCAATGACTAAGCCCACCAAGCTGAGTTACAAACTTTGCACACATAAGCCATGGAGGCAGGGATTCACATCCAAACCATAACACCTACTAATTAATATTAGTATTACTGGTTACTAGAGTAGGACACCACAGTGTTTCAGAATCATTGATATTGAGAGATGGCTCAAGAGGTTAGGAGCACTGGCTGCTCTTCCAGAGGACCAGGGTTCAACTCCCAGCAACCACATGTCAGCTCACAGCTGTCTGTGACTCACACCCTCACCCAGACATGTGTGCATACTGAATACCAGTACACATAAAATAACAACAACAACAACAATAACAATAAAGGATTCCTGCTCTGGAGGACAAGAAAACGCTGAGCCCGTGTTTTCCTAATCTGCAAAGAGGAAATACCACTGCCCCCCAACCAGACTTCGTGTGGTGGGGGTGCTGTTACAGATCTGTGCTATTAGAACCCATTGGTTCTCTGCCTAACGGACATGTAATATTAATACAATTCCTATTACCATTATCTACGTCCATTCCCTATTCTGCTGCACGGGATGTAAATTCCTTTAAGAGAAGCAGTTCTGTCTGTGAAATTCCCGTAGCAAACCCTTCTGGTAAGCTAGCACTATACGATTTCATACTTGCCTGCTGGAAACATAACGAGTCCCCACGGAGACCAAAGGGAAAGCAAGAGGCAGCTCGGCAGGCTCTCAGAAGGTAATAATTGCTGGGGCAGAAATGCACCAAACGATACCCCTGTGGCTTTAAAAGGCAAAGTAACCTGCTCCCAGAGTAGAATGCAACAGTAGAGAAATTAGCTTACTCAGAGCAAGATTCAGGGACAAGCTTTGGATGGAGTTGTATTAAATAAGATCAGCCTGTTTGGCACAAGGAGTCGAACCTCAGTTCCGGTGTCAACAGTTAAATGAAGAGATTAGGTTAGACAACCTGATCCTTAATCTTTTGAGGCTCATAAAGCCTTTGGGATTGTGACACAAGCAGTGAGTGGACTCCTAGCTCCAGAAGATACGCATGCACCAGAAACAAAACCCGTGTCCTTTTTCTTACAATGTAGAGACTTCATTTCATCTTTGCAGGGGAAAAGAAACTGAGCCTGCCTTTCTCCAGGGTCCTTTGGGTTTAACTGGCTTCAGGCAACTGAGGAAAGGCCTTGCCTATACCTAAAAGCCTCTGTAAGTCGATGAAGAATGCTGTGAATATGATAGATCGCAGAACCCATTTGAGGCATTTTTTTTGTCCTCCTCCAAAACAGTTCTGCAGATGGGCAGCATGAAACTATAACTCAGTTGTTTTCCTTCCTAGGAGAAGGAGAATGGGGTCTGTGAGAATAGAGCATACAAGGAGAAAGCCGGGGGTGCGGTAAAAACATGCAGAGACCACAGGGCTGGGAACTCACCTAACACGGCTGGGAGAGCAAGCAGCAAGGGGACAAGATGGCATCTCAGCAGGCCATCTTCCCACAGCCCTGTGCAGGGTGTATTGAGAGTATGTGCATGTTCCTCAGTTCCTTTTGACAACTTGACACAAGGTAGAGTCATCTGAGAAGAGGGAGCCTCAATTGAAAGGAAAATGCCTCCATCAGATTGGCCTCTGGGACATTTTCTTGTTTGATGATTAACATGGAAGAGCTCATCTCCCACTGTGGGTGGTGCCACCCCTGGGCAGTGGTCCTGAGATGTGTCAAGAAGTAAAACAGAGCAAGCCATGGGAGCAAGTCAGTAAGAAGCACTCTTCCATTGTCTCTGCATCAGCTCCTGCCTCCAGGTTCCAGCCCTGACTTCTTTCAGCGGTCAATCATAAATTGGAAAGTGAAATGAACCCTTTGCTCCTCAGGCTGTAGTCAACCTGTAGGGCCTCAGGCTAGAAAACCTTCTCAGTATTATAAACCTTGGGATTTGGAGACTTATCCCTACAGCAGAGCCAAACCTAATTTACCAATCCATCTTCATCCTGGGGAAGAAGAGAAATCTGGATGTCCACAGCGGCCCTCATTAACTTGTGGAGTAACAGATTCTAGGATGAGTGGAAGTCAGCAGGGTCATGTAGACTCTTCCTACATCTCTTTGAAACCCCCTCTCCTCCTGCTAACACTGTCAACTGGGTCCCCCTGTAACCACCATCACCAGGGTCCCCTAGAATTCAGGGGAAAGCCAAGGGGCCCTTCAATCATGCCACATTGCATTGGATTAAATGGTGGCCTCTAAGAAGATATGGCCAAGAATGTACAAGTAGACTTTTGTCTGAAAAGAGTACTTGCATATATAAATAAATTAAAGCTGTCCTAATGAGATCACCCTGGATTGCTAGATGCAGCCTAGCCCCAGTGACCAGTGAGTGTTCTTAGAAGGGTAAAACTGATGTCAGAAGTCAGGGTGGAATATTCTGTCATGAGACCAAGAGACTCTACAGCCAGCAGAGCACAAAGACTCAAGATTCTCTGTGACAGTCTTGGGAGAGAGTCTGTGACCCTACCGACAATTAGCTTCAGAATTCTGGATTCTGGGACTATTTTAGAATAAAGTTCTGTTGGGCTGAGCTGCCCAGAACCCATGGTACTTTGTTCTAGTAACCCTGGAAAACTAACACCCTGCTTCAGCAGAATACCTTGTCCCCTTCTCTTGGATAGAATTCTTAAAGGTAGAAGCTACTGACCGGCAGGCACACTAATGGACTAGGAAGGAAGCCTGCCTTTCTCTTTAGCTGGTCCCCAGGGCAGGGCCTCAATTATGTTTTGACCATGTGGGGGATGCCAGCTCACAAAACCTGACTGGCCTGCTTCCTTTCAGACTGTATATGAAAGTAATGTTCTACATAAACAACACCTGAAATCCAAGGTTAGGGAGGCACACAGCCTCAGATCCTAGGGTACAGAGAGATCCTGAGGTCTACCCATTGTGGGGGAAGCCGGTGCAAAGGATTTTGTTTGGCACTTGTTTCTTTTTACAGGGCTCATCTGGGGTCAGATCACACAGCTTCAGTTAACCCAAGGCCCCACCTCTGCAGAACTGTGATGCTCCTCCTCTTTGGCTTTGCCCCATGGGATATGGACTCACCATGCATGTTCAGCTGGGTTCCGTAAACCCTTGAAAGCTTGCGTAGGGGAACCCATACTAAACATCTTTTCATTCTGTGTATTCAGTCTTATGTTGAGGAAGGGTTTTATTCCATAGCCCAGCCTGCCTTTGAAACAGCTATGTCCTCCAGGTTGAACTGAAACTTGACATCTCCTGCTCCAACCCCTTGACCAATAGAGTTGTAAACATGCACCTGCAAACCTGGTTGCACGCAGGTGCTTTTGTGTCTGTTTTGTTTATTTGTTTATGGGTATAGGCATTTTCCCTGCATGTATGTCTAGGTCTCAAATACATTCCTAGTGCCCAAAGAGGTCAGACATAGGATCCACTGAACTAGAGTTACATATGACACTAAGCTGTCATGTGGGTGCTGGGAATTAACCCTTGGTCTGCTGGAAGAACAGCAAATGCTCTTAGCAGGTAGTACGTGCTGAGCCTCAGTCCCCCCAGCCTCCCCTCCCCCTCACACCTTTACATTTTTAAAGATGGTTTTCTTTGCTTTTCTCTTTTGAGATTTATTTATTCTTATGTGCATTGGTGTTTTGCTTGCATGTACATCTATGAAGGCATCAGCTTTCCCCGGAAATAGAGATACAGACAGGTGTGAGCCACCACGAGGGTGCCAGGAATTGAACCCTTGTCCTCTGGAAGAGCAGCCAGTGTTCTTAACCACTAAGCCAACTCTCCAGCCCTCCATGTCATTTTGATAACTTAAAATGTTTAAATCACGGGGCTGGAGAGATGGCTCAGTGGTTAAGAGCACTGCCTGCTCTTCCAGAGGTCCTGAGTTCAATTCCCAGCAACCACATGGTGGCTCACAACCATCTGTAATGGGATCTGAGGACCTCTTCTGGTGTGTCTGAAGACAGCTACAGTGTGCTCACATACATGAAATAAATAAATCTTAAAAAAAAAAAAAAAAAAAGAAAAAAATGTTTAAATCAACTCAGTGTACTGTGTAGAGGTCAGAGGACACCGTTTGTGAATCTCTCTCTGTCACCATGTGGGGACTGGGGATTGAACTCGTGTCCTTCACTGGGCTTGGCATCATTCTCTTTCAGCTGCTGCCAGCCCTCTATGTCAAAACCTGAATATAGTTGCAGGTGCATAAATTGTTTGCTTCTGATTCTTCTACAGTGTTTTCAATAATCATCATAGAAATCTAGAAAGCATGGATTATTTTTCTAAGGGAATACCTTTTTTGTTGTCTTTTCTTCATCAGTACGATTTGTATCATGCTTCCTTTTGATGAATTTAATGCATGTTTTCATTCATTTCTAGCTTACCTTTTAAGTCTTGGGTGGGGCAGGTCTGGGGGAAGCTTGCACATGAAGGGCAGTAGGCGGGTAAGGTCAGTACGTAGGCAAAACTGGAGCTGAGAAAAAAAGGAGCCAAGCGTTTAGCTTTGAGAGAGTGGCGAAGGGCAGCCAATGGAGACACTAGGCCCGGCACTGTGGCCATAAACCCCTTTAAGGCTCAAAAACCAAGATGAGGAAACCAGATTGCAGAAGAATTTGACTTTGAGTGTCCTTCTTACCTCTACCTGCCACCTGCACCTGGGAAGCCTGAATTCTTGCCTCTGCACAATTCTCTTGACTTAGCTGGGAGTCAAGCAGATATCACTGGGGGGCGGGGGCTTGGGTTTCACCCTCCCAGGAGATGACGCAGCTATGTTGGTCTCTGCACCTCCCAGAGCCCTTCTGCAGAAAGCATTCGGGCCATTCATTGCCCCAGACACCAGGACGTAAAGGAGCCACCGAAGAATACACTCACTGGATGGAAATAAACTCAGGCTACCAACAAGATAAGTTAAGTAGGCTGATGACCCAAATCGTACCTCCTCAACTAACTAAGCCGTCATGAAACATCCGCGCACACGATTCTAGAAGTTTCTAGGAAAGAGAGTTAGGTATATTATCTCCACTTCCCTCAGGCTGAATTTCACAACAGCCGCTCCAGATGGTTGCAGGCAGTAATTACCTCTATTTTAAGCCTGGAGCAGAAGGACCACTCCCTCAAGGAGCTACAACGAGGAATGAAGGAAACTAAGAAGCCCGTGGCATGGGTCTTTTGTGAAGAACCCTTAATTTACCAAACCCAACAGAGCATCACCCTAAAGACTCACAGCTTTTAAAAAGTGGAAACAAGTAAAAAAAAAAAAAAAAAGCCAAAAAACTAGCTCAAAAAGGTACCCACCAATCAAGTAATAGACAAGCTATCAAAATAAACATGACATTAACAGATTGGGACAACAGTGGATTATAACCATGATAATATTGTAGTCACTGAGTAAAACAGGAATGCAGTCCCATGCTCGTGCGCATGAGGACAGTAAACTAGAAAAGAAAGCTTTTACTCACAGTAAAATTCTAATCCACAAGACAGAAAAGGTGAGATTTACATTCGGTTACTAGTAGAGAAATAATTATTTCAACCCAGAGCATCTACAACCAGTGAAACTGGTCAGTGACATTTTAATTAACACGAAATGTACATAGTTTCAGAGTACCTCCCCCCACCCCGGCCGCCCCCATTGTTTACAAACGTCACAGAGAAAAGTGGTGATTTCACACCGAAACATCTCTACAAACACCATCTTAATTGCATGGTCAGAATGAATAAATCCATAAGGAATGGGTCACACGGAAACCACTCACCCCCTTCACAGACGTGGCAACACTATAACACCACTGTGGTACCCTTGCCCAAGATGAATGGCCTACAACTAGTCAGGAGGGAACATCAGTCAAATTCCAACTGAGGGGCATTTACATAAAATCCATATGCAGTAGTCAAAGCGCCAAAGTTCCGGAGCTGAGGGACATCCTAACAACCATCCTGAGTGAGGGAGACTAAAGAGACAGGACAGGTACCTCATGATGTGGGCCACCCTTCATCGAGAAGATGGCCAATGCACTGATAAGGCAGGGGTAGTAACTGAAGATCATTACTAGAAACGATGTAGCAGAGTATTCAGACTTATGCGGGTTGGGGGCTGCTGTATTACTTTTGCAAGTCTTCAGAGTAGCAGGTTTCAAACATGCCTTCGTCACCTCCTCCAGGAAGAGGCTGCCTCCGCCTCCCCTGGGCAACAGCTCTCTCATTTCACCTTCGGTAAGCTTAAAATATCGAAATAGCTTCCACTCGAAAGAATGCTTTGATAAATATTTCTCATTGATGCTTTTTAAGCAATCCAGTGTGAATGCTGGGTTTCTTAAGAGGTATGAATGCATGTCCCTTCAGTAGGAGGCACAGAAAGCCAACACCAGCGACATGTACTGTGTCCGACCCGTTCCACTATCCTCTCTGTTGCTCCCAGATGCACTGCGCATGTCTCTTTTTGTCTATCAGTGTCAGGCTCACCTTGGCTTCCTCCCTTACCTGCTCTCTACTCCCCTCCCTCCCTTCTTCGTGCCCTCCCTTCCTCGCCTCAATGCACATTGTCTGGGGCAGTTCAAAAGGCTCGTCTTTTCTTGATGCGGGTAGAATTCTACACCTACTGCGTCTGTTATTGAGCCGGATATAGCCTGACAAACGCAGAGAAGGAAAGCAAAGCCGTGCATCCGAGGACGCATGCGCAGACCACATGCTCCTTTCCTCCGGGGAAGGCATGAAGTGCGTGGAAATGTGCCAAGTGCTCTATATAGCTGGCCCTAATATGGATTGTAGCTACTTTAACCCTTTCTCTCAAGGAGACGCCAGGCCCAGAGGGGTGCTCGGAGGATTTTATTTCTACAGCATTCTACAAGGACCACAGTGGCCTTCCATTGCCTTTTAGTGAAACAGGCTGGGTCCCCAATTCAAAACTCTGCTATGTTCTAAAGGTTTTTTTGTGAAAATTATTATCTAGGGGGCTGGAGTTAAGAGCACTGGCTTCTCTTCCAGAGGACCTGGGTTCAATTCCCAGCCCCACATGGCTTCTCATAACTGTCTGTCATTACAGTATTAAGGGTCTCATTTCCCCTTCTGGTCCTTCTGGGCACTGCATGTACATGTTAAAACAAACATACATGCAGGCAAAATACCCTGTAAAGAAAAGAAAAGCAATAATGTATATAAATTATTAGTTAGATCCTGTAAACATCATACAGTGCAGTCTGATTTCCCAATCAGGCACAAACTCCTCACAATCAGTGTTAACTGATATATATATATACCATATATATATATATATATATATATATATATATATATATATATATATATATATATATATATATATATATATATATATATACCATACACATACAAGCAATGTGGGGTATAGAGTACTTTTCCTATATTAATCAACATCCTTTTCCAAGAAGTTTTAAATTACTTTTAATTGTGTATGCATGTGTGAGTATGTAGGTATGTCCGTGTGAGCATAGCTGCTCATGGAGAACAGAGGCTTTGGGTTCCCCTGAAGTTGGATTTACAGGTGATTTTGGGCTCCATGACACGGTCACTAGGAACTGAAAGCAGGTCCCCTAGAAGAACAGCGTACTGCTCTTAATGGCTGAACCATCTCTCCATCCCTACAGGAAAAACCTTTATGGAGGCTGGCTTGGAAATCAAATGCTTGCATTGTTTAATAGAGGAGGTGGGGAGGAAGCAGAAGAGTCAGGGCGAGAGGGGTAGAGGAGGGGTGGAAAGTCAGTGGGATCCACATTAATGCTCAGGTTTCTGGAACATGAATGTGGCAGATCTGCACTGCCTCCCCTTGCAGTGCCTCACAACAAGAATGCTGTGCTCTCCTCAACTTCTCGGGGCTCAGTTCTCATGACACAGAGGCCCTCCTCATGTCAACCACACCAGTGCTTAGCACGCTGCCGTCTCATGTCAAACAAGGCAAGTGCTCAGAGTTCATGGACATTGTGGCTACAAATGCCACATGACAGTCTATGACTTCTTTCCCCCTCCCCTAGAATTCTGAAATCCTGGTGTGAACGAGAACATGATGAGAGATTCTTGCTACGCAAAGCTTGCCTTTACCACAGCTTTCTGCCCTAGCCTTGTACCAGTTATTGTATCCTGATCTTTGTTTTGCTGTAATTTAATATTCTGTCTCCTCCAGCACTAGGGAGGTCGAAGCAGGAGGATCATGAGTTCAAGACCAGCCTGCGCTATGTAGTGAGTTCCCGGCCAGCGTGTGTGACATGGAGATGCTGTCCCAAAACAAATAAACAACATATGAATTAATCTGTTTTTCTTGATAGTGAAGAGAAAAAGGAGGCACCAAGTCACAGTTGTGATAGAAACTGATAAAGTCTCCAGGATGGCCTCGTTGAAAGTAATCCATCCTTAAAATGCTTATTCTGTGACTAAAAAAAAAAAAAAGTGAGGGCAGGTCCATCTGGTATTTCCCCTATGTGTTCCTCAAAACAAAGTTTCTCAAGTATTCTAGGACTCAGTATATCGTCTGCCAGACAGCTGTTGTGAAGAACAGCAAGGAGATAATCTGGGTCTATCATAATCTTTTTCTTTTTCTCTCCTCTTTGAATTCTGGGTCCAGGCCAGTAGATAGACACTTGCTCTGACTTTTAAAAACTCTCCCTTAGTTGCCAGGTTGTTGCCTGAGGACATCTAATGTCTCTCTTGTTAGGCTAGTTAAGAAGTCAGGTTTTTGACTTCTTGGCAAAGGTGTTGACCCTAACCTTGTTCTAGAGGGCAGCTGTCTGTAGAGATGAAGCCCACACTGGAATTTACTGACCCCAGAATACACTTGGCCTGACTCCTGGACCCATCAATGAGAGAGCTCCCTTAAAAGAGCAGATGAAACTTTGAGCAGAGAGTGGTAGACTTGTGGATCTTAAGGCTAGCAGAAAACCCTAGAGGTCACGCGACTGCTCTCCTCCCTTCTGACTCACTGTGCAGTAGAAGTGAGCTTGTAGGGAAACTCATACATTCTGCCAATGGACATTCACAAAATCTCATGGGCATTTAATACATGGGACTCTGCCATTCACGCATGCTTCACGGAAGACTTCAAGATAGCAAACAGGAAGATTTTTCTGTATATAGATCTAAAATCTTCAGGATGCCTCTTTTCTCGTGCTATGGCTCCTTACATCATCAGATATCACAGAACAGAGGGGAGCGCAATAGAACTGGAGATACAGGAACATCCAAGATGGATATAGGAACAGGACAAAGAGCATGGACCCAAGGTAGAGGCAGAACGAGAAATAGCCCAAGTTATCTCTGGGTTGTCAACAGATGAAGGCAGGAAGCCAGCCTTCCTGCCCCGGACTTCCTCCAACTCTTCACTGGTCGTTAGGACTGTTCCCTGGCATCCTGAGCCAGCTAAACAATAGGAATGTATTGTCTCCCAGCTGTGGAGGCTACAAAGTGATCAAGGGTACCATCAGCAATGGCACCTTCTCATACTTGCCTCGTTGGTCTGCAGGTGACAGACTCCTCTCTGTGACCTCATATGATCTTTGTCCTACATGTCTCCCTGAGTATCTAGATTTCATGTCCTTATAAGGAAGAACATCGGTCAGACTGGCTTACATGGTCCACCTAAATGACCTCGTTTAACTCAATCCTCTAAATATAACATTCTACAATATTGGGGCTTCAATATATGGTGTGCATGCGTGTGTGAGTGTGTGTGTGTGTGTACAATTTAGCCTATAATAGTTAGAAGAGTTCTCAAAAACACGGTATTAATAGCCAAAACATTAGTAGGGTTGCAGAACTTTTAAAAGTAAAGTGATTAAAAGTATGACTGAGCTTACACATTGCACTATCCCCTGCCTTGAGTGACAGATGACCTCATTCTACTAAATCTCTTCTCCGAATCTAGATACTAACAGTCTCCAGGTAGCAGCCTAAGAGTGAGGGCCAGCATCCACCAAAAGAACAAAATGTGAGCCTCTTGGGTCCTTTAAATTTTAAATATACTTAATCTAACTCAATACATTCAGGTTTTTTTTTTTGTTTGTTTGTTTGTTTGCTTGCTTGGTTTTGTTTTGTTTTTGAGACAGGGTTTTTCTGTGTAGCCCTAGCTGTTCTAGAACTTACTCTATAGACCAGGCTGGCCTTGAATTCAGAAATCCTCTATCTCTACCTCCCAAGTAAGTGGGAATAAAGGCATATGCCACCACCACCCTGCTCAATGTTATAAAATTGTCAGTAAGATAGTCCATATCCTCCTGTGGTGATATGTCTTCAGGCTCCAGCAACCACTCTGACTTAGAGAATATCTCATTATAGACTGTCCAGTGCTCGTAGTGTGGGGCCAGTGGCTGCCATATTCCACTGTGCAGATCTGGGGACTCATCAGGTCCATAATGGTCTAGGTAACTAACTGCCCTATACAATGACCCAAAATAAAGGAGATGTGTTCAGAAGATGAGCAAAGGATGAACCTAGAGAGATCTTTGTAGGTTCTCAGGAGTGGCCAGTGCCTTCTGAGGTGTCCACAGAATTCTTCAAACTGCCTAGTGCATGGGGCTCCCAGTACCAAGGGGGTGTGTCCAACACTCAAGAGTTTAGGAACTCACCAAGCAGCTTAGTAGCCTAGAAAGGACCCTGGCTTTCCCTGTGCCATTCAGTTCAAGACCAAGAAAGAATGCTGCAAACTATTTGCCCATCAGGAATTAAATAGACCTTAAAAACCGAGAAACGCCTCACACATCATTCACCGCCTCGTCCCTCTCTCCTTTCAGCTCAGACTTCTGAAGACTAGAACCCTATAGGAATGGAGAGACGGATTCTTTAATCTGAAGGACAGACTGGGGTGTATGACAGCATGAGACCAGGAAACGGTTGCTGGGACAGAGAATGAAGAAACAACCACATTTGGTGGATAACTTTGGAAGCCAGGAGCCTTAGAGATGAATAATGTGGGAAGTAGGAGAAGAGATATGGTCTCAGCTCCCCATAGAGTTTAATCCAGAGCTGAAAATGCAGCAAGCTACCTAAAAGACAGGCAGAGCCCGTTCTCCACCACAGCATGAGAGGCTATTACTTATCTCCTATTTCCTGTCCCAACACAAGTTGCTTGGATGTGTTTTCAGTCAGAAAGAATTCTAAGACTTTTCTTTAGAAGACATTTCCCATATATATATATATACATACACACACACACGTACTGCCTATAATGTATATTAAGTCAAGCCAAGAAGCTTCCTGTGAGGTAGAAGAGAGACCTAAGGCTCCTGAAGTTGGAAAACAGTGGATTCAGAGGATTCCTGGTCTTACAACCTCTGATCTACATAAATAATACAGGGGCACCTTCCTGCTAGTGTACCTCAGCATGTAGGAAATACAGTCGTAATGTTGTTGGTTGAATGAATAAATGGATGAATGAGAATAAGAAAATATATTTATTGAAAGTCCTCAAAGGATCCTTTCTAAACTTAAGTATGAGGTCATAAACCCTCAGGAAACGGACCAAAATATCTTTCCTTGATTGATATAGTTCATAAGAGCTTCAGAAGGCTTGTCTTCTAGTATAACCCAGTGAGACCGAATTTCCCTAGCATGTGTGAGAGGCTGTGTCTGGTACGTCCCAAATCAGTATGTAGATGATGTTTGAAGGCACCCATCTGTTTCTTACAACAATATGCAGGCAGCGCAATAGCAGATGTTCACCATGAGGCAAAGCAGTCTCCACGGGGAAGCCGTATCCACCATGTAAGATTTTAGCCACTCAGAGACAGCCTGCCACTTAGAGAGAGGCTGGCCTTCTCAACCTGCGCTTAGAGTGAGAAGTTCCAGAGAAGGTACCAGAAAGAGGCCAAAGGAATTTTTTGGTGATCAAAAAATCTTTTTAGGAAGAAAACTATCTCCCTACAGACATTGTTTGTCTTTCAAGTTCTGACCATTTTTTTTTCTTCTGGACTGATGATGAATCATTAGAAAGATCTAAGATACCATGATTGACTGTAACAACATCTAGAGGTAACTATGATAATAACAAATACTCACGTGTCCGGCATATAATCTAAGCTCTGTCCTGTGTGTGCTCTTCCAGTCCCTAACCTCAAAGCCACCATCTATACTCTCTTCAGTGACCCTCACGCGACAGGCCCGGGATGGTATTTCACACAGTCTTGGAAACTTAGGGCTCTCCGTGTCCTTGTAGATCCATAGCCAAAGAAGCATTGCCTAGTCAGGAAGTTCACTTTCTTGGTGGAGAAACTGATGTTTGATAACTCACTTCACAGCAAGCTACGGACAGTCTTTAAAAATAAAACAAAATAAAAAGTTTAAAGTCCTGCCTCCTATTAGCAAGACTCCGTAGACATTCCCTGGAGTTTCCTGGGGCAGGGGAAGTGGAGGGTAAGGGGGAAAAAAATCTTCATTTTTAACAACTAAGCATTATGATGGTACAGTCTGAGAAAGAAAGGTGTCTTGGACGAGTCTGTTTTAACATGTTGTCCAGCAGTTCTGGTTGTTTACGACCCAACCCCATTGCTCAAAACCCAGTGGCCTAATCTGCAGGACCCTGCCCATCTTCAGGAAAAATAAAAAGCCACATTAAGTCAAACCCACTCATTCCCCTGATGACTGTTATACTGTAGGGGGCTAAGCTGGCACTCTGCAGAGTATGGTCCTGCCTCTGGAGGGTCTCCATGGGAACCACATCTCTGTGACTTAGCCTAGAGAGAGCTCCTGTTACCTTTCTGAATCTCTCTTAGAGACCAGACTATCTCTCTTCTCGAAGTAACTAAAGGAAAGTCAGCTCAGTGTTTGAGGGAAGGAAGTTGAGAAGAACAAAAGCAGTCAGTGAGCAGCAGGATGGCGAAAGCAACCAGAACTTTGAAGGTCTGGGCGCATGCATGCCCTGCAAATTTATTAACTCATTAAAAGAAAAAAAGAGGTTTGGTTTTCTTTCCTCATGATAGAGCAAACCGAGTCCTGGCCTAGGCTGAAAACTGCACAGCTTTCTCACACAATTGTGATTTCCAAGCACCTCAGGAAGGTGTTTAGAGCCAGGAGGAGGGAGGGAGGAGGAGGAGGAGGAGCAGGAGGAGTTGGTGGTGGTTCTGGTAAATGTCACTGGGGGAGGCGTCCCTTGAGTTAAAAAAAAAAAAAAAAAAGATCTAAAACATTAGATTTTGTTTGTTTGTTTTTGTTTTTTATGTTTCTTTAAATTGACTTCTTCCAGCACCAGGGGAAACAAACTCCATTCTCTATTATTATTGGGTCTTCTAATTTCCCCTAAGGAGCACACTTATCTAAAAACGGGGTATTAGCAGCTATAAATCGACACCTGTTAAAAGTAATTCTTAGTATATTATAGTGGGCCCTACAGCTGGTTGCTAATATCCCCCAAGAAGAGGAAAACACCTTGTGAAGCCACAGACACACAGATGAAGGAGGCAGCGTCTGGAATAACACAACGCACTCCAAGGTTTGCATACAACCACTGAAACCTAGGAGGAGGGAAGCGTAGATTCTCTCCGTGGTCTTCAGATGAGCGTGACCCTTCTGGCGACCCGTTTCCAGCTTCTGGTCTCCATCCTGGGAAGTGTATACATTTCAGCTATCTGAAGTCACCCACTTGGGGATCATTTGTCATGGCTGCCCTGGGAAGCCCAGACACAGCCTCCCGGGCTCCTTTTTTGATAATGGGCCACTGGACAGTTGTCATGTCAGTTAATCATCACACCCCTGCCCCCCCATTCAGATCATGAAAACCTGCAAAAAGCAGGATGTGGTGTTGAATCCAGGAGTTTTCTTAAAGCAAAGCACTCTGGGCTAGAACTGGGTTTCCAGCTAGAACTGAATCTATCTAAAAGGGCATTCCAACTTCCTTCAGGGCCTCTTCTCTCCCAGATGACTTAGGGACAGGAGTTGTCAAACTTCCTCCCATCCCCTCAGCCAGCAGATCTCAAACTTTGGGCTGCAAACTCTTTGTGGGGAGGGTCACATATCAGATATCTACGTGACGATTTATACCAGAAGCAAAATCAAAGTTATGAAGTGGCAACAGTTTTATGGTTGAGGGTCACCGTATCGTGAAGAAGTGTATTAAAGGGTCACAGCGTTAGGACAGTTGAGAACCAGGGCTCTAAACCAAGAGCAGCCATGGGATGTGAGCTTTGGCCCTTGGGACCGTCCTGGGGACGGGTCCTGAGCTCAGAAATGCCAGAGAAGAGCTATAGGCCGCTCCTCTTGTTGCTGAGCTCAGAATGGACTGTCCACTGGGGCACAGTGCTATGTGGCTCTACCTGAGCGATGGGCAACCCTCCCCCCGCCATCCCCCCTCCACCACACACCCCAAGCAAAAAGCATTGCTAAAGATAGTCCATCGCCGGATAAGAAGTTCTCTCGTCTGAGTGACCGGCCAAAATATTTCTTCCTGCCTGACAAACCACACTGGAACCTGCTGCTTCTCCCCAGTTTTCATGACCACCACCACTCCAGGGTAGGCCACCCACCACGTGAGTTCATCAACCAATTGTTCTCTTCTTGCCTCTGCTCCCTGGTGTCTTTCTGCTTCAGACATTTTCTCATAGCCCCCCCCCCCAAAAAAAAAAGCATTCTGTAGAAACAAAAGGGATATACAGCCAGAATAAGGAGACATGCAGAAAGCTCGTGACAGACCCATAAGGAATCTCAACTCAGCTTCCAGAAGAACTGATGTACTGTATTCCCTGACCATTGTTTCATTAAGTCTAGGAAGAGCATGAGCCACCAAATACCCCTCCCACCCCTCTTTCTGGCTGCTGTTACATTGTGACATTGTACCTAAACTCTGACACTGTTGCTCATGAGGATCTGCTTGTACCTTACACAGGTTTTCCTGTTTTTGCAAAAATAAACCTAAAACATGCCTAAGCCAAATGTTAAGTGCTCTCAGGAGCGTAGCCAGGCGACACCCTCAGAAACCTGGGACGGTACATGTCATGCTGCCTTGTTTGGTTTAGTTTTCTTTTTCTTCTTTTTCCCCTTCTTTCTTTCCTTCTCTCCTTCTTTCTTTCTTTTTAATTTTAACTAAATCAGTGTGCTCACCTGAAAAAGCCAGTCCACGGGGAAAGCATTTCACTGGGTGACCGTTTGGCTGCAGAGAAGTGAGCTTTGTTTTCCAAATCCTTGTCCTGTCCCCAGGGCTGCAAATAATACCAGTGCCAACTTCTCTCAAATCTGAGGCACCATTGTACCAGACTGAATAAGTCAGTTACTCTTTCTTTGCCTCAGGGAATAGAAAAAAAAAAAAAAAAGAAAGAAAGAAAGAAAGAAAGTAAACCACCAAAAAACCAAAAATACAAAACACAGACAGGACTGTGGCATAAACCCGACCATGGGACTGAAAAGATTAATATTTTCCATGGCCAGATGAAAAATGGTATGTAGCGCAAAAGGCTCAGGGTACAGTATTATATTTCTATTGCATTGAATTAGTTATGGGGTGACATTTTGACTACTTCCTCTGTAATTCTCATAACTCCACCTGTCTGACATTTCCTTCCTCTCTGGGTTACATGGAGAACAGGTCCCACTTTGTGGAGAGAGGCCACCCTGCAGAATCTCAGAGCACACATTCCAGAGCAAGGTGCTGGCGAGGCACGTGTGGGAAGTCTCCAAGCCGGCAGAGAGCAAGCCGGGTAACTGCCCCACAACCAGCTTAGGAAGGACAGAGAAAGCTCCTCATGAAAGAGAAATCTGAAATCCTTCCGTTGCCTTGTAACCCTCAGGGACAAAACTTAATGAATCACCAAACGGACCCCTTCCTGATGTGAGTGGCCACTTGAAGAGTCACAATGGCGTAGCACATACTGTCCCGAGGAAATGTAGCAATGAGTGTGCTGAGCTGAGAAGAGACATCAGGATGCCAGGAATGGAGGCTGGTGGGGAGATGGTACTAAAACAAACACATTCACATGCAGAATGTCTAGGAGGTGCCCCATTCCCATCAGCACCCCTGATTTTAACTTGGGTTATAGGCAGAGGTTCAACTGACATCACGTTTGAGAGCAGAGAGGTGGTAGGGCCTGCTCCCCTGACAATCACCAGCTCAAGTGCAGGTGCACACAGAGGCAATGTCTTCCATGTGTCACAGTGAGGCCCTGGTTCTCCCTCCTATCCCCATGCTCTCAGAACTAAGACTCTGACCCCAGATATATTTACAAATACCTTGCCAATATATGAGGCTCTTCGCGTACTCGAATCATAACCGAAGATAACCCATTTATTTTATCCGACATCTGCCATGGGGCTGGTTTTTGGTGCTCGGGTACCGTACATCTGTCTCCTCACATCTTCCCAGGCAGATCTCCCCAAGCTTGGCTCTGTCCCAGAATTCTTTCTCCTCCCAGATGTTCCACCTTCTAGTTCCTGTCTACGCCATAGGCCGTAGGCTTTTTAATTAACGGGTGATGCATCCGTACAATACACAAGATATTCTTTCTACATCCGTGTTAGGGAAATTCTCTTGCCATAGTGTGTTGAGAGGAGAGACTTTGGTCCTCAGTGGGTGACAGGACCTCTAAGAGGTGTTTAGATTCTAAGAAACCTGCATTTGTAAAAGAATTACTTTTGGAATCAGGCCCTTTCTCTCTAGAGACTGGATTTGCTGCCCTGGGTTCTGGCTGTTAGTAGGTGAGGCTGCCCCTGTATTTTGTCTCATTCTTGCTCCATGCTTCTGTTTTCCCACGGAACTGATTCAGCACAAGGCCTTTGTCTGACGTAGCCATCTGAACTTGGGCTTCTTGCCCTCTGGAATCGTGAGTCCAAGTGAATCTCTTTCCTTTACAAATCACTCAGCATCAGGTGTTTTGCTACAGGAACCCTGAAAATGTTTAAAGACTGACAACCAAACCAGAAGTCGAATGGTAAGCTTGGAAGAATTGGTGGGTGGGTGCATGGGGCACGTGATGAGGAAGAGAAGAGAGAAAATGTGAGGGGCCAGTGAGATGGCTCAGCAGGTAAAGTCCTTGTACAAGTGTGAAAAGCAGAGCTCAGATCCCCAGCACTTGTGTAAAAATGTGTGGCCTCTGTGTAAAACCACACGCTCACGCAAACACTCAGATACACAGGCACACATGTGTACCCACACATACACAGGTAAAATGGTAATTATAAAGAGGAAGGAAGGAGTGGATTTCCTCACACGGGATTGTGTGCAAGGGCTTGAAGTGAAAGCAAATACTGTGCAGCCATGCCATTAAGAATGTTCCCGTGATATGTCAGGTCTAAAACACCACCACTGAAAACTTAAAAGCTACATCCTGTCGGTCTCCATCACTTTAAAATTAATCACAGCCTCATGGAGAGAGGTGTTTTTAAATAAACACTGTAAACACGAGCTTCAGGAACAGACCCACTAGGACCACAATACAGCCTCCATGCTGACCCCACGTTACCAGCTCTTAAGTTCATCCATCTCTAATCCTCTTATCAGACAGGGACTTACATCTGAAGACATCAAGACAGAGACCTCTGGGCCACCCCAGACCAGGGAAACCTAGTCTCATAACTTATAGGATTGTGGATTCACACCTTTGTATGTCAGAGTCAATACTCACAGACTCTAAACCTACCTAGAATGCAGATACAGCCCAGAGACTCTCTGTTGCTAGGAAGCTTTACTTCTATATGATTAATCGTAAGTATACTGCTCTAGAAAACGGACCCAAAATTCCTAAGAGTTTAAACACATCATTTATTTCTGGTTTATGTAGGACTTTGGAGTCAGCTCGGTGCAGGGACCCAGTCTCCATGGCTACTGTCAGTCAACACATGGTTCTGAGTGATGACTTGGCTAATATTTTTATTTGGCCAAAAGGAGAAAGAGGCATATGGGCACGTACCTGAGATGTGGGGGAGGGGCATATTAGCAGTCCTACATAACTACCATGAGCTGTAGCTCAATGGCATGGCCACACCCAGCTGCCAGGGCATATGGAGACAGGAGTGTGGCTGGAAGAAGGAGAAAGCCAGTCTGCCTTGGCTGTTCTTGATACTCTCTGCCATCATGTGGTTGGTTGTTCTATGGAGTCGGGTTCAGACCAAGAACACTCAGTGCCTGCTAATCATCTGCTTCTATGTCAGTTCTTTAAGTACTTGTGTTAAGCTGGTTTTGAGGTACAGCTGAGGTCTCTGAGGATATACCTCAGCCTGTAGAAATCCTGCTCAAGTCTCTGCTCTGACTCCTGATCCACCCCCAGATCTGTTGGAGATTGTAGACCCTTTCTCAGGGTGCCTCAAAGCACACTGCTTTCCTAATCCTCCTATGAGTCACAGCCTATGGGGACACTGAAGCCCAAAGGCAGAGGAAGGGTCCCCAGGCTCTGAGGATCATGGGATCAAGAATCTTGCCTGGAGTAACCGGACTGGCCTAGCAAGCTTAACACCTCAGAGAGAGGTCACCTGGCACCACAGAGAGGACTGAGAGACAAGGGTAAGGTCACATCTGGTCAGGCAAGCCTTTAAGGCACATCTGGAGTCAGCTTTCTTACTCCCTTGCCCTACCATGAAGATTATGAAGAATTGGGGGGCAAACGTAGCCAGAACAAAGACAGCCTCATTCTCAGGCTACATCCTAAGAAGTTGAAGCCCCCTCTATAGTTTGGAAACATGTAGTCACGCTCCTATAGCCACATATCACCTCCCAGGTCCCAATCCACTCCAGCTTGAAATTAAGAGAGAGAGAGAGAGAGAGAGAGAGAGAGAGAGAGAGAGAGAGAGCTGTGTCTAACAGAAAGAAGCTATGGGTTCTTTATGCTCTTGCATCTCTCCTGGTTGGGGGAGGTGGGGGGGCGAATTCAAGTTCTATAAAGATTCTGGTTCTATAAACCAGCAGCTTCACAGCACCTAGAAACAACCCCAGAGAGACAAAGACAATGGTGATGATCTATACTGAGAACCAGACACCTTTGATAGAGTTTTGAAACATTGTTGCTGTTAAAAGTTCCACTTAGATAAAACATTTGAAACATTGTTGCATTAAAGTCCAGATAGCCCAGGAGTTGGCACTTTAATCCCCACCCTCCCAATAAGGAAACTAAAGCTCTAAGCGTTAAGTAACTTGCCTGTGCTCACACTGGTGGAAAGAGGCTGAGTCAGACCTCTGCCTGACTGCAGAGCCTATGTGCCTAACACCTGACACAATTGGTCACTCCTAGGAGGGCCAGAGGACTCCCTACCTTACCTGCCTTACTTACTGCACCAGCAACCCTCCACCTCCACAGCTGGGATCTGTCTCCTCTGTGCTATTAGTGACCTCTCTGTCACCTCTTTTAACTCAGAAGGGTTCCCCCCCCAACCCCCTGATGAATGCCTTGTTAGGTCCCAGCTGTTCTTGCCCATACCAACCGCCTGAGCTCCCACACTGACAGGAAAGAGTCTCCAAGACGGTAACTCCCCTCTGGTTCGAGTTAACATATACTTGCTCTTCGACACCCTTGGTCACTAAACCTCAGGAAGCTCTCAAGGAGGCTTGGAATCAAGTCTGCATCTACCCCATGGCTTTCTATCACCTCTCCCCTGGAGCCCAAAAGCCAGGGAAGGGAGTTCACTCCTAGCTTGCTATCAGGCTGAGGTCAGCCCTGTTCAGTCACCTGGCAGGCTGCCAAACGTACCTGCTTGAGCAACACAGAGGTGCAGCCTTGATCTTTACCCAGGCAAACAGCCGCATGGTAAGGCTAAGCTCTAGACAGGCAAGAAAGACCAGGGGTTGCTCTTGACCCTGCCACTACCTCTGGCCTTGTTCTCAGACAATGGCATCCCTTTCCATCCCCACATTTTCTCCTTAGATGGGACAGGAACAGGCCTTGTGAGGGGCTATTACTTCAAGAACTCTCTGGAGAAAGATAACAAGATCAGCTATGTTAGTAGTGGTCTCTTGGCCAATCTCTTCAGATGCAGTCAACAGGTCTGGCTCTATTTGAAATCCTTCCTCCTTTCCATGGCAACGAGTGTGGAAGGAGACAGTGAGGGTCTCCCGGTGAGGATACATCACATCACTTGCTACATTTCTCTTTAACTTTGTGCTCAGCCTTTGTGAAGGTGTCAATAAGCCTCCTCAAGCCCCCCCATGACTTCCTACCAGGAGAGGGGCAGTGGGCGCCACAGCTGGTTTCTCAAGGAGCTGCCTTTTGAAAAGCTGAAGCGAATGACAGCTCATTCAAGACAGTTGCCAAAAATCACAAAGCTGGGTAGCTTTCTCAGAGTACAGGGACAGTAAAAGTAGGTCATAGGGTACAGAATCAAATCCAGAGGCTGAAAGCTTCCTGGAAGCCAGGGAGAATGCACAGTTTAGATCGAGTTTGATGACTGGCTCCCAGGGAGAATGCACAGTTTAGATAGAGCCTGCTGATTGGCTCCCAGGAAGAATGCACAGTTTAGATAGTCTGCTGACCAGCTCCCAGGAAGATCTTGAAGGTGCTACCACACCTCTCAGATCTCCCCCTCCCCCATTTCTATAACTGTAAACCTCATGTTGGATTCTCTCGGATTGAGTGGATGGTAACCTGACCTAAGATTGTTTCCAACATTGGGAGTCTGTAACTACTTTGCAATTCACATTCTGAAAAACTGTCTCCCTACCTTCCCATACCTTCCCACTGCAGTGCTGAGGACATATGAAACACAGCCTCCAGTTCAGTAACAGGCTCTGCGTCCCCTAACACAGCTCCTCCTCGCTTCTCTTTTGCTCCCAGCCCAGACTATGCCAAGAGAAATGGAATTCAACCTTGAATTCTGTTGGAGGAAGACCACAAAATAAATGGCCTTGCATGGGGTGATATCGGGGGACGTGGGAGGCATGAGTATCATCAGAGTGGGGAGTTTTTAGAATAGGGAGTTTTCAAGACTTTTCCCTCTTTGGGGAAAGCCTAGTTCTATCAACATTCAAGCTCAGAAAGTTTAGGTGTACTTGGAACAAGCCCAGGAGCCTGGATCTTAAAGAGGCATCTTCGGTCAGCCTTCACCACACACTTCCCAAGGAAAGGGTGTAGGGAACACAGGTCACACCCACAACTCTGTGACATTCTCATCCTCCCAAAAGGGAGAGCCAACCGGTCCAACAGGTGTCAAAGAAGAGATGGCTCAGCACTTAAGAGCACGTACTGCCCTTGCCTAGGACCCAAGTGTAGTCCCGGCTCCCACGTCCAAAGACTCCAAAACATCTTACCTCCACAGGCCTGCACTCAAGTGCATGCACACTCTCAAACACTCATGTGCACATGCATGCACACACAAACACACATGGGCATATTCACACACACTCACATGCACACACACATACACACACAAGGGCATGAGCACTCACACAAATACACTCGAAGTCACACACATGCATGTGCATACATGCAGGCATGTGCATGCCATGCATGCGTGTGCGCGCACGCGTGCACACACACACACACACACACACACACACATGCATGCATGCACAGGTAAATATAAATACATCTTTTTTTAAACATCTAAGCATAGCTCCTTTTCCACATACCTATCCTTGCCTGGCTCAGATTGTAGCGTCATCAGGAAACAAACACTGTCTAATGCCACACACTCCAGACAGACAGACGTCTGTGCTTATACCCAGATAGTTATGGAGTGGAGGGTGGCAGGCAGTGAAGGTGTGGGGGGTGGGTGTCTTTTTCCACTATAGTCAAGGCACAGGGGCTTGTGCTACTTTGCAAGGGAATCTGTTGGGCAGACCAGCACACTGCCATCATAGGCTGCTGATGGATGTCTTGGGCTCAGTAATACCCTCATTGGGAGTACTTCCGGAAACAGTCTCTTTCCTTCACCTTCCTGCCCCACCCTGCAGGGAAGCTGTTCCCTGGGACCCAGCAGCTCCTGGTGGTCAATGATTTGGAAGCAGGGGTCCACTTACCTCACACTACAGGCTGGGGACAGTTTCAGAACTCTGCTCATGCATTTGTCTTCTGCCACTGTGCCTGCCTGTTATGGAAGAAATTGACCCCACTACAGAGGCAAAGCGTACACCACTCCCCATGCTGCTAAACAGGGCTTCTGGAGCTTAGAAGTGTGAGGTGAAACCTGGAGTCTCTGGGAGAATGGAGTGCTTTTTGGACAGATTTTGTCTGGTCCACCATCTCCTTCCACCCAGGCCAAGGCAACAGGGAGGTGGCCTGTGCTGGGTCCACAATGGCCTTGGCCCTGTGTTATCAAAGGGAGAGAAAGAGCTGCGGCTCACCAATCTGACTGGTTGTGGCAGCGAGGTAATAAGGTTGCACCGTGGGAGCAGAGAAGCCCACCTGTTTGAAGACAGACCTCCTGCTTCTATTAGACACCGCCCAGTAGGTAGGATGAGGCACCCGCCACCACGAATCCTGGGAAATTGGCAGCAAACAAGGGGAGTGGTTTGCTTAGCATCAACTGAGCACCTGGGGAAGAGTCCTGAGTAACCACTGGGTCTTCCAACTTTACATTTACATCTTTTCTCGTTGTGGTTTTCCTTCTGGTGGCTTCAGGAGAGTGGATCTTAATCTCTGTGCACACTAGTGGACCCCGAGAAACTCTGAGAATGTGTTGTGTCAGTCTTTACCCTGAAACTCTAACAAACTACTGTTTCTCTTTTTCCATATGTTTCATGTGCATGTATGGCGTGCGCGCGCGCGTGTGTGTGTGTGTGTGTGTGTGTGTGTTTGTGTGTGAGAGAGAGAGTGTGTATGTGTGTGAGTGTGTATGTATGTGTGTTTGTGTGTGTGGTATGAGTATGTGTGATTCTATTTGAATGGTGTGAGTGTGTGTGTATGGTGTGACTGTGTGAATGTCAATGTATGGTGTGAGTGTGTATGTATGTATGCTCTGGGTGACAGTGTATGTATGATATGTGTCTGTGAGTATGTATATATGCTGTGAGTGTATATGGGTGTGTATGTATGGTGGATGTGTGTGAGTATGTATGTATGTTGTGAGTATGTGTGAGTATATATGTGTGGGGTATATGTATGTATGGTATGGTTGAGTGTGTATGTGTGTGTGTGTGAGTATGTATGTATGTATGGTATGTGTGTGTGCATATGTATATATGTATGTGTGATATGTGTATGAGCTTGTATATGTATGGTATGAGTATGTACATACATGTATGATATGTGTGAGAGTTAGTGTGATTGTACGTATGGTGTTTGTATGTGTATATATGTATGCATATACAGTATATGTATGTTGTGTGTGCATACATAAGTATGCATGTATGGTGTGTGAGTATGTGTATGTATACATATATATATATGATGTGTGTGAGAGTTTGTGTGAGTATGTATGTATGGTGAGTGCATATGTATATATGTATGGCGTGTGAGTATGTATATGTGTATATGTATGGTGTGTGTGCTTGTGTATATGTATGTATGGTGTATGTGAGTACACATTTTGTATGCCTGAGAGTATGTGTGTGGACACATGTGTGTAGGTGTGACAGCATGTCAGGGCTAATGTCCAGAATCATCCTCCATAGCTCTTCCACCTTATTCACAAAGGCATGGTTTCAGAGTCAAACCCGGAGCTCAGCCATGTGACTAGTTCTGCACTGTTTCTGTCTTCTGAGGCTACACTTACTGTTGCTCTGCCTGCTGGCATTAGGTAGGATCTGGGGACCCTAACTCCAGTCTTTCTGTTTGGGCGGTAAGAACTGAAGCCACTGAACATCTCTCCAGCTCCACACCTACCGTTGCTGTTCCTCAGGTGAGTCTCGTATACAAGGACTGTAAGAAAAGCCATGCAAACTAGAAAGGGATGAAGGACAGATGGGAGGAGGTCAGGAGAAAGAAGGAAAGATAAAGAGCAAAAGAAGCTGAGCACACAGAATGTGGGGCCCGCTGGATGTGAAATGAAGTAGAGACAGAGTCTGGAGAGGGTGAGTGTGAGTTTGAGAATGAACGGTGAGAAGGCAGTTCCGTACCTGAAGTGAGAGGAGGGGTCTGTGTAGGGCTGCACCAGAGGCTGCATCAGGAATGCTGACCTAGGTCTCAAATCCCTGGAAAGAGCCCAACCTGACTCAGACCAAGCATATCCCAAAGGGAAGTTAGCCCTGATCCCCTAATAGTAGCTGGGTGTGTCCCCAGAGTCCTGTCCTCTTTGGGGTGGAGACAGTCATGGTGGGAAGAGGCAGTGACCCTTACTCACTATGCAGTTTCTTGTGCTGTGTCCCACTCAGACCACAGAGCAGAGGTCAGGTGGGGAGCTAAATTCTCGGGTTCAAATCCGCCCCAGGCCTTGGCCTTTCACTGCCTTTGGGCGAAGGAAACATGACTCCTGAGTAATGGGTGTCCTCTCTGGCTGCACACCGAAGCCATCTGGGAAGCTTTAACAGAACCTCTTCCAGGTCCACGCCCATGCCAATTACAACCACCTCTGGGTGGGACCCAGGCACTGAGCTCCCTAAGAAACTCCAAAGCATAGCACAGCTGAGAACTGAGCCCTCTGGGGTGTTCAAAGAGCACCTCAAATAGAACATTATGAAAATGGCATTTCCTCTCCCAGAATACGGTTTGAATGTATCTTACTCTGACTGCCCCACCCCACCTCACCCTACCCCCACCCCACCCTTCCTCCCACACCAGTGATCGGGTCAAGGGCAGGCTTGGCCTCTGTGACCCAAGGGCCTGTTGTAAAGCTGGGGCAGGGCCTGTTTCCCACAGCTGTGGTTTGTGAGACTGGAGGCCATGTCTTGGAAGGGAGAGGCTCGAAGGCCCCAATTTCAGGCAGAACTTCATTCCAGGAGGCCGGGAGAGAGAAGAAAAGAGGTAGGTGGTAGATGATGTGTAAGGAGGGATGGGGTGTGGCTTGAAGCCAAAACAGAAAGGGTGATTTTGAGGACTCAAGAAACCCTGTGGGAGGAACAAAGGGTGTGGGCCGTAGGAGGGGTTCTGCATGCCTTATGGGCAGGGCAGGCCTCACCTCACAATAGGCAACTTCCCAGGCACTGGTGAATGAGAAGCCAGGCAAAGATAGGACATGTCAGGCCTCACCTGTGGGTCCCAGAGGGGAAATGTAGAAGGTGAGGGTGCTAACCAGAAGAAGTGACACCAGAGATATAAGCTACTTGGAGAGCCAGAGCTCTACAGTTTGCAGGACTGTTGTTGGTTTTGAGGGCTGGGGCGCAGAATATAATATAAACTATATAATATAAGGTAAAGGCCCTTGAAGGTGCCTCGGCACACGAAGTCCCCCCTTTCCCCTCCCCCCAGCTGAAGCTGACGTGGCCAACAGGCTCATGATTTGTGATGAGACGTTTTCTTGGTGTCTCCTGTGTAAGCCTTGTCAAACCGTAAGTCATTTTGTGTGTAAAAGACTGGGATCCTTGCGACACCCTGTCAGGCCAGGGAGACCAGTCGTCAAGTTGATACCTGGGGACACGAAGGAGTGGTAGAAGAATGTGTGGCCACGGTCAGTTGGTCATCCAACATGTGAGTGCTGTGCGTCACTTAGGTCCCAAGCGTTGGCCCTGCACACGGTACCCACTGTCCACACCACAGATTAGACCTACTGTGTGTGTTGGGCAGGGCCAGAACTGGCAAGCTTCACAACAAGTTAGGCATGGTATCATACCATATTGGGTTTTTCTTAGGCAGGTAATCCCAGTGTGAGGAGTCTAGGTAGGAGAAGTTCTTGTCACCTCTGAAGGTGTTAAAGAGAGAGGTGCCTGCCTAGACAACTAGGGCAGGCAGTGGGGGGAAGGAGCCAGCTAATATTCCATATGAGGAAAGTCTAAGTGCCTACTGTGTGCCATGCCTTGGACTAAGCTTTCTGTATATAAAACCAGTGACTCTACACAGGAAAGTACAGAAGGGGGAAAAAAAACAACAACAAAAAAACAAAAACCATATGACTTACCCAAGGAGAATATTTCTATTTCCACACAGAATTTCTTCCTTCTGCCTTGCTGGGACTGGAGACAGGAGAACCACAGGAGGTCCCTGAAGTAGTGTTTTTGTGAGGTTAGCTTTCTCCAGCTTCAAGTGTCAAATATAAGTTACACCCCCAAAATTTGGCTACAGCATCCAAGGCCAGCTCAGGGAGTAATGGCTCCCTGTTTGTTTGAGGCTTTTCCAGACATTTCCTTATCCACATTTCTTCTAGAAGAATCTAGGCAATCAACTCTATCACTGTGCCCAGCTGTTTATTTTAAAAGGATGTGGTTTGAGGGTGTTTGGGAATATCTCCTCTCTCTGGGCTGCCCGAGAGAAGGCAGAAAATAAAACCTGGTCTTGACACGGGGACTGGGGGAGACACAGATCCTCACAGATGTAACCCAGTCCACCCATTGCCCCTGCTGACATTTGAAAAATGCTTCCAGGGGTTACCTAGGGTGGGACTGATCATGATGGTGCCCCCACCACAAGGGCTGGATGAAGGACTGTGTTGGTCCCACTAGTGTCTGCAGGGGTCCTTCCACTGTCTCTCCTCTGCAAGCCTGGGGAGGTGTGAAACAGGTCATATTTAAAACAGAACAAAGAAAAAAAGCCCGGCCATGAACAGACACAGGCGTGTAACCAGGAGGTCTGTGGAACAGAGCCATGCTGGTTGGTTGCTTTCAGATCCGTTCCCTGTTCCTGTTTCTTCTAAATCAAGTTACTGCTTGCCCTTATGCCATCCTGGAAGTTCAAATGGAGTCCCTGGAAGCAGACCTCTTTACATCATCCCTCCTTTGCAAGGCATGGATGGGTACGGACGTGATGGCAGGATTCGTAGCTACAGTGGAGCTGAAATCTGGGTACAGAGGTGGTTCCTGCTGGGAAAAGCCATATGTCTCCCCCAAAAGTCAGGGTCTCCTGATCCCAGCCTTCACTGAATCTTCTCTAGATAGGCACTCGGGTTTACTGAACCATTTCTTGTCACGCTCTATAGCACCCAACTCAGCTCAGTACCAACCTTTACTAAGACAGGGCCTGGGATCAGGTCTGGGACCTTCTCAGAGCTCTCACACGGGTGCTTGGGGGTTAGGTTGGGGGCCTGGCAACCATACCACCCAAAGATCAGGTGCATGTGGGAGCCAAGGAAGGGACATATGTACCAATGCTATCACATTGATTTAGAAACTGATACCCACTTGTTGGTTCTCCTTAAACCAAGGAACTTGGACAGGTCCTCTATCCACAAAATGCACATAAAAACCAGTGTCCAGCTTTCCCAAGTTGTCAGAAGAGACAGCAAAAACAATTTTCACAACTCTGTAGCAGGGTCGATGTTTCATCTCACCAACATTCAAACCCCTAAGCCGCTAAGCCATGATTACTTCTGCCAACAGCTGTACCCAAAGATCTTTAACTAAAGCAACCCTATTCCCAGCAGCTGTTCCAAAAACTTCTGATTTTTGCAACATCTTGAATCAGAAACTGGGAGGTGGAGCCTGGGAAACTTCGTCTTAGCAGCATTGGTGAGTCTTTGATTGACACTTGATGTTGGAAGATCAACAGTCTGGAAGGCCCACCATAGTCTGCCTAACAGCCACAGATACCTTCTCTCCTCGTATCCCTTATCAGCTATTCTCTGGGCCCTGGAAAAGTGGACTCAGGTTCATAGAAAACATCTGTAGCTCAAGTTATGTGGGGCAGCCTTCCTGTCCCACACCATCTCTCTCATCTTCACCCACACCTCCCCAAGTCCCTTCAGATCCCCGTGTAGACCACAGCAGATTCCCACAGGATAGCTAGGGCATAGGAGAGAGGAGGGTGGCCAACAGGTGACATCAGGGTCCAGGTTTTTAGACAGCTGTCCCACAGTGCTGTGCCTGTAAGCAAATCACTACAAGTCTTGACACTCAAGTCTTTGACTGGCTCATGGGTTTCACCTTAATCGATCCTAGTTGCCTCTGGGTTTGGGGGGGATAGTTCTCAGAACCTGGAGCCCTGGGAAGGCAGGGATATGTTCTTTTGACACATTGACTAGGTTAATGACTCCTACATGATATTGCTGTGTCTCCATATGAAGCTGGCCTCCCACTTCCTGAACAGGTGACCTGAACTTTACCACCATCCATGACAAATGTTCTAATCACCCCCAGTCATCCATCAGACATGCCATGAACACCTGCAAAGGACTATAGTTTCTAATTCCATTCTGACACCTGACATCACTCCTGTAGACCAGGATGGGCTCCCACCTTTGCTTCTAAGGTGGGACAAGTAAGGCTTAGAGATGCCAGAATCATTTCCAACGTCACACAGTATAAAGTGCATGCGGGAGACCCCAGGCCCTGTGGTTCTCTTCATGGTAGCTTTCCATAAAGCCTCAACAATGTGGCCTTGGAAACAGGTATCGACGTTGTTGTGAGTTTTGTTTTCTCAACTCCCCGAAAAACAGTTCTTTTTCTGCTTTCTATTTAAAACAGCATCATGATTGTGAGATAGGAGTCTTGGTGAGTAACCATCACTCTTTCCCCAAGGCTGTTCTGAGAAAGAAGCCTTACCTCCTACAAAAAGTCCCAAGTCAGTTGTCACCGTGGTCATCCATGTCTGCTGATCTGCTCCAGTTCATGCCCTGACTCGCCCATCTTCTGGGTCCTCAAGAGCACCCACTTTAGACCTGTGACACCAGGGGAAGTGACACCAGGGGGAGTGACATGTGGCTATGCTAGCAATGTGAAAGCAAGGAAACCCAGAGCTTAAATTTTAACAAGCAACCTCCCTCCCTAAAGAGACTAAATATAATGTCTGGTGAAATGAATATTAGAAGCCAGATGGAGTAGTGCCTGAAAGAGACTGAGGCAGGAGGATCTCTACAAAGCAGGACTCTGTTTTTAAAACCACACATATCAAAGCCAGGATGGGAACAGCAACAAGGGAGGAGGGGGAGATGGGCGGTGATTAGAAATTGAAGTTGAATTTGCTAACACCGGAGTGTAAAACTGGAAATGATTTCTTGGTTCTCTAATTTAATAACTGAATTGTTAATTTTCCCACGAGGCTGTCAGTTAGTCATCAGTGTGACCTAGACCTTACATCTTTCATGACAATTATTCGGTCCAGCTTTTAGTCACCTTACAGGAACTTATTTTAATAATGTCCCAGAACTGGGTGTGGTGGTGAGCACCTGTAATCCCGACATTTGGGAAGTGGGAGCAGGAAGTTCAGGAGTTCAAGACCAGCCTCAGCTTGGTGAGTCTGAGGCCAGCTGAAGCTACAAAATAAAACAACACAATAATGTCCCAGGCTGGGCTGTGGTGGCACGTGCCTTTGATCCCAGCATCCAGGAGGCAGAGGCAGGGGGATCTCTCTAAGTTCAAGGCCAGCCTGCTCTGCAGAGCTGGTTCTAGGACTGCCAGGGTTACACAGAGAAACCCTATCTCAAAACACAAACAAATAAAAATAATGTCCCAGGCTGATGATTAATCTCACCTGCTGCTAAAATGACTAAGTGACAAGAATATTCTAGCTTTTCCAGATGGCTTATTACTTCTGTCCTATATCTCAATTCCTTGTCCTAAGTTTGGAGTTCACAGCAGTGAGTTGGTTATTTCAGCTGGGTAGGCCTGATAGTCACCGGTCACCGGGTCACTTATGTCTCCCTCCTTCCAACAGTCACCAGATGCTAATGTCTCCTTACTGAGCATCTGACTTTAAACAACACAGCTTTTCCAGCTATTCTGAAACTCCTTTGTTGGTGGGAAACACTTCACTTCAACAACATTCCTATAATGAGGCCTTGCTGTGGTTGGGATGTTGAATTTCCTCCAAGGCCAGGCTGTACAGGCTTAGTCCCCAGGGTATTCATATTCTAAGATGGGGCCTAGTGAATGGGCCCAGACCATTGGGGGTGTGCCCTTGGAGAGAGTCATGGGACTGTTCTTCTTCTTCCTCCCCTCTTTTGCTTCCTAGCATGAACTATGTGCTTTGGCTACACCATATCTTCCTACCACAATGTGCTGGCTTACCACAGGCGCAATGGTAACTGTGGGCTGCAGAACTGTGGTCCAAAGCAAAGCTTTCCTAAGTATAGGTTTGTTATCTCAGACTTGTTCATGGTGGCAGGAAGCTGACTAACTGGGGTACCTGCTATGGATTCTGTGGTTTGGGGCTGTTCCTTTGCTCTGTTGGTTTTCATAGATATGTCTGAATTCAGAAGGAAGCTGAGCCTGGTGACTGACCAATGCATTTCCAGCATTTGGGGGGTAAGGCAAGATGATTGGGAAGATTTGGAGGCCAGCCTGGGCTATATAATCAGTTCTTGGTCCACCTGGGCTGCAGAATGAAACTTTATATTAAAAAGCAAAGAAAACAATAACAGTGGGTCAGGTTAGGGATTGTCTATGAACAGTCCAATGCTTACATTTCTCTTTTACTAAAAAAAAAAAAAAAAAGTATTAAACTCATCTATTTCAAGTATTACTACAGTGAAGGCTCACCTCCAACTCCTTACCAGGACATCCATCCACCTGTCTGTCCGTCTGTCTGCCTGTCTGTCCATCCATCCATCCGTCGGTCCGTCTGTCTGTCTATCACAGCTTTGAACGTGCTTCCTATCTTTCCCAGTGCCAGAGCAGGGCATCTCTTTTAAACGGAGTATGTAACTAACGTTTTCCAACTGAGCATATATAAATCCCTTCTTTGTTGAACAGTGGTGCCAAACGGGGGAAAAAAGAAAAATGCTAACTGCTGGACCAGACACCATAGATGCCCTACATTTAGTTTAGAAAAATGAAAGCAATACCCCCAGTTACTGTCCTGGCCACTGGAGCGGCCAGGATGAAACCCTGGTTCACGTGTCTGCTTAGTGAGCTCTAGCCCCAGGCGCGTTGTCATCTGTTAAATGGGAGTGCTAACAGAACCTTCCTTCCCAGAGTTCTCCCCCCAGTATGAAGCTGTGCATTCTGTAATCAGCCTCGTCCCCTTCCCAGTGAGTCCCTCATGCTCACGACTCTCAGGGGCCATAGCTAAGACATCATCAGTTGCCTGTGAAATTGACTAAGACTGCACCCATTTGGCTGATGAGAAAAACTGAGACTCAGCAATTATATTCTTTGCCCTCTTTTTGCATACTGAGAGAATTATACTCATACGCACAGCACTCGACTCTGAAGATCCTGCCGAATCCTATGCTCACCCCAAACTACTCCAAATCAAGGCTAAGAATTAGGTCAAGGTATGGTCTAACTCTAACTTCCTACTAATTTTAAATGTTGACATCTTGTGTAGATCTTCAAAATAAGGACAGAGATGATGTTACTAAGAAGGGAGTGGGGACAGAGCCGGGGAATCCAGACACTGAAGTACAGGCCTATAATTCCAGCACTTGAAACTGAAGAAGGAAGATTACAGGTTCTAGACCAGCCTGGGCTACACAGTGAGACCCTATCTCAAAACAACGTTAACAATCAAACTGTCCGTACTGTATCTGCTGGGAAGGAAAGCCAAGAACTGGGAAACATCCATTCTAGCATGTGAAGTTGCTGGGGAAATAGCCAGGGTAGTATCCATGTACCTCTGGGCAGAATGTCCAACTGCAGGCTCCTCCCTAACTTGTGGCTGTTTTCAGAAAGCACTAGACAGAGGCAGCGTGTGCCTGTGTTATGGGGTAAGTTTGAGTGGGGATGGGTGTGCCATTTGCTAACCACCAAGCCATAGGTGAGCTGTCTGAAAGCTTCTGGGGACGGGGTGGGGGTGGGGTGGGGGTTGGTGTTCAGGGAACTCTCGGTAAACTCAGGTGAAGATCTGGCTCAGTGAAGCGGTTACTCGATCCAAGTTTTGAGCAAACTGGAATCTTCATGGGCCAGAGCAGATGGTCGGGTTAAATCACATGAAATCAGCCTAAATATGTCTAAAGCAGACGGCCAACTTTCTTCTATTTATGTCGAGTGTTCTAGTTAATCTCCTGCTGCATAATCAACTCCCCCCCCCAAACTTAGTGTCCTAAAATCATCACCGTCTCCCCGTGACTTGTGATTTTGTGGGTCAGGAATCCAACTGAACATGGCTGCGAGGTTCTGTTCCGTGTTGCATTAACTAAGGTCACCAAGAAGGATTTGGACACGTGGGTCTGAGGTGGTCACTCACTTGCTGCAAGGCTGGGATCATGGACTCTATTTATCAGATGGCCTTAGTGTCACTAAACTTGTAACACAGTGACTCCTACTCCAAAATTAAGTATCCAGCAAGGTCATATGGGGTCACTTCGGCCAGCATACCACCAAAGTGGTCATAGGCCCACTCAAGTTCGAGAGGAAAGGACTTAGAAACAGGCTGTCAAAAAAAAAAAAAAAAAAAATGTTCAGTGCAACATTCTGTTTGGTTCTGAAGCAAAAGAAGGAAGCCAGGCTGCAGGCTTCTTCCAAATCTCAGACTATAACTAACCAAAGGGTCTGTGACCCAAAGGACAGGAAGAGAGCTGGAACAAGATGCATCCAGCTGAGGTTCCCAAAAGCCAATCCAAGCTCACAACCCCCCAGTTCCAGGCACTGGCCTTTTCATACCTTCCCATGTTGCTGGCTGGTCACATGGGGTCCCTGAACATCAGCGGAGTGAAACTACTGTGCATGCACGGGGACACTGGTTCCTTGGAAGACAGAGATGGAGGTGAGGAGTTCGCCATGGACGGATCCACCTGACCTGGTTCTCTCAACTAAGGCAACTCTGTGGTCCTCACTGCTGATGGCACAACCGAGTCACAGAGTCACACAACTGTGCTTCATTCAGTATCCGGAGCAGGTAGGTTCCTGGAACCGTGAACTCAATAAATGCGGGCATGAGTTCAGCTGAAGACGACCTTGTTTGGAGGGTTTTGTTTGGTTGTTTTGGTGATGTTTTTCTGACAAACCCTTTCCTGAGGAGATGCGGCGCACACACATCTGCTCACCCTGGACAGTAAACCCACAACAGACCGAAGTATGAAAACCGCCAAAGTTCAACTTGGTGAACCGGGAGTTTTACTGGGGTTGCTTACAGGAATATAGGTGAGGGGTTACTCACAAGAGCAGACATGATTTAAAGACAGCATCACGAAAGCCTGTCCCAGCATGACAACAGCTCAGAAAGCCGGGACTCTGGAGCTTCCCTGCACAGCCTGCAGGCAGCTCAACGGGCTGGAGAATGTCCATTTTAGGTGCTTCAGTTGGTCTAAACCTCTTCCAGGCAGCTTGGCTCGTTTCTGCTTCTTGCAGGCCACTGGACTACTCTCAGAGTTCACCTTTGCTTGTCTGAGAGTGACTCTAGGAAGCTTTATGGCTTCCTCGGGCAGGGAGGGCCTTAATGAACCTGGTTACTTCCTGGGACTTCCTGAAGCTATTTTGAGTTGTTGGTTTGTTTGTTTGTTTGTTTTTTCCAGTCTAGGAGGAGACTGTTATGGGGTTTGGGAATGGGTTGTCATTTACTACGTTAGAGCTCTGGACATAAACTACAAGAGATGGGGGAAAGGAGGGAGAGAAAAGAACCATGATGCTTCTGGAATATTCGAGTCCTGAGGAGGATGGAGATGTCCTGGTCCTACAGGGGGCCTCTCTGTCAACCATGATCTCTTCACTTGGGTACTGTCCACCAGGCTATTTATTTGTGGGACATTTAGAGGCCTCTAGACATGCACAGAATTAACAAGTAGAAGGATAAGTGAAATGTGTGTTTACAAAGAGCCAACTGTGCAGCTGACACGCCCTAGCCCTATCACAGATACTAAATGCCTTGGTGCTTATGAAAGTCTAGGTGCAGACTCATTCATTCCTTTACTTTACCTTTAGTTTCCCAAAGAAAAAGCCCTGGCCCCCTCATGTCTCTGCTCAGTATCTGAGGGGATTCCTCAATGGCCAAATGGAAGGAAACATCAGAACAAAATGGCTGCATATGGTCTCCTCCCTTCCCGCCTGTCCATTCCTCTGTTTTTTTGTTTGTTTTTGTTCTGCTGTTGTTTAAACAAGGTCTCACTATGCAGTCCTGATGGTCCAGGAACTCACTGTATAGACCAGGCTGACCTCGAGCTCACAGAACTCCACCTGCCTCTGCCTCCAGATCACTGGGATTAAGCAGAGCGCTGGGATTAAAGGCATGTGGTCTTCGTACCCCAGGGTCCAGCCTCACTCTGTGACAGAGAAATCAAGCGTGCTTACTCACAGTCTAGGCTGCGTCACAGTCCTCCTGGCAGATGCTCAAAGTATATCGATCTCCCAATCAATGCTTTCCATCTCCTACTCCACTCAGCTATTTCACCATTGTTTTATGAAGCAGAGCCTCCAGAGCAATGTGTTCTGGAAGAGGCAAGGAGTTCTATATGACAAGTTTGGAATTATCTGCCTTTGGTACAGCAGTAATTGGGGAAATAGACACACACACACACACACACACACACACACACACACAAATACACACACACACACACACACGCACACGCACACGCACACGGTATCCATCTTCTGCTCAGTCCCGCCTCTCTACCTTCATCTCTATCATACATACTTGCATTTACAATCTCTAATGTTAAATTTTAACTTTCAGTGCAGTCTCTCAAACCTCAGGGACTATAGTGTTATGGGTCTGATAAGGTTTATCATCCCAATAGATGCTCTGGGGATCCAGGAAGAAGGCTATACTAGATTAGTGGTATTCATGGACCAAATCACACATTTCATTCTGGCCATGCCCCTGCATCATCACCTGTACTTATGTGATCCCTTTGGCTTAGACTGCCTTTCCACATCCTCCACACTCAGCTCCCATCGGGTGATGCTCCCACGCAGGTCCCTAGGACAGCTCTGCTGTAGAGCTCAGATGTCAAGATCTACCCGGCTGCAAAGGGCACCGTAGGTCATTGAGTCAAAGATACTGAACTATTTTCTCAGTTTTAATGTCCCACTTTGTACTGGGTTCCTGAAATGGCTGTGTACAGAGTATGTCCTGAGCATTCCTGCAGCCGTGTAGGACAGCACCATAAACACCATAGTAATTACGGGACATGTTCATGGGTCTGAAGTGCTATAATGGAGTATCTCATGAGGCCTATTTCTCATCCCCGTGTTGAGCAAGGGAGGTGGCTCCAATTAATGCGAATCAGACTCATCTACTTGAAAGAAATCCAAAATTGCATACTGATTTATTGAGCTTACTCAAATGTTCCAAAAATCGTCTGAAAAACAAGGTAATACGGCAGTTAGTTTGGCGCTATAAATCTGGTGGATGTTCACTAAATATAATCTGAATGCATGGGTGCCCAACAGGCTGGGAGTCAGGGTTTGTGAATTCCAGTTTCATTTCCCTTCAAGTGCATTATGATATGGGGGATGGGGGTGTCTATTCACCAAGCCCCTATCTGCTCATCTGGAAAATGAAGAATTTGGAGATCTGAAGCAACCCAAGATTTTTTAAAATTAATATAGGTTTCTCAGTACAGCTCTGACTATCCTGGAACTCCCTCTGTAGACCAGGCTGGCCTCAACCTCAAGAGATCTACCTGCCTCTGCTTCCTGAGTGCTGGGATTAAAGGTGCACGCCACCATACCAAGCTTTGTAGCAACCCAAGTTTATCTTTCTGAGACCAACCTCCCACAGCCTTAAAATTCAACAATGACTTGAAAATGCTTAATGTGTCTGTGTTACCAGAGTCAAATCAGAGGGAAAGACAGGGGAATGGACCTAGTTTTTACTAACTCTTCTTTTTGACCAGTGCCTTATTTTATGCATCATGTAGAGTGGCTTCACACCTATTCTGTTCTTCAGTGAGCAGTGCTGATTTTCTAGGAAAGATCATTTTATGCTGTTTCTACAAATGAGGCAAAGGACCTTCTATTAACTTGAAAAGTTTGGCTCCCTATCTTGACAGTGTGACTACTCTTTAGACACTGAGAAGAGGCACTGCCAGACAGATGTTAGTACATGAAAAGGTCAACGACCTGAACCACAGTGGCCCTGGTTTGTGCTCAGAAGCAACTCCCAAGTCATGTGCACCGCTAGATAGCTTCATTTCACTTGAATAAAAAAGACAGAGACCAGAGACTGGGTTAGCTGAAATATCTAGGAACTGAGGATCAAAATTCCAACGTGGTTGGAGATACACAGGGAAGAACTCTGCTAAAATAGTCTATCAAGTCTTTGCTTAATGGGAAACAGAGTGTAACTTCACAAAGCCAGGCAGAAGAAGAATGCCTATGTGGGGAGGGGTACTGAGCTGAACAACCCAGAGCTCTCATGTAGTAGGGGAATGATTGTGCCTTGCAGCCTAAGGCCAGACTCCTTGGTAGTCCTTTGGGGGACCAGCGGAGGGACCAGAGTTGCCAGAAGGGAACAAAATGTGAAACACCTCTGTAGTGGAAAGCTCTGTAGTGGAAGCTCACCCTTCAGAGTGAGTAAAACCTAGATAACAGGACTTAAAGAGGTCAGTTTCCATGGGCATTTGCTGCTGGTGAAAATGAAGCTTAACGCTCTTTTAAAGAAGATATCAAAGTCCAAATTCTTCTTCACGTTATAAACCCCAGTGCCTGCTAAGATTATTAGATGATTAGAATCTTTTGCAGTGCCCACAAAAGTTTACTAAACATATGAAGGAGCAGGAAAATGCTGACCCACAACTAAGAGGAAAACCAGGCAGACAGACCTACAGATGACAGAGATGAGAGATAAATATTTAAATAAGAGGAAGGAACCTGTCAGTAAAGAGTTCAGAATCAAATCCAGGTCTCCGGACACTTCCCATAGCTCACCATCCTTTGTTAATGCCCATCTGTCCTGTACACTTGTAAAAATGTATAGAATTTTGCCACAACGCCCACCTCCCCATTCTCCTTTCCTGTGCTACCATTTCCACACATAGGAAAGAGCACCGAGAATCCTGCAGAGGCAGCTACAGACCTGAAACCCGTGCCAGCCACCTTCATGGATAAAATTTTAACAATGCTGCAACCGAACTTTCTCGTACTTTGCCTTGCCCACAATGGAACTTAGCTAGAATTACTCAGGGCCACACCTTGGTAATATCTGCAGCCAGAGGGCCTCTGATCCTTAGGGGTCATGGCTTCTGAGAGCACAGTAACTCATGTGTAAACTGTGAGAACATGCACCAGGAAACCAAGCCTCCTGCTTCAGGTCCAAGCAGACAAAGCCTTACACAAGGGTTGATGCTGAAAGCAACGAGCTATAAGCGCCACTCCCTTGCAGCGACGGTGATGGGGGTGGGGAGGGGGGCATGTTTTCATGTGTGTGCTCCCTACAAGAGCATCAGAGAGAATGGTGTAAGGAGTCTAGACCTAGGGTCACTTCCCAAGCTGGGGGCCCAGTTTTCCTCCCTGCAATTCCCTGCGCACATTGTTACCAAAGCAAATATCAAAGCCCTGCAATTTGCTAATTATAGGCGGGATCCTGGGCTTGTGGTCCCAATTAACCACTTGTTCCTCATTTTCTGTGTGTGACCCGTCCTCTGTACCCACAATTAGCCACTTGTCTCTTAACTGCCTCATGAGCTGGCTGACTCACCTCTAATTCACTCCAACTATCACCTCCAGATGGCCTTTGGTGTCTCTCTGCCTTCCAGGTTACCCCACACATCTACACGGGGTCTCATCACAGACAAGTGTCAGCTCTCCCGGGGAGGGGGCAGGGAGGAAGGAAACTATGAGATTTCCTGGGTTTACTCCTTGTCTCTACACACTGTCTGTGAAGCCGGAAGCGGCTCCTGTTGGTCTGGGCATCTTGCCTGGCTCCACAAGGATGCACAGGAGGCTGTGGCCATATCACATCAGCCTCTGCGCCCAGACAGTCTCTATAGAAGCAAAGGGGGAAATGATGGCTTCTCTGGAGTCTTTCTGCTTCCAGAGCTCCTGCCCACATCCCGATCAGTGTCTCCTCAAATCCCTGCGTGGTGCTGCCAGCTAGGGCCAAATCCAGCAAGAATCACTGCCAGACCAGAAGCTGCCAGGAGAGATCTCCAAAGAGTCAAATTGGAAAAGGAAGAAAACCCAACATGACCTTCATTAGGCAGACGGTTCAGCAAGCAGAAGGTTCCCACCCAACTTCGGATGAGTAATAAAGTCAGTGGTTCCTACTCTCTTTTGTATCACTGATGCCTTGGAAACCCCAGTGAAAGCTCCAGAGCTTCCCTTACAAGAAATGCTTAGGTTCAGCCAGACCTGAGGGTGTATCCTCGGCAATCGATCTGCAATCCTGGATACTCAGGAGGCTGAGATAGGATTGCATTCTACAGACAAAATTCAAGACCAATATGAGTAACTTAGCAAGACCCTGGCTCAGAAAAAACCCTGTATAAAGGGCTGAAGATTCATTTTAGCGGTAGAACACTTGCCAGGGTGTGTGGGAATCTATGTGTAACCCTAATACTGCAGAAAGGAGAAAAAGAGGGAGGAAGGGAGGGGAAAAGGAGGACCTTAAATTCATAATTCATTTGCTTATTTGTTTAATCATTCAATAACCAATTCAGCGGCCTATGTGCTAGCTAGGCATTGTTGAGGAGAACCAGGGAAACTTAAGCCCACAAATTTAACAGACCTCCCTTGCTCTTGGAGAGCTTCCATTCTGACCGGAAGAAGCAGGCAATCAATAATAAACAAAAGTACTGTGGAGAAATGAAAAACAAGACTGAGGTGGTGGAGAGCGAGAGGTGGGGCTGCGGATCACACTTTTTAAGAGCGTGGGCCTTGGGGAGATTTGAAATATGGGCGGAGAACTAAACGACCTGGGGCCCTGTGTAAGAGTCTGAGGAAAAGTGAGAAAGGCTACTCAGAGGAAGGGTGTGGGAACGGTGTCCTGGGAGATGAGGACAGAAAGCAAACAGGCCGGAACCTCTTCGAGCCCCAGGGACTCGGGTTTTTGAGCTATCCAGAAGCCATTTGTGTAACCTGAACAATGGGGCCACATGGCTGATTTAAGACCGTTGGTGGCTACGGAAGGGAAGTAAATGACCCAAGCGTGAGGTGAAGGCGCAGAGGAGAGGGGCCACCACAGAAAGGCTGCGTCTAGAGTGCCAGCAGGATGCTGTGCGAGAGGAGTGTGTCCCCATAGCGCCTCACGGTTTGCCAGTCCCTAGAGTCTCACCTATGCATGCAGGTGAAGGGTCTTCATCAAGATGACAAGAAGAAGAGCAAAGGGGAAAGAGTGGAGTGGGTACAAAGGGGACCTCTCAATTTTTAATAGCACGGGACTGTAAGAAGATGTCCAGATATTGATTTGTTTAGTGGGTGTCTATCATAAAATTTAAAATAATTCATAATTGGATTGCTTATCAGCACAGTAGATCTTGATGGTTTTGCTTCAAAGGTAGCCAGGCTGCTGGGTGGTGGTGGCCCATGCCCTTTAATCTCAGCACTCAGATGCAGAGGCAGGTGGATCTCTGTGAGTTCGAGGGCAGCTTGGGCTACAGAGCAAGTTTCAGGACAGCCAGGGTTACACGGAGAAACCCTGTCTCTCAAAACAACAAACAAAAAGAAAACCAGAGTCCAGCTGGGTACTGGGATGGGAAATCCTTGCTCTAGCTTCCTTCCCTGTCAGCAATCCAATAGAAAGAAGGGAAGGATGCAGAGGGAAACCCACCCTGGAGGAAACGCAGAGCTGAAAAGGGAAGCTGAGGCTGGGGTGGGAACCCTGAGGAGACTCCTGGCATTCAGAAGGGGCTGATTGGACACAGGAGGGAGGACAGAAATAGTCCACAGGCAATCACAGTACCTACTCCCCGACGTCCATCTCAAGGACATCTCCTTGTCACAGACCTGAAGTATGATCAGAGATTCTCTGAGGATCAAGGTGGTGTCCTGGTCCCAGCTCCACATCAACCACCTCAGGACCTGTGTCCCAGATGACAAATTCCTCTTCATCTCCAGATCTGTCTCTGAGCCTGGGGCAAGATCTCCTGATGCCACAGTTGGCAAAAGCTTGTGCCATGTCACAGTTCTGATTAAGTGCCAAGAGAACTATTTCCCAGGCCACAGCTTTACAAGGCCATGCTTCCTAATTACTAGTTTTCTCCTAATTAAATAAGTGGGGGGGTGCTCACCGATGATTATCCCACCTTGTGGTACCACCTTCCGTTTATAGGCGTCTCTCTTCAGAGGGGCCCAACATGCTTTGTGTATTGTTGTTATACGTTTCCCTCATAACCATCCCCGAGGTTCCAAGGGATGGTTATTAATTATCCTACCAGTTTACAGGTGGGAAAAGGGACACCGGCTGGGGTTAAGCAGATTGTCCGTCAACCTAGTTGGTGGGACACGGGCTTCCTCAGCAACCTCTGTTTGGAAAGAAAGTCATTCCCTGGGAGCAAAACTGGGCTAAAGCAACACAGAGAGGATGGTGGTTTATTGCATGCTTTGCGGAGATAATTAACACAGTTCAGTTCTCACAACAATCCCATAAAGCAGCTCCCCTGTGAGGACAATGAGCTTCAGGGCCGTGGGGTGCCCTGCCTGGAGGGGCAGCTCCCTTCTCTGGGGTAGAATAGGTAGCAGAGGCTGGCAGACACTGAGCATTCAGCCCTGCACCAGCCACCTTACACTTATTAACTCATTTTAATGCTTAAAGCCTTCCTGAAGGTGATTATTAGAATTATTGTCACTCCCCCCCCCCCCCAGGCTCTCAGAGAAAGGTAAGCAACATGGTTGGATCACATGGAAGTACTCCTTGAGCCAGCAAGAGCTTTGAGGCTCCTATGACACCCGCCAGGGACAATCAGGGTGCACTGGGACAGTGCTGGCCTCTCCTCTCTAAGAAGGTAGGGTGCGTTTCTGCACTCTGCTGGCTTGTGTACAGTCTGGGTGCATAGGAGGTCCAAGGAGCTCTTCCTGCCCACATAGAGGCGCATGCCCAAGGGATTTTCCATTAGCAAATGGTACCACGTGAACTGGTAGAATAGAGGCAGTAGATACAAGAGAGAGATCCAAGCCAGTTGTCTGGTGAAGGGCTGGCTGTGTGGCAGCGGCTGTCTTGCTCTTTGCTCTCCCTTCCTTGGTGACATGAGCTCCAGGGGTCCCTGAACTCTGGGCTGGGGTTTGGCAGCAGCAGGAAGAGCCCTATGGCGGATGGGGGCCAGGAAGGCTGCAGAAATCACTCCACAAGACACAGCTCACTCAAGAGATTGATAGCGGGAGGTAGTGAAAGGGATAAGAGAGAGAGGGAGGGAGACGGAGAGACAGATAGACAGAGATAGACAGAGACAGACAGAGAGAGCGAGGGAGTGGGCCATGGTCAGAGGGACCCTTTAAAAGCTACACATGTTGCGTATGGTGGCTGGTAATGATGTGGCTGCTGGTGCTAAGTCTCTGGAGGCGGGCTGGGGCAGGGGGGCACCTCGTTCCTAACACTCTGATCTCCACGATTCTCTTCCAGAACCTTCTCTGGTGAGTTAGAGCATACTTACTACCTCCCAGCAGGAGGGGATATCCTATATAGGGACACAATTTATGGTTCCTTGGCATCCCAATGGACCTAGTGTACCAGTCACGTGTCCTGCCTGTCCAGGCCTCAGAGAGGCAGCGGGAAGACCCTCCAAGGGCCTGGCCACGATGAACTGCAGCTTCTGAATCCAATCTCAGGTCAAGATTCTATTGGGTAGCCAGTTAGCTGCTCGCCTTCACACTCCTCTCTCCAGACCTTCTCCTAGTGGCTGACAGACCACAGCCTTTCTGTGTCACTGCCTGCCCGTGCCTTTGTCAGTTGCTAGGGAACCCTTCCTGAGAACAGGAGAAAATTAAATGGGTAGTGGCCTGGACCTAATGGACAGATGGACCTGGTTCCCCAGGAGGGTTGGACAGACCAGAGGAGTGTTGGACAGACTCCTCATAGCTCAGGCTCTTTCTAACCAAAGCCAGGCATTTGCGGAGGCCCTGGCTTACGAGGTCTGACTCCAGCTTGCCCGTGTTCCTTCCTGCACCTGCTTGAGCTCCTTGCACTGGGAAAGGAAATTGTCAGTGCAGCTTCTATCTCGTGCCACATGGCCCGAGCAGAGGCACCGGCCCAATGTCACACTCCAGTCCTACCTACCATTTACTATGCCACCCAGGAGAACAAGAATCCTGTACTCCGTGGGATAGGTGAGTGTATGCTTGCCACTGAGTCGGCATGGAGAAGTAGTGGTGTGTGAGCTCTCTCCCCCCACCTCAAGGACCAGTGCTGAGCCTGGTTTTGTCTTTGTGTGCCACTTCCACTGGGTAGACTGAGGCAGCTGAGTCCTGGGAGAAGTCAGTGAAGCTCAGGAAAGAGTTTGCCTTGTTATGGCCTGAATATCTAGTCTGATCCATGGCTGACCTCAAAACACCCACAGAAAAGGGGACGAGAGATGAGGGAAGAAAAATGTCTAGGACACGGCCCAGGAGGAGGGGATTCTCTCCAAGGGCAGCCCTGCTGATGGATGTGTTAAGTTCCAAACCCCACCCCCACCCTATCAGGGGCTTGGTCACCTGGTACAGCTCTCCAGCAGCTAGGCACAGGGCCTGGCTCCCCACCCATCCTGAGCTTTAAATACTGCAGTGTGTGTGTGTGTGTGTGTGTGTGTGTGTGTGTGTGTGTGATTGGAGCTGTTTTGTTGAGAGCTCCAGTTTCTCTCACTGCCAGGCTGCGCCGCTGGTGCAGCTGTTTAGAGGTCAGGAGGAAACAAGTCTGTACAGCTCCCCCACCTTTGCCCAGCCAGGGTCCCCTTCCTGTCTTCCTGTCACAAACAGCCTGGCCACAAACACCCTGGGAGGTAGGTGGCTTTGCTCTGCCAAGGATCAGACAGACAGACAGACAGGCAGGCAGGCAGGCAGACAGACAGACTGGCTGGCTGGCTGGCTGACTGACTACAGCACAAAGGAAGAGAGAAAGCTCTAAATTCGAAGAACTGCTTCTTTGTAAACAGTGTTCACTTACTGTGGCCTTGGAATTCAGTCAGTGCTGACCCCTGGGTTCTTTTTCAATAGGCAGCTCCAGGAGAACAAACTCCAACTGAGCAGGAAACCCTGAGCCATATAACCTTGGGAGTCGGTCTTCACGTTCTGTTAAGCAATATATTCAGGCTTAAGCCGGAACCTTCTCCACATGATAAAAATAGAGACAGGGAGCAACACTTTCGACACCTGTGTTTTCCTTGGATGGCATATTTTCCATGGTAAACAAGAAAGCACAGATTGGAAATCCATTCATTCCTTCACGAGAAGTGCTCCAGTTGGGGGTTACGTGTGTTTTCAATCAGAGGAAACTAAAACCAGCTTTTCCCAGACCACCATATCCCGTGTCTCAAAGCACCAAGACTCAAAACATCCTTTATCTTCCCTGCAGATAATTTTGTATAAAACCCAAGATTTCTTGAATGCAGCTGCTAATTTAATTAAAATCACCACTGAATTTTCACTCGGTTTCCCTATTGTCTCGTTTGTAATCATGAGAAGACTTGTGTTTGTTGAGACAGTCTCACCAGGGAGGCCACACTCACCATCCTCCTGTCTCAGCATCTCCAGCACTAGAATTGAAAGCAAGGGCCACCACACCCAACACCATGGGATTTGTTTATTTATTATTTTATTTATTTATTTTAGAGACAGGGTCTCACTGTGGAGACATGGCTAGCCTTGAACCATGGGATTTGTTTATTTATTATTTTATTTATTTATTTTAGAGACAGGGTCTCACTGTGGAGACATGGCTAGCCTTGAACTCATAGAGAACTGCCTATCTAAGGTTTTCCAGCGTTGAGATTCAAGGCAGGAGCCACCAGCACCTGGTAGGGATTTTGTTTGCTTTTAACTCCAGGTTGGCTGAGGAGAAACTTATCAAAGAGAATAGTCAGTGGCTAATAAACTGCACAGCTTTTCTGTCCATGCTCAGAGCTGCACAACTCTGCCCTGTTCACCACGGCAAACTCATTGTTCCGAATCCCAGATGTTTCTTTTTATTTGTTTGTGTTGTTTGTTTGAGACAGGGTTTCTATGTGTAGCCCTGGCTGTCCCGGAACTCGCTCTGTAGATCAGGTTGTCTCTGTGCTGGGATCAAAGGCATGTGCTACCACTATCCGGCTGAATCCCAGCTTCTTAAATAGTGGGCCTAAAGCCAATGATGGGTCATGTACATGTATATGGGGGTTGCAAAAATCTTGGCGACAGGGTCTCTGCTCCTCTCTGTTCCAGAGACAGCCACCTCTTCTCGAGTAGTGCCAGCCTCGTCCCTTAGACAAGATGGTGAAAGTCAGTGTGAATGGATTTGGTCATATTGGGTGCCTGGTTACCAGGGCTGCCTTCTGCTCTGCATTTGGCAAAGTGGAGAGTGTTGCTATCAATGGCCCCTTCATTGACCTCAACTACATGCTCTACATGTTTCTGTAGACTCTCTCCATGGCAAATTCAACAGCACAGTCAAGGCTGAGAATGAGAAGCTTGTCATCAATGGGAAGCCCACCACCATCTTCCAGGAGCGAGATCCCACTAACATCAAATGGGCTGACGCTGGTGCTGAGTATGTTGTGAATCTATTGTTGTCTTCACTACCATAGAGAAGACCAGGGCCTACTTGGAGGATCCAAAAAGGTCATCATCTCTGCCTCTTCTGCATATGCTCCCATGTTTGTGATGGGTATGAACCATGAGAAATATGACAACTCACTCAAGATTGTCAGCAACGCATCCTGCACCACTAACTGCTCAGGCCCCCTGGCCAAGGTCATCCATGACAACTTTGGCATCATGGGAGGGCTTATAACCATGTTCCATGACATCACTGCCACTCAGAAGATTGTGGATGGCCCCTCTGGAAAGCTGTGGCATAATGGCCATGAGGCAGCCCAAAACATCATCCCTGCATCCACTGGTGCTGCCAAGGCTGTGGGCAAGGTCATCCCAGAGCTGAACCGGAAGCTCTGTGGCATGGCTTTCTGCATTCCTACCCTTAGTATATTAGTTGCTGATCTGACATGCTGCCTGGAGAAACCTGCCATGTATAATGACATCAACAAGGTGGTGAAGCAGGCATCCTCAGGCTCATTAAAGGGCATCCTGGGCTACACTGAGGACCAGGTTGTCTCCTGCGACTTCAACAGCAACACCCACTCTTCCACCTTTGATGCTGGGACTGGCATTGCTCACAATGACAACTTTGTAAAGCTCATTTCCTGAAATGACAATGAATAAGGCTACAGCAACAGGAAGGTGGACCTCATGGCCTACATGGCCTCCAAAAAGTAAGAAACCCTGAACCACCCACCTCAGCAAAGACACTGAGAGCAAGAGAAAGGCCTTCAGTTGCTGAGGAGTCCCTGTCCCAGCTCAACCCCTGTCTTAGTCTTTATATTCCTGAACAAACATTATGACAAGAAGCAAGTTGGGGAGGAAAGGATTTATTCAGTTTACACTCCCACATTGCTGTTCATCACCAAAGGAAGTCGGGACTATAACGCAAGCAGGTCAGGAAGCAGAAGCTGATGCAGAGGCCATGGAGGGATGTTACTTACTGGCTTGCTTCCCCTGCCTTGCTCAGCTTGATTTCTTATAAAACCCAGGTCTACCAGCCCAGGGATGGCTCCACCCACAATGGGCTGGGCCCTCCCCCCTTGATCACCAGTTGAGAAAATGCCTGACAGCTGGATCTCATGGAGGCATTTCCTCAACTGAGGCTCCTTTCTCTGTGATAACTCCAGCTTGTGTCAAGTTGACACAAAACCAACCAGTACAGCCCCCAACATTGAGCGTCTCCCTCACAATTTCCATCCCAGTCCCCCATAGTAACAGGAAGGGCCTAGGGAGCCCTACTCTCTTGAATACCATCAATAAAGTTCACTTCTCCCACCTAAAAGAAAATATTGGCAACAATGAAAGTTTCTGAATGCATTATGGTCAAAAAATTAATTCAACCTTTGTCAACTCTGTCTAAAATACCTTGGCTCAGATTTGAAACTATCTGAGGTTTTTTTTTTTTTTTTTTTTTTTTTTTTTTTTTTTTTGTAAAATTATTTTTTGCTTGTTTTTGTTTGTTTTCCATGTGTGGTTTATTTCATTCTAAAACTTTAATTTTTTTTCTTTTAAACATTTGTGTGTTGTGTGTGGATTGTGTGGTGTATGTGGAGTGTGTGATGTGTGGTGTGTGTGGTGTATGTGTGATGTGTATAGTGTGGTGTGTGTATGTTGTGTACATGTGTGTGTAGGTGTCCGGGACAGCCAGAGTCATCAGATCACCCTGGAGTGGAGCCACCCAGCATGGATCCTGAGAATGAATGTGGTTCTCTCCAAGAGCAGCAGCAGCTATTAACCCAGGAGTTCTCAACTAAAGCTGCCACCGTTTGATACAATTTCTCATGTTGTGGTGACCCCCAGCCATAAGGTTGTTTTCCTTGCTACTTTGTGACTGTAATGTGCTGCTGCTATGAATTGTAATGCAAACATTTGAGTTTTCAGATGGTCTTAGGCAACTCCTGTCAAAGTGTTGTTCGACTCCCAAAGGGGTGCGCCCCACAGGCTGAGAAGGGCTGTCTTAACCAAGACATTTCTTAATCTCTACATCTTTTTAATTGTTTGTGTATGGGAGGGTGTGCATGCCATGGCATACCTGTGAAGGTCAGAGGACAACTCTTGAGAGCCAGTTCTCTCCTACCCTCATGTTGGGTGGGCCATAGGGATTGAAATCAGGCCACCAAACTTGGTGGCAAATGCCCCTGCTTGCTGAGTTACTTCACTTTTCTTCTCTGACATAAGGTCATGCACTATGTATCCTTGGATGGCTTGGAACTTACTACGTAGACCAGGCTGGCCACCATGTAGATGACTTCCTGTCTGTCTCCACAGTGCTGGGGTTCCTGGTGTGAACTACCACACCTGTTTGTAGAGTGTTCATGATCCTATTTATGTGCTTTGACTTGCAGAATTTTTACTGGAAACTTATTGTTTTAGTTAGAACAAGGGCTTTTTTTTTTTTTTTTCCTGGAACAGGATTTCCCTGTGTAGGCCTTTTTGCCCTGAAACTCACTCTGTAGACAACGCTGGCCTTGAACTCAGAGATCAGCCAGCCTCTGCTTACCAAGTGCTGGGACTAAAGACCTAAGAACAAGGACTTTTAATATTTGTCTATCTTCATTCCTTAGTATTTAAGTATTGAAGGCATTGTTTGACAGTATTATTAGAATGTTTGATTTTTCAAGTTGTTTCTCATGTTGTAGACTTGAGTTTCAAAAATAAACATCGAGTGGATGTTGGCTTGGGCTTAGGACAGACTTTTTATTGTCTCTGAAATCAACGGAGCATGCTTCTGCCAATCTGTCCTGTGTGTTTATGAGATGCAGCATTCTCGGTATGGATGGCTACAAAACCAAGGTGTCGGTCAGCTCTGGAAGGCATTAAAGATGCGCTTAGTCCTGTAGGTTCAAGGTCGAACTCTTCATGTAAAATTAAAATGTACCCATCCCTACACAGTGGCAAACATTTATACATATAGCAAAGGATTGTTTTTTTTTTTTTTTTTTTTTTTTTTAATCTTTATTTATTTATTTTATGTATGTGAGTACACTGTAGCTGGCTTCAGACACACCAGAAGAGGGCATCAGATCCCATTACAGATGGTTGTGAGCCACCATGTGGTTGCTGGGAATTGAACTCAGAACCTCTGGAAGAGCAGTCAGTGCTCTTAACCTCTGAGCCATCCCTCCAGCCCAAAGGATTGTTTTAAAATCAGTGTCTTATGGTTTGTTATCAGTAAGTGGGTTGCATATCTGTATACCCAGGGTCATGTACACATTTCCTGGGAAGAATGGGTCATTCGTGGGTAAAGTTTGAGTCTTGTTCTGAATGCCAGGAAGGCAATGCATCCTACCTGCTCTGATCTCTTCACTTACAGTGTAGCTTTGGGAAGAGGTTCATGGTGAAAGGCACTGGTTTCTTATGCTGATTCTGCCTTTCCCTACCAGCATGGCTTCAGAGCCTCAGTTTCCCCAGTCCAAAAGGAATCGTCATATCTAGAATCCTGTCCAGCTCTGATGTGTAGGTATTTCTTTAGACACTCTAAGTCTTCAGCTTGCTGTCAGCCTTGACACCCAGGGACAGCTGTTGGATTCTGTGGTCCTCATCCACTGCACAGCAGACTTTCCTAAAGGACCTTTAAACAAACTGCTGCTCAGCTCACCACAATGAACACACGCACACGGATTCTGTTTAGATTAGCTTACAGTGTGGTCCAGGCATAAGCAATTTTTCAAGAGCTCTCAGGTGAATGGATATCCAGGGTTAAACACTGATATGCCTAATACAATTTCATCCACCCCAACCCTGCTTTTTAAATGTAGTCACCATACCCGGAGTGTCTTATTATAAAATCCAGTAATATTAGTGCCGCCAGATTCAATGTCAAAACAGATGAAAAAAAATGTTTATGTTGTTGTGCCTTTTGTCTAACTAAATTATGGCATCTCACCGATGTTTCGGATTATAGCCAGGGTAGTTGCATGTGTTTGTGTGTCTTGTTTTTGCTGTCATTACAGATGATGGATGTTAATTTGGTCCTTAGAACAGAGATGAACAAATTCTATAACTAAGATATTCAGTGTGTAGCTAGTGGCACACACCTTTAATCCCAGCACTCAGGAGATAGAGGCAGGTGGACCTCTGATTTTGAGGCCATCCTGGTCTACAAGGTGATTTCCAGGACAGCCAGGGCTACACAGAGAAACTCTGTCTTGAAAAACAAAAACAAAATCCAAAAGGCTCTAGAACAATCTTATCCAATAATTGATCAATGGCTGTGAAGAAATAGCATAACCCATAGACATATATTCTTGGAAATAGCCTGGGTTAGACCTAGCCTAAGAGACTGGCCTGAAGACAGGCATGAGAGTCTGAAGAAGCTGTCACCTGGGAGCCACTGGTCTAATAGAAGATCATGGCTGTATTACATACTACCCTTCTTGAGGCGGGGAGAAAATACAGACCCAAAGCAATTTAGGAAGAAAAGGGTTTATTTCCATCTTACAGCTTGCAGACCTTCAGGAAAGATGCTAAGGCAGCAATTCAAGGCAGGTGACTCAAAGAACCAGAATAAGAAGAGGAGAAAGAAGAGGAAGAAGAGGAAGAGGAAGCAGGAGGAGGAGGAAGAAGGAGGAGGACACAGGGACACAGGGACACAACCCCACCTGTCTTGTTGTTTGCTGTTGTGTACTTCTTCAGGACTGCTGATCAGAAAACAGAAAACAATGCTCTCTGCAGAAAAACTGCACTCTAACCAAACTCCTTCTCTTATAAAATTGGCTTGTCCCAGATATTTCCCTATAGTAATGGAAAATGGATGAATCCAACACACTCGCAACACACACACACACACACACACACACACACACACACACACAGTGTAAGCAGTGCAAGTGTGTAGTGGCTCTGATGACATAATTGGGGCGGGTGAAACAGTGCCTCTAGAATCATGTACTTCTGTAACCAGAACAGTGATTCTAACATCTGAGGCAAGACATCCAAATAGGAGCAACTATCATTTCTGTGCTCCATTTGCCTTAACCTGTTTCTAGTAAATAATCTCAACCCACAAAACAAACAACAGTTCTATTTAATGCAAGAATGCCACAGTGGCCTTTGCACGCTGAACCTCTACGGCTTTGCTCCAACTGCTGGACATGCGTAGTTCTGTGGTTGTGTTCCAGCCACAGCACCGCCTGCATTAGTTAGTATGTTCCTGAGTGACGGGAAAGCCAAGATCACATTCTTTATAGTTAGTATGTTCATGAGTGACGGGAAAGCCAAGATCACATTCTTTATAGTTAGTATGTTCCTGAGTGACGGGAAAGCCAAGATCGCATTCTTTATAGTTAGTATGTTCCTGAGTGACAGGAAAGCCAAGATCACATTCTTTATAGTTAGTATGTTCCTGAGTGACGGGAAACCCAAGATCGCATTCTTTATAGTTAGTATGTTCCTGAGTGACGGGAAAGCCAAGATCGCATTCTTTATAGTTAGTATGTTCCTGAGTGACGGGAAAGCCAAGATCGCATTCTTTATAGTTAGTATGTTCCTGAGTGAAGGGAAAGCCAAGATCACATTCTTTATAGTTAGTATGTTCCTGAGTGAAGGGAAACCCAAGATCGCATTCTTTATAGTTAGTATGTTCCTGAGTGACAGGAAAGCCAAGATCACATTCTTTATAGTTAGTATGTTCCTGAGTGAAGGGAAAGCCAAGATCACATTCTTTATAGTTAGTATGTTCCTGAGTGAAGGGAAACCCAAGATCGCATTCTTTATAGTTAGTATGTTCCTGAGTGACAGGAAACCCAAGATCGCATTCTTTATAGTTAGTATGTTCCTGAGTGAAGGGAAACCCAAGATCACATTCTTTATAGTTAGTATGTTCCTGAGTGAAGGGAAACCCAAGATCGCATTCTTTATAGTTAGTATGTTCCTGAGTGAAGGGAAACCCAAGATCATATTCTTTATAGTTAGTATGTTCCTGAGTGAAGGGAAACCCAAGATCATATTCTTTATAGTTAGTATGTTCCTGAGCGAAGGGAAACCCAAGATCATATTCTTTATAGTTAGTATGTTCCTGAGTGAAGGGAAACCCAAGATCACATTCTTTAATAGAATTCTCATCCAAGGAAAGAGGATGGGCTTATTCCAGCAAACTAAAGGTGAAGATCCAGGGGATGTGGGCATAGATTATCCCTAATAGGAATTTCAATGATAGTGTCTACATTAAGAAGTAAAGCTTCTCTATAAAGCACAGGAACAAACTGGCTACACTGGGCTTCAATGGAATTTTGAGCTGACAACACAGCTACGCTGCCAGGTATAGAGCAAAGTCGGGCCCATGCTTAAAAAGAATAAAACAAAAGACCAAAACAATCCAAATGAATGAGTTTTTGAAATAAAAGAACTTATCAGCAGTGTGGAAATGGATCAGAAATTCTGGCTTTGGGGCAAGGGAAAATAGATGTTTCCATAGCAGGATATGATTTTCCCCTATTTTTTTCTCCTATACAATAAAATGTAGTCAGGGTCCAGTGGTAGAAATAAGCTAATAAAAACCATGTTTCATTCCATTGAACCTAAAAAGTATTTATTGAGCAGATACTAGGTGCCAGAGAGGCATGCACTGGACTGAAGATGTGGCGGTGAGTAGGTCTTGGTTACATTCCTCAGGAACCAACACACATACACATACACACACACACACACACACACACACACACACACACACACACAGGCAGTAGCATGGCTTACACTGAGGATCCAGCTGAGAGAGACTTTAGTAACCAGTACACAAGTTAGTTGGTGCCACCATTGAAAGAGATGACTAGTTTTCATTTCTGACTGCTTGTCCATGTGAACCCCTTTAGCCTGGACTGTGTCCCTGTGTCCAGTTTTCACAGGACCTGGCCAGTTTCCCTGACCTTACATCCTGGCCAGGTCTGTTTGAACCCTTCTTTGAACAGGTTATGACTATATATATATGGCCTTCCTCGTGAGTCTGGAAATCCTGACTCTGAGTGGCACATTCCCCATTCAACCCGTCCCCCTCTCTCTTTCTCCTCCCTCTTTCTGAGTCCTCTAGGGCTCTTCATCTAGGGTACTTATATGGTAGGCTGAGCCCTGCCTTAATAATGGACATCTTAAACTAATGGAAAGATCTGGAGACTGAGGGTAAAGGGGCCACTGACAGCTACTGATCTTGTAAGCTGAAGCTTCAGGTTGGGTCTCAGAGATTTCGTCTACAGAAAGAAGAGGATGAGTTGCGTGTTCTGAAGGCTCAGTCCTAATTCTGCATGGTTCTATGGCTCTGGTACACACTAGAGTCCCCACCCCACCCCTCCACATACACATGCACCCCACTTTTTCTTTAATTTCTCCTTATTTTAACTATCAGGACAGCCGTACTATTTTAAATAAGCCAAACACAGAACTTCAGGAGCACAAACTCAAAATTCCTCCTGCTACGCCTTTCTGGGTAAATGATCCTAAGTTGGGTATTTTGCCCCAACATTTTCAATGCAAAAATTGACCCTGATTCTAACAGAATATAATAAAATTTCTGGGACACCTTTACATCTGACTCCCTACAGTTTTATCATAACACATTGTCTTGGGGCCCATTTTACAGAAGTTGGTTAAGTGCCTCCACCCAGCTAGTCAACAAACTGTTCCCATACAACATAGACCAGCAGTTCACTCAGAGGAGGGAGGAAGAGAGGGAGAAGGGGGAGGAGAGGGGAGGGGAGGAGAGAGGAGATGAAGGAAGAAGAAGAGGAAGGGGTAAGGGAAGAGAAGGGAGGTGGTCTGTGAAAGGAAGCTGGGGGGCTGGAAGGCCCACTCCTGAGACCTTACATCTGGTACTCAGTGCTTTGGGCTGCTGTTGTTTCTCTATCCTTTCCTGCCCTTTCCCCTACTAAGGCTTCCCTAAAAAAGAACATCCTGTCCGCTGCAATTGTCCTCCAGCTGTTTGCTCTTTTTAAATGCCTCTCACTTGTCTCTGGCATTTGCTCCGAACTGAAAAATAGACCTTGGGCCTTTAGGATGGAAAGAAGGCTTAAAAGGCTGCCTCAGTCCAGGGTGTGGGCAACCTCTCACTCCCAAGATACTGGTGATGTCTAGAGAGCCTGGGGTTGCTGGGATGGTCCCAATCTAAAACAGTCTCCTCTTTGTCCCCATTGGTGCCTTCATATGTGTGAGACCATGAACCCCCATTTGGGGCGCAGGAAGTAGAGTTCCCACATTGGCTATCTCACCCAACTTCAGCATCAGGGGATGGACAGAAGACAGATACTAAAGCCAGATTGTTCTTGGGTCAGCAGGCTCTGCCATTTACTGTGTGAACCTTGTCTCTCTTGGACTGGGCTCATTCAACTAGAAACTAATTTCCCTAGAACTTGATTTCAACTTCTCAGAAGTTGGGTCTCCTGGTCATAGACTTGATTCCTGTCTACAGCATCGAATTGCTTCAAGGTCCTGGGGTGGCCAAATCTGAGTCGTTATTTTTGAAAATACTCGCTTACATGAATAACCAGAGTAGCATCTTTAACAGTTTTCTGAGTGGCAACCAAGACACTCAGATAAGCGTAGCGTGCCTTCCCACCGTCATCTTTATGTCTCAGAATTCGGTCTGGATCCACTGGCCAGTTTCACACGGGGTGACCTTACCCAAGCCATGCCAGAGTATGTGAGCATTGGGTGTCATGACAGGGCCACTGTTAGAAACTCCAGGTGACACGTGCCTCTGCTCTTACTGTTACCCACTGGCCATAGTCTAGCACGATAACTTACCTATGCTTGCTCCCATCTAACATTCAGATGCTGGGGTGGAGTAGCAAACTTTTCATCCACCATAGACTCAGATAGAGCCACACCTGACTCTGTTCCTGCAGACGACTAGGTAAGCCCTGACTGATCACTTGACTTTAGCCAGCCTCAGTTTCCCCATCTGTGAATTAGAATTGGGCTTCCTGTGCCTTGTGCCTACAGAACCATCCCCACAGCTTTGCTGTGGCCACACCATTCACTTGCTCTTCCACACATCCCCCACCTTCTCCAGCTGTTTTTAGGTATGTCACAATGTCACACCTACAAACTCAGCATCCAAAGTTCTCCAGAAGCTGCTGCGTCTGTTTTTGTTGTTGTTGTTTTAAATTGGATCCCCACACAGCAGTCTTTTGCGACAAACCATACTCATCTTTCGATGCTTCCTAGTTTTTGGCCTCTATCTGTGCCCATATTTCTGGCACCAAGCAGACCAGTCATGAATCTGCTTGAGTATTTGCTCCCTGGAACCCACCTAAGTCTCCTGCTGTGGACTGAATTCTCTCCTGAAACACAAGCCAAAATCTAACCTCTAACGTAACGATATTTGGAAGCGGGCCTTTATAGCAATCCTCTGAGGTCCTAAGAACAGCGTCCCCATCCAACAGGGCTGGTGTTCTTATAAAAAGGCACGATAGGGCTCTCTGCCACAGGAAGATGGAGAGAAAGTAGCTGCTTTCTCTGGAATTTTGGACTCTTTAAATAACACAGCGATGTTATGGGAATGTGCTTTTGTTTTAGTCCCGAGCACAGGAATGTGGGGTTGCTTCAGATCGCTCACAGCAGCTGACTATGGTTTCCCTCCTGCTCTAGCAGAGGCATGGCTTCTGCAGCTGTGTGACCTCTGGAATTCTGGGAACTTTTCAGGGGGTCTATAAATTCTAGAGCCCCGCTAGGCAGGGATGCAGTCTGTTGACAGTCATCCTCAGAGACGAACAAAAGGAAAGAAATAGATTCAAGGACCTCTCATCCCTCTGCCCTTCTTCCTATCCAGTGAGAGGGGGTGAAAAGGGGGGACGGGTAAAGATGGGAAAGGAAGAATCCACAAAAAGCAAAGCCTACCTACAAACTGCCTACAAGCCAAGGATAAGGAACTTCAGTAGGATTAAGTCACCCAGGCCTTATTCTTTGACTTCAGCATCCAGAGCTAGGCGTCAGCCCATGTCTGCCGCCGGTCTATGGTACTTTAGCAATTGTATATGGATTAATGACAGGGATCTCTCATTGATGTTATCATTATGGGAACTTTCTAGAGTGCACTTATACAAAGTAAGATGGGTATGGTGTCACTAGATGATATACTCTTTGAGAACCACCTCCATGATGCAGCCCGTCGTTAAACTGGCGTTTCCTTATCCACAGCTTGCCCAACTATCCCCAAATGCCTTCTTTTTCTTTTCTTCTTCCTCCTCCCTCTCTTCCTAACTAGACACCAATAGAAAACAGAGGCTGACCTCAACACTCGTGATCCTCTTGCCTCGGCTTCCTACGAGCTAGGATCACAGGTGATGGTAACACCCCCTACTCAGGTTTATGTTCTACAGATGAGAGATTTGAGACCCCCGAGCTTAGCCTGGCCGAGGCCACATATCTGGGCAATGAGGTTCCGAACCTGTGGTAAATGATACTGACAAGTGTTCATGGGGGGCGCACTCAACCGGCAGAGTGGCTGTCACACGCAGAGTTCCATGTTGATGGGGGTGGGGTACACGGAAGGGTAGCACCTCTTTGAACCGGAAGCTGCAGGAGAGAGAAAGACTAGGTAGGCAGACCGTGTCTGGTGCCATAAGCGGGGACAGAAATCAGGTGCATGGGGGATTTCAAAAGAGGCAGCTGTTGAACTGGAGTTGGTCAACCTGGGAAGACCCACAGAGGTGAGACCTGAGCACCCACCCACAGGCAGGGACAGACAGGGAGAAGAAACAGAAACAGATCGTACCGTCGGAGAGCTGGGTACAGCAGAGACCCCACCCACCAGGCTCCGAGTCTCCTAGGATGTTCCCCATGTATACACCTCGAACCCTCAGAAAAGCAGCCAGAGGCTAATGCTAGGTGAAGCCCCTGGATCCCCGGACCCCGAGGTTTGCCCATCCCATCTGCTGGGGTCCCAACTGCCCTGGAAAACAGGACACCACAAGAAGCCTTGGCTGAAGAGACACTTGACCTAGGAGTGAAAAAATGGGCTCCGTATAAGGTACACTGAGCTGTCTCCAGGCTTGGATGGCTGCCACCCAGAATGTGACTTTGCCTACATTTCCCTGCATAGCCAGGTATTGCAGACCTTGGCCCTGGCTGACTTCTGGATCCATGTGACTCTTACCCAATGGCTAGGGGGAAGGCTGTCCCCACGTTGAGGTGCAGGACTCTTGCCTAGCTCCCTGGGGGAAGGGTCAGGCAGAGTGGAACCTCCTGTTCTGGGCAGGCAGAGTCCCGACTGGAGCTGTCACACAACCCCAGAGGGGCTAGTCCTCTGTCTAAGTCCTCGGTTCTCTGGCCCTTCCCGGAAAGAGGTCACCGCCCAGAAGCGCTCAGAACAGGGACTCTCTGTGTCCAAGGCCAGCCCGATGCTGCAGAAGGATGCAGAGGGCCAGCGAGGGCAGGAGAAGGGCATGCTGGGCCGCTCGCTGCGGGTGGCTCTGCAGCCCCGGGTCGCGGGCAGGGACCGGCATGTGGGCGGAGAGGCGGCGCGCGCTCGGAAGTGGCCCCGGGCGGCCTCCCGGGCGGGCGGCTCCTGTTTCCCGGCTCCCGGGCGGGCGGGCGCGGGCCAGCTGCTGGGAGGTGAGCGGAGCAGCGTTTTCCCACAGTCTGGGGCGGTGACACATGGCGCTCACACATTCCACAGCCGGCGGCCGCGCCAGGCCTGGCGGTGAGTCAAGGCAGCGCGGGGAGCTGCCGAGAGCAGGTTCCGACTTTGGCACCCGGCGCGCCGCCTTCCCGCCTTGCCCAGCCGGGCGGAGGCGGAGGGAGAGGGGGACCCGGTTAACCCTTGGCTAGCTGGGCGTGCCGCAGCAGAGGCTCGGATGCATGCCCACTGAGGACAGGGCAGGGGGCCGCAGGGATGAATTCATCACCACTGGGGAAACCAAGTCCCAGATGCTACACACCCAGTGTTCCCTGTGCGTTCTTTGCTTTTTAAGAAGAGGGGGTGGGGGTGGGGTTGGAGGTGGTGTCTTTAATCCAAACTAGTCTGAATTCTCTGTGGCTTCGAACTCCTGCTGATGCTCCTAGTTACAAAGCAGAAAACCGGGGAAGTTGCTCCTTAGAGGAGGTGCCACTTTTGCCTTTTAGATTCGGACACTGCCAAAGAGATTGAGGGGAGGGGGTGTAAGGAGAGGCTTAACCATCACTTCTTCCAGACTCTCGCTTCTGAGTCCGACCACTGCGACTAGGACCCGCTCCTGTGTGTGTTTATTGCCTAGGTCAAAAGTCTAGATCGCAGTTCATTCTGGCAGAAGGAAACAGCTGGAAGCCCGTGCAGACAAATGCACACCCACATAACCACACACACACACACAAAGGAGGGGCACTGTGACTGTGGTGGGTGTCGTCCCCACGGGAAGGCTGAGCCCTCCAGACTTGGCTTCCCTTGGGCATGCGCGAACTCTCCGTGACTTCTGCAGTTCTTGCTGCGTCTCTCTCCACCCCAATCTGCACCTACCTATTCTGAGACCACACAAGCCCATGGCTCACACGTTAAGGTCCCACAGACCAAGCTTCAAGCTGCACTTTTTTTTTTTTCTTTTTCTTTTGAGTCATGATCCTGCTGATGTAGCCCAGGCTGGCCCTAGAACTTACAGGGGCGTGCCACCACACCTGGCACCTGGTTTATCATTTAAAGAGACTTAAGTGAAATCCTCTGCCAGAAGTTTGGGACCAGCAAACTTCACCTCAGTGTCTAGATGTAGTTCAGATTATCCCCCAACACACAGCCATTCCTCTCACCCCCCCCCCCACAACAGCACCTCCCCCCCACAGACCTGCCCAATCACCATTTCTAAACATAACATCCTGTGGCTCAGATTTTGTAGAACCTAGTAGGGCTTTTTGAACTCTTCTTTGAGTTGGGGAAATAAACCACCCCTAGCCTCTGACTCAGTCAGTAAGTGCTCAGTTATGCTACTGTGATCAAAGGACTGGCCGATGTCCCCTCTGGAGATCCACAGTGAACGGGGTACAGGCTGGTTCGTTCACGCAGTCAGCTTTATCCACAGCTACAGAGCAGACACAGCTGGTGCTGCTGACTACCAATGTCCCCGAGAGCAGCCAAGGAAAGTAAAGTTATTCTGAAGTCCCGTGATCCCTAGTTGGGGTTCTCAACCAAGCAACTGGAAAGTCTCCTGAGGGATTAGTTCTATCCTAGTGGGGGTCCTGCCTCAGGAGTCTTGGTCTCATGGCTGGTCAGTTTCCACCAATCTGCGATGGCATAGAACTACTATCTCACAGCCTACTCTGCCCCAGTTCCACACAGCTTGAGAGTTTAAAGATGTGGCCGCATTGCTGCACGTCTCAGTAGGTCACTCCTTTTCACCCCTGAGTAGTATTCCATTGTGGGTCTAGTGCAGCTCACTTCTCAATTCTCTCGCCTTTAAGTTTGGGCCTTGAGGAACACAGCTGCTTGTTCACACGGGGGGCTTTTCATGGACGTATTGTTTCCATTTCTCCTAAAAAACACCCAGGAGTGGGGTTGTCAGGTCACAGATGCATGGTGGGTAAAGATGGGCAGGAACCAGCTAGCAAATGCTACTTGCGCCATCCCATTCAATCTCTGCTTTCAGTGATGTGCGACCATCTTTAAACTGGCCATGGTAGGAGAGTTTACATCAGGAAGCAGTCAGTTCTGGTACTCAGACTCGCTTTCCTTGTGAACCATCCACTGTTGAACACATAGCATATACCACCTAGTTGCTCTATCCAACACTTTTTTTTTTTTTTTTTTTTTTTTTGGAGACAGGGTTATGAAGAGAGCTGCACAATCCTGGTTGTCCTAGAACTCACTATGTAGGCCAGCCTGGTCTTGAATTCAGAGAGATCTTCCTGCCTTCTGCCTCCAGAGTTCAGTATTAAAAGCATGCGCCACCACGGCTAGCCTGTGTTCAACTTTTAAAGAAAACGCAGCCTTCCAAATGTCTGCTCCCCTTCTGATCCATCGGCCCACATCCTCTCCAGCATCTGGCACTGTGAAGTTTTCATTTTAGTCCTTGTGTTTAGATTTGCATTCTTTGGAAGCTGATAGTAATAAAGGCCTTCTCTCGTGCTGGTCACGCCTACATCCACATCTTCTCTGGTAAGGGCCATCCAGCCTTTCTCTGTGTATGCTTGAGCAACAAGAGTCCTAGTGTGTCTTGTGTGTCTGTCCTCTGACTGGTGTATATGTACGCATATTTTTTCCAGGTCTGTGTTTGCCTGGTTAGGTTCATGATGGCACTTTGTGTGCATGCACAGACGTGTTTACCTTTGAGATGTTAGTGTTATTTGTTAATGTCTGGCTCCTGTTTTCTTTGTCAAACCTAAAGCATCAAGTTATACTTTCTCAGCCCGGAGGAATGGCCTTTAAGGTGTCTGTCTGGAGAGCTGCCCACGGCACCTGTGCTTTCAGTGTGTCTCCAGATGGCACATCTGGAAACTGTATGCCCAATAAAGCAATGTGGTGGGGGTGGCCCAATGAGCCATGAGGCTGTGAGGGAGTGAACCAGTCGCTGCTACCAGCTTGGGTTGGTTGTGAGCATCACAATCCAGTCTGCTTGTAATGTGTGCTTGTGTTTCTGTACTTGTGTGTTTGTGTACACGTGTACACATCTCTCCTTTTTTATCTTTCCACTACAAGACGACACAGTAAGGCATTCACCAGATGCGGGTTCCTTCATCTTGGCCTTTCCAGACTCCAGAAACATGAGCCAATCAATACATTTATGCTCATTATAAATTTGCCGCTTTATGGTCTTTTGTTACAAAGCATAAGATAGACCAAGACAAAGGCACCACATAGAAGTCACTTTAGGAAGCCCTCCTGGACATATTGGCAGCATCCTCTGAAAGCAGAGGTGAGACAGGATCAGAGCAGTGGTATTTACTAGCTGGTTCCTGCCCATCTTTACCCACCATGCATCTGTGACATGACAACCCCACTCCTGGGTGTTTTTTAGGAGAAATGGAAACAATACGTCCATGAAAAGCTCCCGTGTGAACAAGCAGCTGTGTTCCTCAAGGCCCAAACTTAAAGGCGAGAGAATTGAGAAGTGAGCTGCACTAGACCCACAATGGAATACTACTCAGGGGTGAAAAGGAGTGACCTACTGAGACGTGCAGCAATGCGGCCACATCTTTAAACTCTCAAGCTGTGTGGAACTGGGGCAGAGTAGGCTGTGAGATAGTAGTTCTATGCCATTGCAGATTGGTGGAAACTGACCAGCCGTGACGGCAATGAGACCAAGGCTTCTGCAGTGAAGGATTTGGGGGGTGGGGATAGAACTGATTTAAAAAGAACTTTGTGGACCTACTATGTGCTGTTCAGTCTAGGGCCGTAACTCAGCAGCAGAGCACTGGCCTTGTTTGTAGGAAGCCCTGGGGTGCAGCTCCTGACACTGGAGGTCAAGGAGTCAAAAAACTATTGGCCAGAATGGAACTCTTAGGATCAGAGCCTTTTGATGTATAGAATTATGATTATTATTATTTCATCACAAATGATAACCTTGGGTTTTTTTCCATTTGTGTACACTGGGCTCCTCAGAGACAGAACTCACAGACCAACATAGGAGTTACAAGGCAGATGCCTCACAGCAGGGGCGGAAAGGGTAAACTGAGTTTCTCTTATTTTCCTTTAGAAAAATCAACAAAGCCCTATTTACTCTGCTGCCTTCTGTGGTTTCTAGTTCCGCTGGCCACGGGGCAGAGCTGATCCCTTCCAGGCTGAGCAGCAGAAGGCAGTGGGGCCAGCAGGCCTACTCTTCCCTTAGCCTAGTCCACTGATCTTCCAGCTTTATTCCTCCTGCCATCGTTTGTGAGGAAGCCTTCCTTCACAATGACTCTAAGTCCCTCCCATTTCCCTCCAGCTTTCTCTTCCTCCTATTCCCAGTCTTCCATCCCTCGCCTATGTAATGGCATTTAGCGCCATATCCCGGGAGACGTGCCCACTGCTTTACAGCCCTGGCCAACAAGAGATCCCTGTCTCCTAGAATTCTACTAGGTGTTCAAGCACAAAAAGTGGTTCTGGGTTCTGCCAAAGTCAGCCAGTGTGCTGAGTTTGAGGAGCCAGAGTTCATCTTATCTTCTTATAAAATAGACAATGATTTCTGGGGTGAGGCTTACTTTCAGGGTGAAGGGCGAAGCTGGGAAAGCATGTGCCAGCTGAGGGTCTCCGTGTTTGGCTGTTTTCCTTTCAAACTCCATTGGAATGAGTCCTTATAGGAGCATTTCAGTGACGCTGTCTCTAACACCCTCAGGTCTCCCCGGTCACACACCTGGTTAGGAGCTAGGCTCAGTCCATAGCCCAGGCCTCTGGAATCTTCCTGTGTGACCTCTCACCCCAAAGCCCAAGAAGGAAGACCATCTGGCCTGGCCTACTGCCAGGGTACTCACCACCCACCATTGTAACTCTAGAAAAGTAGCCAAGGAAGGAAAGCCAGGCTCAGGAGGGTGGGCCTGCTTTCTCTCTCCTCCTTTGTCTGTCCTCCCTTACTGAGTCTCTGAGGAACATTATGTTTTCTTGACTTCTCGCCTTTATAAAGCTTCTTGTAGAGCTCTGGAGACCAACTGGAAACACTAGTAAAACTTCATGGGACACACGGGGCTTCCTGTTGCATTTCTGTATTTTCTGCACAAGGGCTTTCCTATAACGAAGTGTGTCCTCATGGTCTTGTCATTCCAGCCCTCTCAACTCTTGACTTCACACTTTTTCAAGCTCTCTGTAGTAAAGATGGCTGCTTCTCTGCCCTCCAGCCTTTCAGATCAGCACTGGATACTCTGCTTAGCCTGCTCCTCAGGAATAACATTCCTCTCTCTCCCTCCTCCCTCCTTCTCCTCCCTCCCTCTTCTCCTCTCCCTCCCCTCCCCTTCTTCCTCCCTTTCCCCTCCCTCTCCTCCTCTTCCTCCCTCTCCCCTCCCTCCCCTTCTTCCTTCCTCTTCCCCTCCCTCTCCCCCTCCCTCTCCCCCTCCCTCTCCTCTTCCTTTCTCTCCCCCTCCCTCTCCCCCTCCCTCTCCTCTTCCTTTCTCTCCCCCTCCCTCTCCCCCTCCGTCTCCTCTTCCTTTCTCTCCCCCTCCCTCCCTCTTCTCCTCTCCCTACCCTCCCCTTCTTCCTCCCTCTCCTCTCCCTCTCCTCCTCTTCCTCCTTCTCCCCTCCCTCCCCTTTTTCCTTCCTCTCCCCCTCCCTCTCCTCTTCCTTCCTCTCCTCCTCCCTCTCCCCCTCCCTCTCCTCTTCCTTCCTCTCCCCCTCCCTCTCCCCCTCTTCTTCCCTCCCCCTCCCTCCTCCCTCTCCCCACTTCCTTCTCCCTCCTGCCTTCCTTAAGATGGTTTTTATTTTATTCAACTTTATGAGTGTTTTGCATCTTTGTATACCCATGTACCACATGCATGCCTGGTACCTTCCATGATCAGAAGGTTTAGATCTTCTGGTACTCCCGATGGAGGGAGGTACAGGTGACTGTAAACTTCCTTGTAGGTGCTGGGAATCAAACTCTGTCCCTCTGCAAGAGTAGCCAGTGCTCTGAACCACCCCAAGCCAATTCCTAATGGGCCTCAGAATGGTTCTTGAATCTTCTTTTCATGAAGCCTCTGCACTACTCGAGGTCTCATATGTGAAAGGAAGGAAAGGAAGTCACAGTGTCCCAGAATCCTTCACAGACGCGCTGGAGAGCCCCTGAGCATCTGAACACATCTGGAAAGTGAAGAATTGGAAGTCTTTACTCTCACTGTTGGCTCTGACTCCTCTTCTTAGCAGGGCTTCCTAACATTTGCTAGGACTTGGCAATGGTGTGAATCACTCCCCCACAACCAGACGCTGGGGACAGAATCGCTCTCTGCAGTTCTTACTAAGGAACCCAACACTCAAGCACACTCTGGGTACTGCTGCTTTTGGGGACTCACTGGCTCCGGCCCCTTTAAGTCAAAATAATGATTTAGTAATACAGATCCTGGGAGTTTCTCATACTTGCCTCCACAGTTTCCAGAAACACTTTTAGTCCTGGTTTTGGGTTTTGATGTTTTTGTTTTGGATTATAACTGATAACCATAGGTACACACTTCAGCTCTCTCCAATAATCAATCCTGAAGCGGCCACCTGTCTCTAAAGTGTGACCGAGAAAGGGCATAACATAAGTTACGCCGTGCCAGCTATTCTTGGTGGCCATTCATTTTTTTAAATTGTCACTTTTCCTTGGAAATACCAGAGACAATAGGAAAAAATAAAGAGAGGCAGGAAAGGGGGTAGGGTCAGAGTGGGGGAACTTTAAATCTGTGGCCTCCTCTCCCAGTGCCCAAGTGACAGCTATGGCGGGTCGGTCAACCTCAAAGATCTCTTGTGAACTTATAGCCAGCCCAAAATGCCAGAAGTTTCTTTTCAAATTAAAAGAAAGAAAGAAGGAAGAAAGAAAGAAAGAAAGAGATAGGGAGGAAGAAAGGGAGAAATTCAAACAGTGGACAAAACCCCATGGGTGACAACATGTTGTTGTTGTATCAGCAGCAACAATGTCGAGAAATCAATGCCCAGAACCGCAAGGCAGCTCGCAGACACCTCTTGACCCTGTCACTTCCTGGGTAATTAGGAGACACTGCAGTTCTCAGCCACTGTCGGGAACTGAATGTATATGGATAGGTAGTCATATATGTCTTTAAAAGATTCTTTCTCTGCAGCCTTGGTCAGGATCTCGCCAAAGAAAAGGGGGGAGAAGAAAGGCATTTTGTCCATAGTCCCATGAAAAGAAACATGAAAGGAAAAAAAAAATCTAAATTTTTCACTGCAGTCTGCTCCCGATGTGGGAAAATGGTGCAGACAAGAATGGGTGGCTTGTTCACTGGTAGGGTTTTTTTTTTCCTTCCCTCCTTTGACAGATCACCTCAGAGAATGTGAGGCAGGCAGCAGGAACCCCCCTCCCTCTCTGTTCTTCAGCGGCTACAAGTGCAGGAACGCAGACCCCAGGGTTTGCAGGCAGACTAAGCCTTTACTTTGCTTCATAGGACCCTCCAAAGGGTTTTCTTCCCTTCTTCAGTTTCCCCACATGAGAGACTCTAGACCAACCTGCTCATATCCTTTTCAATGGCCGGCCTTCACTGAGAACACAATAAATGGTTTCTCTCTGCTGACCCAAACCAAGGAATCAGGAACAAGGCTGGCAGGGTGGGGTGTGGAGGGGAAGTGGGCCTCACACTTACCTGTGATACGACAGTTGCCAAGGTCATTCACATCCATGGAGACCTGAAGGAAGAACACTGGGGGGGGGGGGGGGAGATCATGCAACCCCACTGGAGAGAAGAGTGTTCTAAAGGCTCTTGGCAAGGTGCCGGATGAGGTTCTGTCACTTCCCACTGACACTTGTGCACGGGGCCACACTTACAGGGCTGACCACACTCTACATGGCAAAATGAGACAAGCTGTCTCTCCACTGCAGACTTTAAGGGAAGGAAACAGATCCTCACAGAGCAGCCCCCTTAGCAACAAGTCCACCTGATATGGGAGGAAGTCTGAGGATTGATTAAGCCAACATCCAGGTGTAAAGACAGAGCCTGTTGTGAATTGGGTCTAACACTTGTATTATGTTAGGTGAGTCCCCCAAATTGCATGAGAATCTGCCTGATAGACGCTGCGGGTCCTTGCCCCCATTTGGTTTTGATTGGTAAATAAAGTTGCTGGCAGCCAATGGCTGGGCAGAGAGACAGAGGCGGGACTTTAGGATTCCCTGGCAAAGGAACCAAGGGAGAAAGAAAAGACAGACTTGCCATGCTGGGAAAGGGGTGAAGACCAGGCTTGAGAGGTGCAGGAGAGAGAGATCATGAAAGAGCCGGGGAAGGGCAGCCCCAGAGGGCTTCCCTGCACTGGGTCTAGGGCAGCAAAGATGGAATATAGATTTTAATAAGTAATAACTCAGGAGTATTGGAGGGGAGGTGTTAGCTATCTCTCTCTCTCTCTCTCTCTCTCTCTCTCTCTCTCTCTCTCTCTGCCAGGTGGATTTGAACTGGTTTAACTGGTGACTACAACATGAGCCAGCGAGAGAAGCATGTCAGCTGGCTCCACTGACCACTGCTAAATACAGAGATGTTGTTTTGTTGGTTGATTTTTGAGACAGGGTATCTCTCTGTGTAGCTATGGTTGTCCTGGAACTCACTCTGTAGACTAGGCTAGCCTTGAACTCATAGAGATCTACCTGCCTCTGCCTCCTGAGTGATGGGATCAAAGGCATGCACCACTGCTGCCTAGCACCATAAAAAGATTTTTATTGAAGCAGACATAGTCTAGTTACATCTTTACGTTCTGGGCAGACTTTACACACAGACAAGAACCTGGGTCTCTTGCCTCTCTAGGCCCACTGCTGTGTGTACAGACCAGGAAAGTCTGAGAGAAGAAAAGAGGAATGATGCCCAGCTCTGACTCTTGGCATGGGGACTTCTGTGTATGGTGACTGTCCCTAGGATGACCTGAAATTAACTTGAACAGCTGCTGTGGGTGACCCAAAGAGGTCTCAGAGTATCAACAATCCAAGGATGGCCCAATAGTTACTAAGCCCCCACAGATGTGGCTGATCAGAAGTAGGCTTATTAATTTTATTACACTCTAACTAATTTAAACAAACATGTGGCCGAGTGTGTCCAGGAGCTGTTGAGTTGGTCATCACAAGCCCTTCTGCACATATCCACACCACCATCCAATAGATGCACAGGCCTTAGAGACTGGAGGTTTGGAAGCTCTGACAAAGTCTGGATGCTGTCCAGCATGCACGACTGAAGACCTGAGGTTGATGGAACATCAAACTGTATGCACATTGTAATCATAGCACGGAGAGGCCAAGCAGAAGACCACCCTCAGCTACGCAGCAAGTTAGAGGCAAGGATGGACTATGTGAGACTCTGCCTCAAACAACTGCAGTAGCGTACAATAATTGCATTGTCTAAGACTATTGTCTAAGACTGACTAAGACTATAGACAGACCGGCTAGAAGCTGACATCTTAGCTCTCACGTGGTGACCACTCAAGACGACCTCGAGGTGGCCCGGAGCAGGTGGCAGAGCAGACCCTGAGGCAGTCTTCAGTAGCATGCCCCTCTGCTGAGTAAGTCCTACCATGGTACCAAGGACAGGATCTGGGTCACTCATCCCGACATCTCTCCAGGCCCCGGGCCAGCACCTGTCACGCAAAAGTCATTAGAGGTTAACAGTTGAATTCAGAGGTTGTTACCATTCTAAGCGAGGGGCTTTTAGCAACTGACCGCTTCTGTTCTTCCTCGTATGTTAAAGCCTGACCCTAGTGTCCTGGCATTCGCAAGGGGTTCTGAATTTGGTGCATCTGAGGTCATAGAGGAGAGAGACCCTGTGATGGGATCAGGGCCTTTCAGAGCCATGAGAAATAAATGTGACTTGAGCTGCTAGCTCTTGACGGTTCCGTTAGAGTAGACGGAGTTCATGCCAGTCTTCAGAAGACCACTGGATACTGGATTTTGGACAGCCATTGAAGGAACAAAACAGAAGCACACTTGTCCGTAGGAACTATGGAGCCACGACAGTGAAAAGACACGGCCGAGTACAGAAGAAACTGATGTAGCGCCGTCAGGTCCACTGGAGCAGCGCGGACAAGAGACAGTCAGCAAGCTGGGCTCAGACAGTTTCTGAGAGAACTGTGACATCTGGACATCCATGGAGCACAGGGGAGGTATGGGTGAGAGAAAAGGGTAGAGGCCAGTGAGCTGCAAATGCGGGCTGGGGAAGGAACCTTAGGGGGCTATGAGGAATGCTAACCTTGTAGGCAGGGGCTGCACAGTAAGGCTGGAACTGAGTGCTGATCTGGCCAAAGCACTGAGGCTAACTCCCTGCTCCCCGACATCCCATGGTTCTTTGGAACTCAGGCTTAAATCTGCCACACTCTGGAGTAGTGTGTGTTCCTAGCTTCTGCATTTCCTGCCCCCACTCCAACACCACTGGACCCCAAAGTCTCAAGTCCTACCCCCTTTGCACATGAGTGAGGATGAACAGCTGGGCAGTGTGGCCTCCCAAGTGGCCGTGGGAAGGGGCTATGCTGTCTGCTCCCCTCAGCCTGCAGCCCGCTGTGAAATCCACATCAGCTGGAGATGCCCACGAGGCTGTTTCCATCTGTTCTTGTTCTGGCTGGTGAGAAAGGCTCAGAATTGGAGAGGCCAGTGAGGCGGGGCGGGGAGATGGACAGGAAGGACCCACTGCAAAGGCATGCTCAGCCTGCCCTGGGAACAGCTGCCCTGGAGGCCCCCCTCTTCCCAGCAGCTCTCAAATCACCCGTTTTGTAGTCGGGCTGCTAATGATGAAATTACGTTCATCAGGAGAACATCTGTTCTGAATGATCGGACCACTGGCTACCCTCTGAAGGAGGCTGGACTCCAGCAACTAAAGAGCCAGGAGCCAGGGGCCTCCAAACCATCCCTGCAGATTTTATCGGCTATCACCAAACATAAGCACAAGTATTCTTGGAGTGTCTGCCTGCATCTGAGGACAGAGGTGTGTATTCACGCCCCGTCCTTAAGTCACAGGGCACTGAGAACACAGCCTCTCAGACGCTCCTTTCAGCTCTGGAGACTGGGGTACTCTCCTGAGCAAGTACCACATGAGCTGCTGCTACGTTGCTCTAGCCATTTCCTCTGCATCTGGCCTGTAGACAAAGGCTCGCCTGCAGATGTTTGTTCTGGGGCAACCCCAAGGCTCAGAAGTGAAGAAGTATGGGACTGAAACAGGAGAGACCTGTGAAGAGTAATTGCTAAGCAGCTGCCCTGGGGGGTGGGGAAGCTGGGCCTGGTTCCTTGGGAACTTCTGAAGAACTCTGTGTGTGTTGCTAACCCAAGGCAAGGTGCTGGTGTGGGTCTGCAGGCCACTGAGCTGCCTCCTGACTGCAGGAAGAGGGAGATGGAAAAGCACTGGAGCATGGAGCTACCGGGTCTCTGTCCTGGGGATCCAGGCACAGTCTACACCCGTGCTCCCAGGATACACCTTGGAACCTGCTAGTACTAACCTTCTCTTCACTTCCTATCACTTCTGTGGCAAATTCCTACAAATTAACAGCTTAAAGCAACACACACACACACATATATATATCTCACTAATATAATAATATTATACATTGAACACTAATATTTATTACTGTATAATATATTATGTAATATAATATAACATATAGTATAGTAATATATTAATATGCATTATACCTTATATTTAACTTTATATATTACATATATAGCATTATATATTATATATAAATATATAGTATGATAGGACATATGACACTGATATATATCTAGCACTAATATGTGATATATATGTGTGTGTATGTGTGTATACATACTATATATGCACACACACACAGAGTGTATATGAGTCAGCAGTCCAGCAGTCCATGGTTCATATGTTCTTGCTGGATAGGTAATGACCAGGATGTGTTTTCACTCTAGAGGTTATAAGAGGAGGTCGGTTCTACTGCTTTCTCCAGCTTCTCTGGCAGTCCTTGGCTAGTTCCCCCTGCCTCTGCCTTCCCAACCAGCCATGGTTGTTGAATCTTTCTCACATAGTATGGCTCTGATTCTACAGTGCCCCCTTTTATAATAGGGATCCTTGTGATGTCCTTGAGCCATTTATGAATCCCCAGCTAATTTCCACACCTTAGGCCAGCTCACTGGCATGCTTAGACTCCATGGCAGTCTCCTTTTCCCTTTGTACATGATATCATAGCTAAAGGTTCTGGGACTAGGATATGAGCATGTGCCTGGCACAATGCTACATACTTTCAACTCCAGAATTTGGGAAGCAGAGGCAGCCAGGTCTTTGTGGGTTCGAGCTCCAGGTCAGCCAGGACTACCTAGAAAGACTCTGTCTCAAAATGAAGAAGAGGAGGAGGAAGAAGAGAAGGAGGAGGAAGAGGAGGAGGAAGAGGAGGAGGAAGGTGATATGTGTTTGGTGCTATTGTTCCGCCTACCTTAGACAAGCCCCACCTTCTGTGACAAAGCGAGAGCTCATCACACTGTGAAGAGAGGCAGACTGCCAGTACTGTCTTTGGAGATAGAAAGGGAGAGTCTTCCTCTCCTCAGACCTCCCCCCACCCCGGAATCCTGCCCTCTCCTGGCATGGTGGCATGCCTGTTGAGTCTAATACAGACCCAGGTCACCCTGAACTCTGTGGAAAGAGCCTCATTTTTTGCATTGGAATGAGGGCTGGGGCAGGCCACTCCAGCTTTCTGAGCCTTCGTTAGCCCTCACACCCCCCGCATGGCAAGGGACACTGATGACTGGAAAAAAACAGGTATGCGTTGACTCGTGCATGAAATCCAAGCACTGGGCAACTGATGCAGAAGGATTGCTCTGAGTTCCTGGCCAGCCAGAGTTAATGGTGTAAGATCTTGTCTCTAAACAAGCAAATGGATAATAGAAATCCACACTCAACCTTTAAAACGTATGTGCTGAAAGACCAACTATGTGACTTGCACTCTCTCCACTAACCATCAGACCAAACATGAGGACCCCAATACAGGAGCTAGAGAAAGAGCAGAGGAGCTGACAGGGTCTGCAACCCCATGGGAAGAACAAAATGATCAACTAACCAAACCTACCACAGCTCCCAGGGACTAAAACACCAACCAATGAGTTCACACAGAGAAACCCATTGCCCAAGGTGCATATGCAGCAGAGGACTGCATTCTCTGGCATCAATGGGAGGAGAGGCCTTTGGTCCAGCAAAGGCTTGTTTTCCCAGTGTAGGGGAATGCCAAGATGCTGAGGTGGGAGAGAGTGGTTGGGAGAGGGAGCATTTTCATGGAGGCAATGGGATGGGGAGGGGAGATGGGATTGGGGGGGAAGTGACTACATCTGAAATGTAAATGCAGAGAATATCCAATTTAAAAAAAAAAAAGAATGAAGCCTAGAACAAGAAAACGTCAGGGTGGGGGAGGGGGGATAAGGAGACTACAGACTGAAGACTTTCAGTCAGGTTCATCTGGTTTGAGGTTTGAAGTACAATTTAGAAAGACAGCCATTCACACTCCTTCTGGCTTGGGTCTAGCTCAGGCTGCCCTTCATGAGCGTGAATCCTTTGCTGTGTCTCTGTCCTCAAAACAAAACAAAACAAAAACAACAAAAAACCCCAGATGAGGTACCACCTGTGGCTAGGATGGCAAATCTGACTCAGTCCCCTCCCCACTTCCCCTGTGAGACTGTGATTCATTCTTTGGTGGCTCTCCAGAAGTACTTGCTAGCTCTGCCCTGTCCCTCCTCCCAGTCCCGGGTGGAAGGGAGATTAGGTTCAGCTAAGTAGCCTGCACAAGGCAATTTCCTTGCAAGTCACTACTGTTACAAGATGTTGGCTGAGATGAACTTCACCAGCTGGCTTAAATGCCCCTGTGACAGTGCCTGCTCCTTCCTGCAGCGCAGTCCTGAGGGTATCCATGAGCTGACATCTGCCTTTGCCTGTGTCTTTACTTTGTACAGTTTGAGTCTGAGCAGCCCCTTTTTATGAGAGCGACCCCAGTTCTCCTGGCAAGTGCTCCCAACAAGTGCTCCCTGTTGTCCCATCAAATGGCACATGGCTCTCCTGTCCTCATACCCCGTTAACTTAGCCATCGGGGCTCCCCCGAGCACCCCTGCCAGCTTGTCAGGTCTTCAGGCTCAGCAGGCAGGATGCCATCTTTCTCTCAGGTAAGCCCCACAGGCTTCTGAGTGTTCACATTCACGAAGTTGTTTTCAGATAAAACTCAACTTGGGAACCAAGCCTTTTTCACCCCTCTCCTCCCGTTCAGACTGAAGCATGAAAACATCTTTTACGTACTTGCCTGGAAAGGGATTTCTAAAGAGAAGAATACCACCATGCCCTGTGATTGCAGTAATTTTGTGTTTAAAAGCACAGCAAAGGAGAAAGGGAAGGGATAGAGAATGGAACAGAAAAGATTGAAAGGAAGGAAGGAAGGAAGGAAGGAAGGAGGAAGGAAGGAAGAAACAAAGAAACAAAGAAAGAAAGAAAGAAAGAAAGAAAGAAAGAAAGAATGGAAGAAAAGCTTGGTGACCTTAGTGTGCAGTTGCACAGGCTTTCTCCTCATCTCAGAAACCAACACATGTTGGTTCAGTTACCCAGAACAGTGGGGGACAGGAAGCAGAAGAGGCAGCTGCCCTGACCCAAAGCTCAGATGGGGGGTCATTCTTCAGGACACCTTAGGCTTCTTATTTTCACTTCCTGTTTAGTGGAAGCCTGCTTCCCTACCTCCTGGGTTAGTCTCCCTTGTCCACTATGAACATGTAAAGTCGGTCTGTGGGGATAGCAGGGAGTGTTGTCCTGAGTCACCGACGCTTTTTCTCTTCTGAGATGATTTCTGCAGCTACCATCACAGTCTTCATGCTTGGGACAGGAAGCTGATGAGATTTGCTGTCACCAGGCTCTGTCCAGTGAGTGACTAGAGATGTAGAAAGAGCAGTTCCAGTGGTTTTTTTTTTTTTTAATTTTTTTTTTTTTTTTTTTTTTTTTTTTTTTTAGTATGATGGGCTTGCCTGGGATAGCAACCGCCCATCTACTCAGCCATCGGGCATCCATGTGACATGATGTCCTTTCCATCCTCGGCAGACGGTGGCATGTCACAAGTCCTAGCAAAGAGATAACAAGAGAGGAACCATTTTCTCAGAGTGTCTAGGAGTGCAGGGAGAATTCAACATGAACCTAGGGAAAGAGGAACCAGGAGAACCCGCTTCCAGACTAAACGGACACCATCTTAGGACTTTGAACACAGGGGACAGGGAGACCTGCCATGTGATGCAGCTTGTAAGGATAAAACAACATGGGCGTGTCCTTGGGCCATTGCAGATAGCTAATGGCCACTGGAAAGCAGGGGCTAGGGTCGGCAGCAGGCCTGGGAGCTGCACCCTTAGAGAAAGAATAGCAGAATGAGGCTTCAAACTCTGCATTAAAGAAGGTATATTCCACCCCGCCTCCGCTGGCACTGGAGTCTACAATGAGCTGAGATACGAGGGGTGAAGAAGCCAGCCAGGTGGTGCGGGCATCCATCGGAGATGTAGTTCCTCTGTAGTTCACCTGTAGTCCTTCTCTCAAATTCCTCCATGAAAGGTTAATACGAAACCGCCCTCTTCGGTGCACCTCTTAGGTACCCGACCACAGGCACTCGACCCGCCGGCTTTGGATTCCTCCGGAAGCGTTTAGCTTTCTCCTGCATGACTGAAGCTAAGACTAGAGAGAAAGTTTGTGACCCCTGAGTAGACAGCGGAGACAGGTGTCTGAGTAGGACAGCTAGCCTCATTCTGACACTCTTGCAGAACACCAAGACCCAAAGACATCCAAGGAGGATGAGGACACGCCCCCTACCTCTGGCACCACCCACCCTCCTGCCGCCCTAGCCCCAGATCAACCATCCAGCTCTCCTGGGCACAGAACAGATGAGTCATTCACGAGGCTGAAGTCATTAACTCAGGAAGGAAGCCACACTAGCTGCCTCCTTCTCACTCAGCTCTTGCTACCCTTGCAAAACACCCGAGTAACAAGACATTCCCAGAGCCCTCGTTAATACCGTTGCCAAGAAAGGTGTCTGCAGCTCATGAGCTAGTAGAGAAGCCACGCTAAAGGCCTTGAATCACGCTGGACCCAGGGGAAAGCAAGGCCAAACTTGTCTGAATCCAATGTTGCATCACAGAGATGAGCAAGGAGAGAGGCTTACCCCATCACCCAGCCGGGCTGCCCCACCCACAGCCACAGCTGGGATGGTCCCTTTTGGTGGTGCCCCACTGCATCTGTGTCTTGGGGACTCTCAAGGGGTAAGAGAAAGGAATCTTATGAGGGCTCAGTGGCCCTGTCTGACAGAAACTGAGGCCCACAATGGAAGTGACACATGCCCAAAGTCAAGCAATTAATTAGCACACTAAGGACAGAAACATCTCTCAAAGTTCTGGTCCCCCCCGCCCCCACTGAAATCACCACTGCCCCAGATTACAGTAACAGATAATGTCAGGTTTGTCGTTCTAACAGTGAACAAGCAAGCCAGCAAACTCAAAACCACCTAAGGTCTATCAGGAGGCAAAAAAATGAAGCACAGTTGGATAGGATATGTTGACAGATGGATGGGGGAGGATCATGAGTTCAATGCCAACCTGGGCCACCCATTTTGAGGAAACTACACAGATGGCTCAGAGGTTAAGAGCACTGGCTGCTCTTCCAGAGGTCCTGAGTTCAAATCCCAGCACCCACATGGCATCTCACAACTGTCTATAACTCCAGTTCAGGGGATCCAATGCCTTCTGGCCTGGATGAACACATGTGGTACATATGCTTACATGCAAGTAAAATACCCATACACATAAAAGAAAAAATAAAGAAAAAAAACCCCTAATAATTAAATAAAAGGAAATGCTAATTGTCCATATACAAAGAGTGGTATGGGGCTGGAGAGATGGCTCAGAAGTTAAAAGCACTGACTGCTCTTCCAGAGGACCTAGGTTCAAATCCCAGCACCCACATGGTGGCTCTGTACCTCTAACTGTCTGCACCTCCAAGACTGGACGCTCTCACACAGAAGTACATGCAGGTAAAACTCCAATGTACATAAAGTAAGATTTAAAACAATGAATAAAAGAGTTTACAAAGACTGGCACTGTTCTTTGGGTTTGGATATGGAGTGCCCCTGTAACAAGTCTAGGAGTTAAGAAATCACAGGGCAGCAACCCTTCTGTGTGGGTTGCTGCCATTTTGATAAAGGAAACATACACACATCCTTCATAAGAGCTAATGCTGGGAAGGGTTGGAAAGCTGGGGTCATTAGTAGTAATGCTGGTTATTTTCCCTGACAGGTGCTCCGTGCCAATCAAGTCCCCTCACAGAGCCCAGCCAGCCACGCGCCCAGGAGCTTTGCGTGGCACCAGGCACATCACATCAACACTCACAGCCTTGGTCTCCAGATGCATGGGACCTCCATGTCATGGAGCCCTGCTGTGGCTCCCTGAAGGCCCTTCCCTTAGTGACAAGCTCAGTCACAAACCGACATAAGAACACAAGGTGACTGGAAGAAAAGGACTTTCTCTACTTGTGACACCTACAGACCCTGAGAGAAATCACGTCTTGAGTTTAATAGGCCACTGTACTTGTTTAAGTCACTGGGCTCTCTGTGAACATTAGCTGACAGCCCAGGACAACAATGCCAGACAAAAGACATCTGTGCACAGTCGAGGAGACACTCTGGGACAATGGCTTCCCAGCTCCTACTCTAGGACTCACGTATGGAGGAGTCACCTAAGCCAAATCTGAGAGACACTGGGATAGAAAGGAAAGGAGCACCCCTCAAAATGACCCCCCATAGATCTCCCTGGAAAAGTCTGCCGTCTGCCAGGAACTTCTACTGCTGCCTTTCACACACACACACACACACACACACACACACACACTCACACCAGAGTTCACGTCTACATCCCCATCTCATAGGTAAGGAAACTGAGGCCTGGAGAGAAGGGAGCGATAGAAATTCAGACAAAGCCAAAGGCTCTGTCTAGATCGATTCTCAACCTTCATAATGCTGCAACCCTTTAATACAGTTCCTCAAGCTCTGGTGACACTCCCCCTACTCCCCCAATCATAACATTATTTTCATAATTCTTTTGAAGCAGCAATTACAAATTGCCATTCCCTAACTGTAATTTTGCTACTTGGTATGAATCATAATGTAAATAACCGTGTTTTCCAATGGTCTTAGGCAGCTCCCGTTTAAGGGTCATCGGGGGTCGGGACCCACAGGTTGAGAACCCCCGCGGTAGCTCCATGGTCCTCAGAAGGTGAAGGCAGCTAGTCAATGTTTATTGACTACTGAGAAGAAAAGCCTGCACGAGTGCTTGCAAAATCTGGGAAACTTAGCTCTTAGGATACAAATACTTGATGTGAACAAAAGAAAAACCCAGGGCAGTGCCAGGGAGTGACTAGGATTTGGTTAGGAAATAACCATAGTCCAGGGGAATCAAACTCTTAGGGACTCAGGCAGACAGACCTCCTCTTATCCTAAATCTCCAGCTTCTCCACATTTTCTCCCAGCGGTGTCACCACTAGCGATCCTGATGGCCTGTTTCCCTTGTCTAGACTGCAAAGCTCTTGCCTGGTCTTGTCCTTCGTACTGACCGTGGCTATTTGAGGTACGATAATCCTTTCTTCTGAGGTCCCTCCTCCTGTCACTACTGTGTCCACTAATTATTCACCGAGAGTTCCTGTGCCAGTGACACTGGTGATAACAGTTTATACAGATTTCAAACTGACAGCATTTAGAATAATTGTTTTTTTAAAGAACCAGAGAGAAAAAATTACCTCCAAACACTAAAGTGGGGTAATTTCTAAGCAACAGATGCACTAAAAAAAGAATGAATTTTTATTGCTATTATTTATTAATCCTTCTGTCTTGAATTTTCCCTCAGTCGCCGGAATGTAATCAATAAATGGCAACATGTTCCTGTCAGATGTTTTTAAGGCTGCATTGCAGAGGCATGGAGTTTTCATCTCATCTGCATTAGTTTCTGGTCTTGGGTGTCTGTGCCCTGCCCCCTCCCCCTTCCCATCACGCCCCCTCCCCAAAGCAGATAAATGAGGTTCTAAACTTTGGATAATAAGGCTTAACAGTGAGGCGCTTTTAAAAAGAGAATCATTTCTCGGTTCTCATTTGTTAATCTCTCTTGGTAACATTATGAGTTTGTGCAGCATGCCCCAAGGCAAGCTGAGCTTTCCCAGGACAATTAAAGTTACTTAATTATTAAAAAAACGGTGTGTGCTGCCGCTCAGAGAGAAAGAAGCAGCCGGACCCGGCTCCCACGGCCCCCACAGGAGTGACCGGACACTGTGGGAACCCGGCTACTTTCCTCGCACCATTGTAATTCTTTCAATATAATCTATGAAAATCCCCTCCGTGCCGCTTGGCCTGTCCCACCCCTGCATGAATGATTTAGGGGCTGTGGCTGCTGAGCTCAGCCTGCAGGCTCCTCAAGCCTCCCTCAGGACTGACTGGCTTCTTCAGGCCCAGGAAGGAGAGGCCAAGAAAGATCACAGGCCCGGCGCCTGGTGTATCTAGAGAGGCCTTTGGTGCGAGTGAGTGAGTTTGGGCTGGGTCCATTCTCCCTCAGGACCTTACCTATTCTAGAAAGGGCAGAAGGGAGGAGACGGCCCTGGCTATGCAGAAATTACATTTGGCCGTTTCTCTAGATCATTCTTTCACACTTGAGGTGGTCCTTGGTCTGCTGGTAGTACCCACGGGCCCTGGACACATCATTCCTGTGTCGTGAGCCTTGGATTTATAGATAAAGGCAACTACTCTTGCTTTTCCTTCCTGCCTCACCAGCTCCTCCACCTCCAGCTGCACCAAGTCTCTAGAAGAGCCTAACTCAATGGAGGGGTGTTGGGTGCACACGCACACGCACACACCACATCCAGAATTTAGAATCATATAGTCCCTACATATTACAAAAAGTAAGAAGGAAGAGGTGAAATTGATTCATCACATATTTTATATTGCTATTTAAAATACAATTTGACTTGCAACCAACTTTCTTTTTTTAAGTATTAAATAAATATTTAAGTATTTAAGTTTACATTTTTAAAACTAACTCTTCAAAGTCTAGTCGGCCTTTTACTACTGTGGCCAATCTTGACGGGACCAGCCACATTTCAGATGTGGAATTGCATTGTGGTCACTGGTAGCAATCCTTGGCAGCACAGGGCTGATGTCCCATCATGCCTCGGTGCTCCCTCTCACTACCACAACAATAGACTCCCCCGAAAGGCTGGAGCCCGACTCCTCAGATGCTAAGGGCATGTTCATCAGCACATGGGGACACTATGGAGCCAACAATAGAAGCCAACCACGGACACTGTCATAGGGTCTCCTGGGATTGGAATATCGCTAAATGAACACAGCAGTGCACAGGCATCATATGTGGAACCCTGTGCTACACACATCTGGTTGTGTATGCTTAAGCCTTCCAGCTGAGTCATCATGGAAAGCTGAGAATATCGGTAGGGACAACTAGATGAATTTGGGGCTGAGGGAGAGAGAGGGGGAGAGAGGGGGGGAAGAGAGAGAGAGAGAGAGAGAGAGAAAGAGAGAGGAGGCCTGAATGACTCATAATACACGTGTTGACCTTTGTCTTTGTAAGTTTTGAGTGTGAGACGTGATGGGTATTGAAAATGCAAAAGAACATCTCCCTGGTTAATGCACACGCTGGCCACAAGCCTGCCCTGCCCGTGGCTCCCATTTCCCACAGCTGTGCGTCAGGAGCAGATGCAGGTCAAATCTGTGCAGTTGATGCTCATTCACAATAGGAGGGAAGCTTAGCGCTGGCCCAGGGCAGACAGATATCCGGTGACCCTAAAGGGCTTTTTTTGTTGTTGTTTCTGGAGAGATGGTTCTCTCCGCTCTCACTCCTGTTCTCTCTCTACCCCATCTCTAGGATTCCCATGACATCTGCTTGCAAGAGCTTCATTCGCTCCCAAAAGAGCCTTTGTGGGTGGGTGGTCAGGAAGGGCCAGCCTCCTGCCTTCCCAGCATCCTTTCCAGAGACATCATCCTTCCCTGCCAGAGGCCCTCTCAGTCCTTGCTCCTCACATCTGCACAGCACACAGAGCAGTCGAACTTTAAAAAGAGAACAGAGCAGGGGCACATGGGCATCTGAGTGTATGTACCTGTGTGTTTCTGCGGCTCAGTCTGTGTCTCATTCTTCCTGGTCACCACGTACCCTCGGGATACAGCTGGGAATGAGAAGCTGCCCCTGTGGCACCTACAATCCAGCAGGAGCAGCATGGGTCAAGTGAGGGACAATCCACTTCTGTGTGTCACAGAGCATAAAGGGGAAGCATGGGAAACTGAGGCACATGACCACTGCTCTCCACAACTGGCATTTTAGCTGAGTCAAGTCCAACTGAGTCAAGTCCAGGATGCTACAGGAGGGGCTCTCCTCTACCAGGCTTCCAAATGTGAGCTTGCTCTGTGTCTGTTTTTCAATGTTTTTCATAGCCTTGGCTATGCTGGAACTTGCTTTGTAGACCAGGCTGGCCTTAAACTCACAGACATCCACCTGCCTCTGCCTCCTGGGTGCTGGCATCAAAGGTATGCTTCACCATGCCCAGCCCCCTATAAAATTTTTTTTTTAATTTGGAAACAAATTATAAAACACAGAAAATTAACGAAATAAATATATTTAAAATAGCAAAAATAAAATACAGGGAACGTGTATAGATGTTGAACCCGTATGACATTACGGTTACATTTTACCCTGTGTGTTAGATTGGTTTTTAAATGCCATCGCTTGGCGTTTGTGGGAGATTGGTATCAACATCTGTGAGTGTTCAAGTCCCTTATATAAAAAGGCACAGGAGCCTGGTAAGCAGTGGGTGGCTTGAATCCCACTGTTCCAAAAGCAGAGGCTTGAACCCAGGCACTTGAGACCAACTCAGACAGCAGTCTCTGTCTCAAAAAAGAAATGTGTGAATTATTTAAATGGCATAGAATTTGCATAAAACCTAAGTACATCCTCTTTCAGGGTAGCTGTAGCTTACTACCTAACATGGTGTGACTATCATATAAATGATGGTTATACTGCACTGTTAGGGAATAATAAAGGCAGAGAAAAATTAGTACACATTCAGAGCAGATTTCTTTTCAAATACGTTCTAGACATGGTTGAATCTATAGAAGCAGAGGCAGGGTATAGAGGACAGACAGACAAACACACACACACACACACACCACATTATACACATGTGACATTTATGTATACACACAATTTGGGGTCCCCAGATCCTCAGAGCCACACCCCTTTCTGTATTCTGTGTGTTGATGGGTGTAAAAGGCTTACCCATCATGCTCTGCCTGCCGGACCTTCAAGTCCTATAGATCAAAGACCTGGGTATCTGGAGCAAAGCTGGTACTGTCTTTTTATAAAGTACTGGAAATGATAAATGATAATGAACCCAGGCATAGTGGTACATGCCTTTAGTCCCAGCACTTGGGAAGCAGACAGAGGTGAGCAGTTCTCTGCCAGTTCTTCGTGAGTCCAGCCTGGTCTACACAGTCAGTTCCAAAACAACCAGAACTACATAATGAGAGCCCGTCTCAAAAATAAAGGGAGACAGACAGACAGACAGAGAGAAAATGAAAGTATCCATGTACCTGTGGAGATATTCTAGCCTCAGCCTACAAATCCACCCTTTCTCCCCTATAGCCAGGCCTGGGACAAGGTAGGACTGGCTGTATTTTCTCAAAGCCAAACAGATTGAAGTCCTGGGGGGCCGAATTTCTGACTTACAACATAAAGGAAGCATCCAGAAAGACACTGTGGCCTACTCTGTGATGGGCTCCTACCCCTGCACAGATTGGCTGCAGGCCAGTACAGAGACTGGCTCCTTGGGGGAGGCCTGCATCCAAGCAACCTGCAGAGATGATTTGGAGGGTCTGTGCTGGTCCTCTCAGCAGGTCTGGAAAGCTAGCCCTTAATGCAAGCCATAAATCCACACAAGGAAAGTTAGTTGCCAAGACAAGCTGTTAACACACTTCATCCCCACTGTGACCTCCCAAGGGATGGCCCACAGGACGTGAGACCTGCAAAATCAGTCGCTGCCCAGGGATAAGAAGTCAGAATTGAGAATCAAGAGAATCTCTCTCTCTCTCTCTCTCTCTCTCTCTCTCTCTCTCTCTCTCTCTCTCTCTCTCTCCCTCCCTCCCTCCCTCCTCTCCCTCTCTCTCTGATCTATGAAACCTTGAACTCAATATATAGCTGCAGCTGCTGCCTGAAGGGTTGGGGTTACATGCATGGACCACCATGCCCAATGTATGCAGTACAAGCATCCTACCTGGTGAGCATCATTCTGAGCCCAGAGACCATGTTTGTAAGAGCTTCCTGAGTTAGGGTCCACTGGGCTTAGCAACTGCCTTCTGAGGTGTGCTGATATCTTCCAATGGTATGGGTGAGAAGCAGGGTAGAGGGGTGAGAAAGAACCGGGGTCCTGAAAAGCACACTAATAGTTTTCCCAGTAGAGGGGCATTGGGCAGGCTCTTTGTTGGCGAGGGGTCCAAAAATCTCAGGGAATAAAAAATTTTTGATTCCCAGGGAAGCAAACTGGGCTCCTCAGAGGGAACCACTGATCAGTGATGGCCCTGACGTAGGGAGGGTAAGTCTGGAGCCGTCAGCTCCTAGGAGACAAGGCCAGAACAGAGCCAGCTGGTCTCTGAAACTCTGCAAGGTCTCAGCAATTATAATGGAACTAACATTGCAGCCAATCAGAATTCTACTAATGGCACTGCCTTGCCCCCTACCAACCATAGCAGAGGTTATCTAATCATTCTGGAAAATCCCCATAGCCCTGCATAAAGGAGGGCTTACGAGTCCCTCTGAAGGTCACCCATTTTGAGGAATGGTTGAACCCTAGCATGCTGGTCATATCTGCAGAGCAAACGCTCTTTGCTTTTACATACTATTTGAGTCTGGGGCCTTCACAGATCCTAACATTGGCAGCTGATGAACTCTGAAGGGCCACATGTGCGGCCAGCTGTTGAGTGTGTGCAAGGGTAGTCCCTGGCTCCTCTTACTTCCCAGAAACACTGGTCCATCCCTGACCCTCAGATCCTCCCTGAGCTGGGGAGGAGCCCAGAGAGGAAGCAGAAAACACTTCGGTTCCAGGTGCCCTCCCAAACATGGCTCCCGGGAGGAAGGGGAGGGGCAGGGAGCTGGGACACAGCTGTGGGCGAGGCCAGGTGCACAGGGCCAAGCCCAGGCCGCAGCCTTCGGGCAGCAGCAAGCTGACACATCCTCTGCTCCCGACTCATCAGTGCGAGCAGCAGGCTGGCACTCCCCCATGACTCACAGGCTGTGCCCTCTGTGGTAGGCTTATTTTCTTTTCCTCCAGTTACGCACACTCCTTCAAGGGGTCACTGCCTGACTGTGGAGGTTTCTCCTTGAGTTTCTAGGCAAACACCGAGACCTTGGGTCCTTTCCCTATAAGACCCCAGGGAGCCAAACTTTCTCCTCCTCCGCCCCCCCCCACAACCATTCCCCCACACCTATCTTCCCACCCCCACCCCATCCGCACACACACCTACTCAGCACCAGCCTAAATAGACAGGAGGGCTGAGGAAAAGTGGGAGAGAGGGAGGGAAAGAGGGGGATGGGCTGGAGGAGAAATGAAGTGAGAAAGAGAGGGGGTTGCACTAACCCTGGAATCAAACCCAGTTCCTACTTGGCCCTTGTATCTGATTTCTCCCTAGGGCCCATTCCAGGAAAACTCCTTGGTCAAGCCCAGTTCGGAGAGCTTCCTTGCAAACCCCCACCGCTCCAGGCTTCTCTTGCCAGAGAGCAGTGAGCCAGGCGTGCGGACTGAGTGGACTTTAGAGTTGGTTCTCAAACACACTGATGGGGGAAGAACTGAGAGAATAAACATCTCTCAGGATCCAAATCTGGCCTCTTCAAGATCTGCGAATGAGGGCCACCTCCTCCAGCAGGGCTTTCTCTCACAGGCCGTGGCCCCCACACACTGACACTCCGAAGCACACTTGCTGTCCCTCCTCTGCAGCCTCCCTCCTACCGTGAATACAGACTCATGTGAGACAGGGGTCAAGGGTGACAGACTTTGCAGTCAGACTTTCCAGATTAAATCCCACATCTCCCTTTTACAAACCAGGTGAATGGCCAAGACTGATGGACTCAGCCTCCGTTCCTTCCCAGGTAAGCTCAGAAACAAAACAAAACAGCATCAGAGGTTGGATGTAAGGACTGTGGCTTTCAGGGTGGTATCAACCGAAGGGCTCTCGGCGTTTCCTTCTCTCTTTTCCCAGAGAAGTCTGCCACCCCTCGCCTGTTGAAGTTGGGTGTGGCAGTCTGACATCCTCTGGTTGGTGGAGCATGAAGCAGCAGGTATCACTTCTCAGCAGATGCAGGACCCTCCACCCTCTTCCCCTGCTGCAGCAGTTTCTGTGAACTGGGTTGATAGGGCGGGTGTAGGCCAGAAGAGCAACCAGCAGCAGATTCTCTACTAAAGAGCAAAGCCCCAAGAAATGGGTGTTGGTTTCCTCCGGTCACTGAGATTTGGGAACTGCTTGTTGTCACAATATTACCTAGCCCATCCTGACTACAATAAGGTATCCTACATACAGGGGTCTCAGAACAGCTATGTAAAACCAACTGATTTATTTTTTTTTTATGTGGATGGGTGTTTTTGCCTGTGTGTATGTCTGTGCATCCTGTGTGTTTCTGGTGTCTTCAGATGCCAGAAAAGGGGGTTTGATCTCCTGAAACTAGAATGTATGAACCCAGTAAATAAGTCATAATTGGATACCTACATGCACATACATGTATACACACACGTTTCTAAGGATAGATATGTGGCCATGGCTACAGGGTGAAACCTTCCTGTCTTCAGCTTCTTTATTTGGCTCATGTGAGGTCTATGTTAGATTCTCTTGTTCCTGGCTCTAACACCTACATGGTTTCCTGAACTGAAGACAGTTGATTGTCAAGCCCTAGACTCTTAGGAGGCTGGGTCACACCAAGATTCTCAGCTACCTAACAACCGTGGGACCGTACTGTCCTCTTCAGTCCTTATGATACGGCAAAGGCAGATCAGTCCTTCAGCGGTGGGAAAGCGAGGTTCAAGCAGAGAAGAGCTTTGCGGAGAACTACCTTGCCAGATGAGAGACGCGTACTTGAATGCAGCCAGGCTGGGTTCCTGATCTCAGGCTCTGGCTACAGCATTGTGCTGCTTACCACACTCACAGTGAAGATCCATCCCCTCAGAGCTCAAGGTCCTGGTTACTTAAACATGGTCCACTTACATCCTTACATACTGACGGGGATTAGTGACAGAGAAACACCCCACTGCGTGCCCAACTAGAGAAAGTGTGCACACTGAGGGCAGTGGTACAGAAAGCCTTTGCCCCAAAGTCCATGCCGGAGACAGACAGATAACCTTAACTTGCAAGTTTGGTTACATTTTAACTCAGCACCAAAGGGTGCTATCCAATACAAGCAAAACAAAGTCCTTGCCTTTAGCTCAGTCACAGAACCAAGCAAGAACACCCTGGCTAGACACCACACTGCTGTCTTCAACTGCCAAGAAGTCCTGCTACCTCAGTCTTACTAGGACAGAGACTAGCAAAGGTCTAGGTCTCTTCTTTGCCACAAGGGACCAAGAACCCTGGTGGCCTGGAGGAGCCACCAAGAGCTCACTCTCTGTCAAGCCGAAGAATTATACCTTGCAGGCCTTGGTTTCTACTGATGCTGCCTTGACTTGGGTACCAGAAAGTGATTTTGCATCTTCATGCAACCAAAAGGATGCACCTACCCCCTGTCTCACCAGCTGTGACCAAAGATTCCACATCACATTAGACCTTCAGGAGACATGCTCCCTTACACTCTTGGTTGATCCAGGGGGTTAAGCTCCCTCTTATGGGATACCTATGAGGTTCTATTCTGTGTCCACCGTGGCATCCCCATTTCTATTCCTTGTCCTATGGATGGTACCCACACACATCCCACTGATGCTGGAGACCCACTGAGGTGATGCTAGGGAAGACAGGCTGTGACAAACCTCTGATGATTCTAGATGACAGCTTTGGTGACTAGCTAAGCACGTTGACAGAACAACGCCAAGTTAACATGGGTGATCCCTTGCCTTTCCAAATGGCCAAACCCACTAATAACATATCTGGAGGCCCATTCTCTTATTTTCCTAGTCTTCAAGGCTCAGTGTGATTTGGAGTTGGGGAGGGTTGTTTTGTTTTGGGGTTTTTTGTTTTGTTTTGTTTCCGAGACAGGGTTTCTTTGTGTAGCCTGGCTGTCCTGGAACTCACTCCATATACCAGGCTGGCTCCAAACTCGGCCTGCCTCTGTCTTTCAAGTGTCAGATTAAAGTCATGCACCACCACACCCAGCTTAGTGTGTGATCTTAAAACTCTCAAGAAGTAGAATATGATGCCACCAATAAACCTCAGCCATTAGACTCCATGAGGAGTTTGAAGGAATATTCCCCTTAAATAATGAACAGTACAATAAACCTAATGGTATCTTGCATATGAAAGGCTCAGGGAAGGGCCAGTGCTAAAGTAATCCAGACCGTTAATCCACAGAACGAGCCCAGAAGTACAATCGCTCCCGTTAGATTTACCGGTCAATGCGGTGGTGGATTCACTGATCATGCTGTGGCACCACCTGCCAGTGTGCTATGGTTCTCCTGGTTCCTGTGAGACTCTGGGGCTCAGGTGGACTGCCTCCCCCTCTTGTAGAACACAGAATGTCTGCTTGTGCTGCCCTCTGTCTCGAAGGATCTACTTGATCCCACCCACTCCTACGGAAGCTATTATGTCTTCCTCAGGAAGCCCGCACGGTGCTGGAGGTGGCTCTTTTTAACTTCAAGGACCACTTCGAATTGTTCCTAAACAGAGAATACACTTTACAAGCCTCAAACCTACCTTATAGTGCTGTTGAGCAAATGTCCATCAACTGGACAACCCAGTGACTGGATGAAATACCTTTGCAGTGATAAACGACTTCATTCTGGGCCTCAAAGCATCCCTCGTGTAGGAAAGAATAAATCTTCATTTTCAGATGAAAACGAGCTACAGGCTCGCTGTCACCAGCTCCCTCACGTTTCAGTCTAGAAAAGCCCTCCTTAGGTTTTAACGTGTCTACATGTTTCCTGAGAGCCTGGTAAATACAATGCAGATTCCTACTTACCTAGAGTGAGGCCCAAGATCTACACTTCTAGCAAATTCTCAGGTACCACCACCCATCTGCTGCTGGGGCAAGAACCTCCCATCAGCCTAACTACCTAACCGGTGGCTGAGGGGGGAAAACGCTGCATTAGTTGGGGTATGTGGTGGCAGCTGGACCTTTTGGGACTGTAGCAAAGACAGGTGGACAGTAATGTGCTGGTTCTACTGATGAGGTAAATGCACTTGGAAAGACTAATGTAATCTTTCCTCGGAATCCATCCTTCTGACTGCAGTCCAGAGGCATCTTGTTCTACTGAGCTTCCTGAATGCCGGGAGATTCAGAGGCGAAGGCTCCAGGTGGAATCCTCAGGAAGGTGTGGAGTAAAATGTATGTGCGGCCGGGGTCTATAAAGCAGCTGGAATGGGAGAGGAGCCAGGAGTCCAGAGGTGGGTGAGTGTGTGGCAACCATCTCTCACGGAAAACCCCGCCACGTCTTTCTTTTCTACCTATGGCCCAATTAGACTGGAGACGGAGCCGTCTTTGATCGGCCTAGTCCCTTTAAAAGAAAGCAGGGAAAACAGTGGCTTTAGGATTTGTCTTTAAAGCCCTGAACCTCTTCAGTGGAAAGGGCTGCCCTTCCGACCTGTTGATGTAATTGCCGTAATTGAAGATTCCAGGCCCCATGTGGGTGGACAGGGCCCCATTCATCTATCAGGTCAGCGAAGTGTAAACCTGCTGAGTCCTTCAGATGCCCTGGCCGCAGCCTCCCCCTCCTGCGCCCTCCTGTGCCCTCCTGCCCCCTCCTGCCCCCACGGACTAGGCTCCCCACAATGCCAGAGCAGCCAGGCCCAGGCTGGTCCCTCTCTAGATGTGGGAACAGTGCCTAATTAAGGGGTTTGTTCTCATCTCCATGGGGACATCTTAACGCCTCCTGACAGTAATGAGAGACACACACGTGTGGAGCTGGGGGGAGGGAGGGATGGCTTCCCTGCCACCTTAGTGCCCTGTTAAACAGCAAGCCCAACACACACACACACACACACACTCACACACACTGCAGTTGCGCAGTAATCACCATCAAACCTTTATAGCTACAAGAAGTCCTCTCCCGTTCTGAAAGAGGAAGGAACCAGGGAGAAGAAATAACTTGCCCAGAGGGCTCATAGCAAGTCACTGTCACTGGGTCCCAGGTGTCCCGCTGCACCTCCCAGCACTGACTTCCTCATGGAGGGAGGGGCTCTCTACTGCAGTCCCAGGGGAGCCCATCAGAGGGTAGGGGGGGAGTAGACAGGCTCATTCTCAAGAGCCACCTTGTCAGAGGGCTATGTCCACGGCAAAGCAGAATGGTCCTCCTTGGGCAGGTTCTGCAAGGACACATGACAAAGCCAACCTCAGAACGAGCCACTCCCTGCAGCAGCGGGGCCACGCCCCATCCTCCTGCACCTTGTGTGTATGTGTGTGTGTGTGTGTGTGTGTCCCTGTCTAGCTTCCTACTTCCTTCCCACTTCTCACAACCCTTATTCTGACAACCCACTCACACCTAAACAAGTAGGATTCTTTGTTTTGTTTTGTTTTTAGCTCTTGGCTTCTCCACTATGGCCTTCCAGTCAGCACCACGGACGGTTTGCTCTCAGGAAACAGACATCCGATATGATAAAAGGCAAGCTAGCGCTCACTCCAACCAATTCTGAGTCCCATTAGTCCATTGTTCTGAACGCAGTTCTTACAGAGAGAGCCAAGGAAGTCCTGCGTTCCAGGTAGAGCAGACATGCTGAAATTAACACGGGCGAAATTTTAGATCCTGCTAAAGATGGTGAGTCAGGTATGATGCCATATTCCTGTGGTTCTAGACACCCAGGAGGCACTTCACAACTGTAGAGAGGACACTCCCTAGTTCATACCAGAGGCAGACTGGAATGAATTTCTCCCAGGGCTCTCCCCTTGAAAGTGTGGATTGCATTTACCAGAGGACACCCGTTGCTGACTGGTGGGCTCTAGGAAGCAGTCACTGTCCTTGGCTTCTCTGGTGTTAACTTAAATGGAGTGGTTCCATATTGTCTGTTCCCTAGTGAATGCCTGTAATGAGTCACCTGCTCAGGGAGTTGCTCCTCCCCAGCCACCACTTCCACCATCCAGCAGAATGGTCTCTTGCTGTTGCTCTTCCCCAGGGATTCTCGAAGCAGCCCTCTAATCCTACGCGCAGTGGTTTGAATAGAGACAAATGCTGGTTGGGAATCTGCAGATCAGGGGTCTAAGACTACCATGACATTTGGGGAACACTTCAGTCCCCAGCTCAGCCATCATTTGGGAATTTGCCTTGTGATGGATGAGTGTGTAAATAAACGTGGCCTGTCACTCTAACGAAGAACAGCAGCTATGGAGTTCCTCGATTCCACAAGCTCCAGCAAGGCTTGTGCCTCTGATGCTAAGTGCAAATGTGGCTAAAATGAAAGATTATCCCACAAACAGAACTGGTGACAGTTTAAAAGCCTGGGCAGAGTCCTGTGCCATGTATGGGTGCAGGGCTGTGGCTGTTCACCGCCCCCAACCCACAAAGGAAAGACCCGTGGCCTTTTGTTGACCCAATCAGATACAAAGACTCTTATTTTGTTGTTTCAACCATGTTTAAAGAAATGGCAAATAATTTAGAATTGAACATCTGTGTTCTATCACACTATGAATATGAGAATAAAACCCAATTTACCCATTAGGGGGAAATCCACAATATCTACAGTGAGAGTCTTGATAACCTTCTTAATTTCCACTGACAAGTCCACTTCTGCAAAGTCGCCTTTTATTTTTTTCTCTAATTAATTAGCTTATTAATTTTTTTTTGGTTTTGATACATCCTGACTGCAGTTTCCCCTCCCTCCACTCCTCCAAGCCACCCTCCATGGAAACACCTCCATGAGATCCAGCTGTAAGGCATTTTCTCAACTAGTGATCAAGTGGGGAGGGCCCAGCCCATTGTGGGTGGAGCCATCCCTGGGCTGCTACACCTGGGTTCTATAAGAAAGCAGGCTGAGCAAGCCATGGGAAGCAAGCCAGTAAGCAACATCCCTCCATGGCCTCTGCATCAGCTCCTGCTTCCTGACCTGCTTGAGTTCCAGTCCTGATTTCCATTAGTGATGAACAATATGGAAGTGTAAGCTGAATAAAAGCCTTTCCTTCCCAACTTGCTTCTTGGTCATGATGTTTGTGCAGGAATAGAAACCCTGACTAAGACAATCTCCCTTCAAGGTCAATACAGCCTAAGCACATCTACTCAATGTAATGCTTCTGGGCGTGTTTGCCATTGGAGGAATAACTTAACACAACTCAGATGTCTCAAGCCTGGGCTAGATGCAGTCTCTAAGGACACATAGGGACCAAGAGAGAATTACCATAACTTCTACTACCAAACTTCACTGCAATCTGCCCTCACTTGAATTGCTTCCCTTAGAGATTATGAATACTTTAGTGCAGGGAGAGGCAGGGTCTATCTTCTTCACTTGAATAATCCCCAGGAACTGTTGAAGCAATGACTGGCTGGCAAGGGAACCCCAAATTTCATCTCTTCTAACTCAAATTACCAACAGCATGCTCCGTCGGGTGTGGGGTGGCAATGATCTTCTGTTTGTCTCTTTTCTGCTTCTTACAATATTGGGGGTTAAACTAAGGACCTTGAATTGGCTAGGTAAGTGTTCTACTATTGATCTACACCCCCAGACCTTAGGTTTATGAAACAGGGGCCTTTCTATGCACCAGGCTGGCCTCAAACTCAAGATCCTCTGCCTCAGCCTCTCAAGTGCTGGATTGCAGCCACGAACTGCCATGTTTCTTCAGCTTTCTTGCTTCTTTATTGGGAACAAAAAATTAATGGAGAACAATTGGGTTTCTCCCAGTAGCCATTTTGCTAAAGAATTAACCCCCGCAACTCTCTTTAGAGTTGCACTTGTGTTTTGGAGCTGGTGTGCATGTTCATATGTGTGGGCGGTGCACACGTAAGTATGGAGGTCAGAGATCAGCCTTCAGTGTCATACCTGAGGACCCACTCACCTTGTTGGTGGGTTGGTTGGTTGGTTGATTGGTTGGTTCTGAGATAGAATCTCTGTCTGGAAATGGGTCAGTTCACATAACCTGGCTGGCCAGTGAGCCCCAAGAAGTTGCCTGTCTCAGCCTCCGGAGCCTGAGATTACAAGTACACGCCCCTGTGCCCAGCTCTTTACCTCGGGGCTAGGGGCTGAACTCAGGTCCAACTAATACTTGTGAGGATCTTAGCAACTGAGCTATTTTCACAGGTTAGCATTCGTGGCTTTAAATTTCTTTATAGGAGATGATTTCCTTAGGGAAAAAAACAGGAAGATAGGCCAGTGATTGAGCTCAGTGGGATGGTATGGGCCCAACATACACAAGACCACACCAATAATAACAATAATAATAATAACAATGATAATGATAATAATAATAATAATAATACTTTTTTTTTCAAAAATAGAGATTCCACAGAGTTTTGAAATCGATTGCGATTTGAGACTTGGGGCTCTCTCCATGTATCCTGCAGAAATATATCACAAACCACCTCTCACTCTGCTCTGCATCAATCAAGTCTCACGTCTTAGCAACACCACAGCCAAGCAGAGCTCTGAGTCCGTCCCTGGAGCCGACCTCTGTGGCTCCCACTCTCACCAGAAACACGTTACAATACAGCGGTCTACAGCGTCCTAGTGAGAACCTTTTCCAGCTTCAACACAGCTAACAACCCAAAGGCAGATTCTCCACAACATTCCAGGAGCTGACTCATTTTAACAAACTCCCTGCAACTGACTACATTCTATTTCCCCCAAGTCTTATATTGGCATCCTAATTGCTAGTGTGATAGTATTGGAGATAGGGTGTGTGCATATGTGTGTGTGTGTGTGTGTGTGTGTGTGTGTGTGTGTATTGGTGAGTGGGGAGGGGTTACCTTTAGTTGAGGTCAGAGAGGACTTCATAGAGGGATTCACGTGGGCTTCCTTCTCTCTTGATTCTGAAGCACTCAAACTGAACCAAAGACTTAATCAGAAGGCAGCGGAAGCCTGGGAGCACACAGTGACACTGCTTCCACGCTGCTCTGTGCTGTAGAACCACACAGACCTGCTATCTACTCTCTAGCTGGCTGAGACACTTGGCTCAGGTGACTCTAATGTAAGATCCCTAAGCCGATGCTTTGAACCTGCTCTCCTGACCCTGAGCTGAAACCCCGCCCCCTTCCTGCCTCGCAGACTGCAAACTGAGGTTTTTCAGGCTCTGACTCTCTCGGCCTTCTGGACAGACTCTCCTTGTGCACAAGCCAAACTGATGTTGATGATATTCCTTTCCCTCCCTTGGGGAGTGGGGGCCAGATGTGTGTCCCAGAGCGGCTGTCAAGAAAGGCTTGTGGGGAACGTGGCTGAATGCCTGCAGGGACAGGTGAACTGACAAAGAAATGTGGCATCACACGGAACACTTCCTTCCCTTTCCATTCTCAGTCTGGCCAGTTCTCACCGGAGAAAGCAGTGACTGGCTAGCCAAGAAGCCTCCCAGTCTTCCTATCTTCGGGAGAATCTGTTAGCCTTGGAGTGCAAGGCTCAGAATGAGAACATGGTCTAAGATGAGGACCTCTGGATGTGGAGTAAGGGCCAGAAGTGTCTTCCATCTGTGAATGTGGCTGCTTTGCAGATGGCACCTGCAGGTAGCCCCATGATCTTGAGATGGAACAGATGGTTTGCTCTTCTCTCCAGAGAAGCCTGGAGCTGGGAATTGGGGGTATGGGGGGAGTGAGGAGGGTGTGGGAGGTGTTCGTGGCAAGTCTGGGATTCTGATACAATAACCCTCTTCATTTTTCCCCCCTCAGTTCACATTTTCCTTCTCAAGTCTGAAAAAAAAAAAAACAAGACTTTCCCAGGCTTAGTCAACCCCTTAACTTGCTTCCATTCCTGAGGTAAGCAGGGAGACAATGGGCAGGTTAGGTGTTTAATACAGCATGATGTAAGCTGTGCTCCTGTTGAAAGACACCTTAACAAACAGTGCAAGCTGACACCCTGAGAACAGCTCAGGTTGTGAGGTCTTGCGGTACAACAGGTAGAGGCCCTTCTGTTTCCTCGGCTCTGACATCTGATACCCCACTAGTTATCCAATAACCAGAAACAGGGTTGGTCCTCCAGATCCAAGAATCTCCTTGGGGAGGCGGGGAGGGAGTGAGGGCAACCTGCTTCCTGTCTGGCAGTCTGTGGGTTTAGTCAAGGGCACCCAAGGAGAACTAGTGTTGGAAACCTGCGCCCAGGAGGATGGGCAGATGGAACAGCACATGAGAAAGGTATTCAGAGGAACCACCTCAGCAGGGAAAGGGAGATTCTGAGTTCTGTGTAACTCAGGACAGCCAGGCCTGGATCCCTGAGAAGGCAGACTTCCGGTTGTGTGCTACATATATGAACCAGCCTACAAAGATGTAACAATTTAAAAGCATGAAGTAGCTTGATAAGACACTGTAATTACTACATCAAAAAAGTAAAGTCCAAGCCTGGCAGTGATGGTGCATGTCTTTAATGCTAGGCAGAGGTAGGCAGATCTCTGTGAGTTCGAGGCCCACCTGGTCTACAGAGTGAGTTCCCAGACAGCCAGAGCTACACAGAGAAACCCTCTCTCAAAACAGAAGTCTAAGGAAACATTTTCTTTTTAATACACCTCCAGCACTCTCCTAACAGCCACGAGAAGCTACCATGTTCCCACCCCTAATGACTTAACTGTTCTCATAGTTGCTGTAGGGTGCCTCAAACTGAAACGTGTCTCAAAGGGCAAGAGGATAGGAATCCAAAATCAAGGTGTCAGCCAAGCTGCACTCTGCCTGGAGCCCCACAGGAGGATCCAGATGGGCCTCTTCCTCTCTGATGGTGACCAGCAATCTGTGGTCAGAAGACGGACAGCTCCAGTGTCTCTCTCCATTGTCCCATGACTAGGTAAGAAAGATGAAGAGATTCCAGGGTAGATTGCTATCAGGGAATTTATCTAGTTCCTAGTGCCTCATCTTGTCCTGCCCCCTTCAACACCCTTGCCTTGTGCGTAGGCGTCTGCTAGCTTTGTGATACCAGCCCTATTGTTTAAGGGCCCACACTATTTCATTAGGCTTTTTTACCTTAACCAGTTACATCTGCAATAACTGTCTTCAAATGAGGCCACTGGGGATAAGGAATGAAGATCATTGTTGGCGACACAATTCGACCCGTAACATGTGACACACCCCAGCTAGAATGAGATCAATGGAGCACCTACCAGCTCCATACGGCTCCCTTCAACCTTTCACGTCAGCAAAGCTAATTCTGCTGTCCCAAGAGAGGAGCAATTCATTCATTTGCCTGTCCTTTCAGAATGATTTGGTGTACCCTAGACACACCAGCTATGGGTGGCTTGGGAAGAATATTAAAAGACAATGTCATTTTGGAATTCTTTTTTTCTACTGAACGAAGGTGACATCTGGGCAGTTTGGGGTCAGGTACCCTGCTCCAAGCCTCCGTTTGTCCTATATCCTGCAATACTCCTCTACAGGAGGAAAACCAAACACCAAGGGATTAAAGAAACTTGTTACAAGGAAACTCACTTTTTATTACCATACAGTCAAGACTGTAGAAAGAAGACTGTGAAGCTGCAGAGGTTCGTTTGTTTGTTTTTGAGTGTATCTTAATTGGGGATTTTCAAATATCAACATGAAAATCAGCAAGGTATGGGCCAGAGTGCAGCTCAGTGATGGAACTTTTGCCTAGCATGTTCAAAGGCATGGCTTCAATTCCCTGCACCAAAAGCCTAGGAGGACATATGCAATGAGTAGCCACAAGGTTGTTATCAAGGGAGAGGGCTTGCAAGGGCGGCTCCTGCTCAGCGCCAGCTGTGGGCCCTCACCCATCCTGGCCAGGAGGAGACTCCTCCAGGCGTGATTAAAACAGAAACAGTAGGCTACTGTGTTAGGCACTTTTCAATCACTGTGACCAAAACACCTGAGAAAACAGTTCAGAAGAGCAAAGATTGACTTGGGCTCAGTTTCAGAAGATTCGGTCTATTGTGGTGGGGAAGGTGTGACTGCACAGCAGCCCAGAAGCCAAGATAAGGATTCAGGACCTGGCCAGAGCTCCGTGGACACACCCTGAGTGACTGCATTCACCTAACTAGGCTCCACCTTCTACTGCTCTCAATAATGACATCATGTAAATCTATTCATTAGGTCAGAACCCTCTTGATCTGTCTCTGGAAGCAAATCACAGACATCCTCTGTACTGGCTGGTTTTGTGACATAAGCTGGAGTTATCACAGAGAAAGGAGCCTCAGTTGAGGAAATGCTTCCATGAGATCCAGCTGTAAGGCATTTTCTCAACTAGTGATCAAGTGGGGAGGGAACCCAGCCCATTGTGGGTGGTACCATCCCTGGGCTGGTAGACCTGGGTTCTATAAGAAAGCAGGCTGAGCAAGCCAGGGGAAGCAAGTCAGTAAGCAACATCCCTTCATGGTCTCTGCATCAGCTCCTACTTCCTGACCTGCTTGAGTTCCAGTCTTGACTTCCTTTGGTGATGAACAGCAGTGTGGAAGTGTAAGCTGAATAAACCCTTTCTTCCCTAACTTGCTTCTTGGTCATGACGTTTTGTGCAGGAATAGAAACCCTGACTAAGGCACCACGAGAGATGTGCTTAACGAACCTTCTGGGCATTCCTCTGTCCTGTCAAGACACCTCTCCTGGAGGTGTCTGCTTCATCAGGTGTACACAGTGACAGTGTGTGCAGAGATGGTTCTGGAACCCAGTTCCTCTCTCATTCCCTTTGTCAAATTTACCACACTCTCAGATTCTCGGGGCAGCACAGAAAAGATGAGCAGCAGGATGGCTCGTCAGATATAAAGGCTCTGCAAACAAACCTAACAGCCCAAGGTCCATCCCTAGAATCCACGCAGTGAAAAGGGAAACTGACTTTTTCAAGTTGCACACACAAACAAAGCACACATACACAAAATGTATTTGTGTATGGCAGGATAGAGAGATGGTTCAGCAGTTCGAAGCACTTGCTGCTCTTCCAGAGGACCAGTGTTCAGTTCCCAGCACCCACATAGGAGCTCACAGCCATCTGTAACTCCAGTATCGAGGGACTGGACACCCTTAGGGATGGATAGGTGGATGGATGGACAGAAGGACGAACAGACAAACAGACAGACACCGATGCTCCCAGATCTCCCTCGGCAACCAGACCAACTACCCTTTTCTGATGACCCCACTCTTCCCCCAACACTGTCCTGGTGGAGGGAGATGTCACCCAAATGCAACCCTAATTCCTAAGCATGCCTTAGAATTCTGTCCCCTCTGTGCTAGTCCCAGGAGGCCAAGAAGGGACTTTCAGGGTTTTCCCTGGCTTAGTGCTACGGCAGAGATGAACTTCTGACGCTGCCTCCACTCTGAAGCTTCCTGGCTCTGCTACTCTCACAGAACCCACGTGGGACTGACTCCGCGCCCAGAGCCACCCTTCAGTCTCCCCCGACCCCCAAGAGAAACACAACAGTCAAGAGGCATGAGGTGTGAACAGACAGTGGGTTCTTCAGTTTGCTTTGTTATTGGTCCTTTGTTTTCTGAGACAGGGTTTCTCTGTGTAGCCTTGACTGCCCTGGAACTCGCTCTGTAAACCAGACTGGTTTCAAACACAGAGATCCACCTGCCTCTGTCTCCAGAGTGCTGGGATTAAAGGTATGCACCATCACACCTGACCCCACTTTAAAAAAATTGTACAATTATTATTAGGCTCGAGAGCAGGGGGTGGGGTGGGGGAGTACATAGAATTCTGAAATGAAACAAACTCCTACACCTAATATCAGTGTCCTTGGTACAACCAACTTACTCCTGGAAGAACCTATCCGAGGAGGAGGGTCCTTCATGAAATGGCCAGCATACCTGAAGCTCGCTGAACCCCGAACCCCTGCTCATCCAAATGGCTCTGCAAACCCTCACTGATCATGAGAGTAGGCTGTGGAGTCGCTCGGAAGGCAGCAGGTTACAGAAATCTCCAGAGGGTGGTGCCTGGGGAGTCGTGACAGTGATGTGTGTATTCAGGACACCTATGCTGAAGGCAGGGCTCTGCAGATGCCGAGCAGACATGGAACTTATCTCTTCCTTATTCTTGAACCTGCTTCAATAGCTATAAATTATGGTCTTGCTCAACATTCATTCAAACAGCCCTGACAGGTAATCAACCAACCTTGACAAGTAATGGCGCACACACACACACACACACAACACACACTCTACTGTGAGGCTCCTATGCCATGCAATGTGTGGCCTTTAGATTCTCTGATTTTCCTATCAAAACAATGTAATCAACGCTTATGTTTCCTAAGGTAGTCACGCTATTCATTTCAATGACTAAATTGGCACCTGTAAGCAAAGAGGCATTTCTGTGTCTTCCTTTAAAAGTGAAACCAAACCAAATTGAAGAAAGAAAAAAGAAACCAAATAATTAAATAGAGTGAATAGTTCCACCTTTGCTTTTGCACCTTGTAGAGCCAAGCACATAGTAGGTACTCAATAAATGCAGGTGTATGTGTGGGTGGAGAAATCTTGCCTCCAAAGAGAATTGTTTTTGTTGTTGTTATTTTGCCTTGTTTTTGTTTCTTTGCTTGCTTTTTGTCTTTTTAGTTTGGTTGATTTTGGTTTTGATTTTGATTTTTTTAATACAAGGTTTCTCGGTGTAACAAACTCAGACATCTTCCTGCCTCTGTCTCCCCACTAGACTAGAGGTGTGCACCACCACTGCTCAGCATAAAAATTCTGAAAATAGAATTCAAAAATGTTTCTGAATTAATTATGCCATGCTCCAGCAGGTCAGCATCCTCTGTGACACTCTGGGGACTAATGTGACTGGCCTCAGGTTGCATGTGTCACTCTCTGGTTATAGCACAAGAACTCTTGGGTCTATTGGCCACCATGTGTCATTGCACAGATACTCAGGTTCCTGATGTCTTCTTAGTCACAGTAGTGAGACAAAGGGACAGGTGATTTGGGTGGCCACTTCAAGAGACAGAATATTTTCTTTCTTTCTTTCTTTCTTTCTCTCTCTCTCTCTCTCTCTCTCTCTCTCTCTCTCTCTCTCTCTCTCTGTGTGTGTGTGTGTGTATGTGTGTATGTGTGTGTATGTGTGTGTGTGTGTGTGTGTGTGTGTGTGTGTGTAGCTACTTTGGATGATAAAAGCTGAAGCCAATTGAAATGGACAGTTCTGTGTTTTTCAAGCAAGGACCAGAGATTAAGTGAAATATGCTTCTAAATCTAATCTTGCCTCAATGAAAATGCCATCATGCTCTGGGATGGCACAGGAGAAAGGCTCAAGAGCTGCTGGCAGCAGTCCAGGGGCCAGGAGTTGTAGCGGCACTGAATTCCCACGGGAAAGGTGGCAGGGAGTGCTGCCTTCCAGGTGAGCAGCTGAAGGCTGTCAGGTGTGAGAGGAGCAGGAGGCATGACAGTGTTTCCTCAAATGTCCCTAGTGCCAGCCGGCCTCCTCACACCTGCCTCACACCTGCCTCACACCTGCCTCACACCTGCCTCCTGTCCAGAGGAGCGCTGGCATCTGTTCTTGTCTCCAGCTTTTGAGGGAATGACAAGACAACAGCCATCCTGGGCAGTCTCAACAAGTTTCCCTCCGAGGCACAGACCCAAGCCAAGCAGGGTGACAGCCAATCTTTCAGTCCCACTCAAAGGTGGCACCGAGGACGGCAGTAGAAAGTGCAGGTGGCCCACCCCACAGCTGACTCTGCTGAGAGGGAGCCCACCTTCACAGTAGCTGGTTTGCCTTCTCTGACTGCCCAGGACAAGCCCTGGGCAGGCACATGGGAGTTAGGACTCAGAGGCTGCAGGCAGAGGGGACATCTCAGGAGACATACTTTTGTATACTGAAAACTTCTTTAAAAAAAAAAAAAAAAAAACCATGTGTGCTCATTTTCAAGTAAACCGTCTGACTTTTCATCTCTGTACACACAGTCCCTCCTCCCCAGTACAAAGTGTCGCAGTCAAAGGAAACTGGGACATTGCATTTTACTTAAAGGGTTGAGCAGAGGGAGAGGCAGAGATGTTAGTTGTATATTAAAGGAACCACAAATTTGTGTGAAGTATGGAGCAAAATGTGCAGCTTCTGGAAGGCTTCACTAATGGGTAGTAGAGAGAGGCGAGGAGCCTTCCTACAGCCCCACAGACACAAGGGAGGACGGAGGTCTCACATCAGCCACCCGGGTTGGACCCCAGCACCGATGAGCTTACTTTCCTGGTCCATACCAGTCCAGTCCCTTTCAGGCTGCCGTTCCCGTCCAAGCTGTCTACACCTCTACCTAAGTTAGTGCTACCATGGTCTCCTTGCCTTCCTCTCTCTCTACCTTAGAGCAACCGTAGAGATTCTTTTAAAAAGCTGAACAAGGTTGGAGAGATGGCTCAGCGGCTAAGAGCAGTATCTGCTCTCCCAGTGGACCTGAGTTCAAGTCTACCACCCACGTGCCAGTTCACATCTGGCTGTAACCGCAGTGCCAGGAGATCCAAGGACACCATGTACCCATGTGGTACACAGACACACACTCAGACAGAACACACATACACAGGATGATGGTGGTGGTGATGACGGTGATGATGATGTTGATAAGTTAAAGCAGGCTGATATACACTTTAAAAACAAAACAGGTTGTGAGTGTGGCTCAGTGGTAGTACATCTGCTTAGCAAGCCAAAGGTTCTCAATTCTATTCCCAGCACCGAAAACACAAAACAAAGACCAAACATGTCTGAGGAAGCGGCAGGGCTGAGGTGTAGCTGGGTGGTCCAGCACTGGGCCACCATTATTTCCTGCTCTCTCTCCCTCCCTGCTAGTTCACTAGGGCCTCCTGGGGGTTGTAGAGCCTTCAGGCAAAGTCCTACCTCTGCACCTGCTCACTCTAGAGAACCATTCCCTGGGTGTTTATGGAACCCCTTCTCTAGGAGGCCTTTCCAGAGCCCACAGTGTGATTTACAGCCTACCCTGCCTGATTTCTCTGTGCAGTCACGTTAACCCTCTAATGTCACGATTCTCCATCGTCCTACAGGCTCTCTCGGGTCAAGTGTCCTTTCCAGCCCCATGTTCAGGCCGGCTTCCACAATTCTACACTGATGATTTTCTCTTCCCTGGAGCCTCCCTGGAATAAAGACACGAGATTCTCCTGCAGCCTAGAGAGATGGCTCAGTATGTAAAGTACCTGCTATGCAAGTTTGCAGACCTGAGTTGGGGTCCCCTTCACCCACCTAAAAAGCCTATATATAACCTATAAGCCCAGCACTGGGAGGCAGAGACAGAAGGGTCCCAGAGGCTCACTGGTGACCCAGTCTAGCTGAACTGTCATGCTTCAGGTTCAGTGAGAGACCCTGTCTGGAAAAAAAAAAAAAAAAAAAAACCCACAGCTGAGAGCGTAGAGAACGATCACCCAGCATTGACCTTTGACCTCTACATGCCCACACCAAAAACACAGAGAAAAGAAAAAGACTAGAATCTCTTGCAGATAAGGGGAAAGTTGTAAGAACTGCACAAGCCGTGGGAATGGGGTGAAAGTTGTTTCAAATGTGTCCACAAGCATTGGAGAAAAATCTGTTCCACTCAAGACCCCCAGTCTGGGGAGGTTGACATAATATTCTTCTGAGCAAGCAAAGAGTGGGCCCCACACACGGGTTAGTTGCTATGAGTGTTACTCCTCCGTTTTTTTTGGTCAAAGCACTTGGCATGTGTGGGTGTTATTACCCCCCCTTCATTTATTGTTTCAAGGTAAACACCTGTGATTCCTAAATGTCTAAGGAGTGAATCAGTACCTGCCTGTTCCAACCAGCAGAGGCCACATCAAACAATAGCCCAGAAGCTAATATTAATCATTAAATAGGTACACAGATTCATAGCAAGCAATGGAGCCATTTCCCAGTCTCCCTCTCCCCTCTCTCTCCCTCTCCCCTCTCTCTCCCTCTCCCCTCTCTCTCCCTCTCCCCTCTCTTTCCCTCTCCCCTCTCTCTCCCTCTCCCCTCTCTCTCCCTCTCTCCTCTCAAGTTAACAAAGCATAAACTTTGTCTTTGGCCTATTCCGAAAATAACTGCACTTTGCTAAGCATTCAAGACCTGTCAAGTTCAAGGCTCACAGGGAGGATGTTTGGGTGGGAGAGGGGTCCTTCCTCACTGACCTTTGCCAGCCATTGAGGAACGGCCTGCCATTTGCACGGAACACCTGCCTTCTTAATAGTCACACACCAAAGACAAATGGACCTTCTCAGCCACAGCTGGCAGATACAAGTGACTGAGGTAGCATTACTGCGCTGTAGCCACCCAGGGAGCAAACTGACCAACAGCGGATGGTGCTGAAAGTACAATTGTCGGGGAGCCTCTCCCTCCTTTCCTCCCATCCTATGTGTGCTCAATTAAAGTCTCTTGATTTGAAACTGGGGCTCAAGCTTGGCATGGGGGTCACATGTCTACCGTCCTACCGGAGTCCAAGGCCAGTTTGGCCTTCATGTGACCCTATCACAACGAGAACAGCGAACAAACAAACTGGAGTCCATCCTGTGAGGGACAGTGGATCAATACCATCACCTCCCACATGTGTCAATCCCGACTATGTCCATTTCCCTTTGGAAGGTCCCTAGATAGCTGAATGAACAGTCTAGTACAGTCAGAGGCCACAGGAACAAGGACAGTCATGTGTCCCAGGTTATGCCAGTCTCGCTGACAACTAGGAACAGCACTGTCTCTTGTCCTCAGTGTGCCCCAGCTGAGGCCACCCACACAGACGAGAAGCCAGCCAGAAAGGTCTGGGGTGTTTATCTTTTCCACCAATCTTACGTTTGTAAGTCTGGAACTTTTTGTTTGTTTGAACATCCTACTGAAGTCCTGGGTCCCCTGTTCCCTTGAGCTAGGCAAGGTGGGAGAAGGGCACCTCATACCCTGTCCCACATTCTTTCAGACGCTCTTGGTGGCATGCATATGGGTCCAGTCTGTGAACCCGGGCTTACTGCAAGGAAGTCAAGGCCACACCAAGCTCTGCATCCTATCTGCCGGCAAATAAAGGCCAGGCAAAATGTGTGCGCAGCAAGATTGTCCTCCCTGGGGAAGAAAGCAGGGTCAGTTCTGTTTTAAAGCTTTCTCCCGGCTGCGGAGCTGTGATTCATTTAACCAGGTTGAAGCTTCTGTTCTGTCAAATATGGGCATGACCAACTTATTACGGTGCTTTTCATCTATTTCTTTGAAAATATTAGCATTCCGTGAATGTTTCTAGATGAACGAAAGTACTTTTCTTATCAGAAATACACTTATAGGAAAAATAAAAGAATTTAGACATGTACATTATGTTTAAAAATTATTTTAAGTATCATACATACATACATATGTATATACATGTCTACATTACATATATTAACATATGCTAATATATAATACATACATATATCTATAATACCTATATTACATACATGTGTATATATGTATTATATAGACTATGAATTGTATAATATAGGTATTATATAATATACATTTTTATATATTAGTATATGCTTATACTATATATAATAGATAATATATTATATAAATACGTTTAAATATAATATATAGTACATTATAAAATATATTTTTAATATTTATTTATGTAGAGTTACATATTTATATGCAGTTGTATATTTTCTATGTTTATATACAAATATATATTAGTATTTATATGTGTGGGAAAATTGAAGGTCTGAATTACTATGTCACACACCTTGAAATCAAATAAGCTCCAACTTGAACTCAGGCAGTCTGGTTCCTAAGGAAGTCTGCCCCGTGGATACTCTGCTCACCCATTTCCCCTGAGCACAGGCTTGGTCTATGCTCAACATTCCTAATGCAAGTAATCATCAGGGCAATCAAACCTCAGCTGGAGATCGCTTGCCACGCCCAGAGGAAGGCTCCATTTAAATAGCAGGACATTGGCCCTGTGACTTTACAGCCCCCTTTATCACTCAGCACCATAAAACCACAGGTGTGTTGGGCTGCTCTATAAAAACAGGTGTTTTGTGTACTCAGTCACACTTAACCCTGTGTGTAGGAATATGATTACTATTTACTTCTTGACTGCACAGAATCTCCCATGAGGAGTTCGCAGGGAAAGAGAAACAGGGGGCCCAGGGAGGCAAGAAATAGAGCCTCACTTCCCAGGCGTTTGCTGCCCTTGTACATGGCCTGCGTGAGACTCTACCGGGGTCACCTGTCCCAGCGGCCCTCCTCATTCTCTGCCAGTCTTCCAGAAGGATGCATGGCCTAGACACTGGCAATTTTACCCCTCCATCTGCTTTGCAATGATGGGGCCTGCCTGCTTAAATCTTACTCATTAACTTTACATAGATATGGCAGGCTGCGATTACAGGAGAATTGTTTGGGAGTGCAGTATCTCGCTTCTTCCCACGTACCTTACCCTGGGGATTGCTTTGTACCTGAACATTGCCGTGTGCTGGTGTGTGTTTAATAACCATCAATAAAGATAGGCCTGGGAAAACACGGACAGACACAGATTCCTCAAGAATGGAGTATCCAGGAGGGTGCTGGCTGCCCATAGGTGGTCACCAGGAGTGGTCAAAAGTAAACCCATCTCTCTGACTAAGCAGTTAAAAGTTTGGAAAACGTGTTCTGCCTGAGGATCCCTTGACGGCCCACACAACTGGTCTCCTGGAGTCGAAGTTTATTCCTGCATTTATGATCCAGATATGCGGGTGTGTACTCCGCAGGAGTCATTTCCCAAATAGCTCGTTTATCAGAGAATAAAGGAAAATGAAGAGCGTGAGATGCAACTTAGCAAAAATAGCTGAAAAGAACAGTGCTTGCCTAGGGAGCGCCCTGGCTCCAGTCCTCGGCAACACACAAAAAAAAAAAAAAAAAAAAAATTGGGTAAATAAATAATCAAATAAGAAGATAGAGGAAGTGGAGGGGACATTTTTGAACTATAAACCTGGAACGTCAGCATTCCACACGGATGAATAACATTTGTATAGTGGGTAGATATGGAAGTAACCGTCAAATAGGTAATGACTCTGACTCCCACATACTCGGTGCTCAAAAAGTATCTGTCAGTGTCTGTGCAGAATTAAGCAACTAACTAGAAACAGAGAGTTCCAACCTTCACTATATTGTTCAGCCGTAGTCAACAGCGTCCATTAGACACAAAGCAATCCAACTAGGACCCTTCCATCAAGGTGACAGAGCAATCCAGACACCAAGTCTCTTGTCTGCCCCCAACTGCCGGCCTTTGAGAGTAAATTAGGAGGGATCATCCAGGATAGTACTTGAACTTGAGTACTTGGTTCCTTAGTGACTGTGGGAGCCTGCTGAGATTAAGGCCCAGCTGGATATTTGTGTGAGCCACACAGTGCCTGGCAACCTCCTCCAGGAGCTAGCAACATACTTGATCAAGAGGCCTCCTGTGAGGTCAGGTCAGCCTGGCATGCACCAGCATGTTTCCAGCGAGCTCATTTTCCATGGGCCTTCTAGGATAGCAGCCAAGATCGGCCCTGAAGCAGTTCAATCCCACAAAAGGAAGAACTCTGTTCACACTTCACATAATGTCCACATACTGAGTAATGCCAAGGGGGTTCCAAATAGTTTTCACCATGCCCACAGAAGCTGAGGGATGACAGAGATTAAAGTTTGGCCCTGTGTCTCCCTTTGTCCTGAACCATCCCATGCCCCTCTCTGGAACCTCTTTCCCCTGATGCTGACCCCAGAGCAGGATGTAGTCGCTCTGTCCCGTTCCCAGTCACCACAAAAGCTCCCTTCCACTCTCTGAGATTTGATCTATGACTACGGTGCTATGGGCCACACAGAACAGATGATTAACCACCGAGAAAGGGCACAAGTTCCAGAATTCTTTCAAGGGACCTCAATGGGAAAACGGGTGTCACTTTCTGAGGTCTACCACAGGAGACTATAGCAGACACTGTGACATGTCCTGGATTCTCTTTCTGAACCATTTTCTAAGTTCAACATCCCAAAGGAAAATGTATAGTTCATACACGAGCATCCACTTGGGGATATCATGTCTTACCTGCCCCTCTGATGAATGTGACATTGGCCCAACACTCAAGCAAGGTCTGTGTTCTACCCCCTAAAGTCATGTTTTCTGCTCCTGACCACAAAGCTTAGCGTCTGAAGACTCAGATTCAGGATGAAGAGAATGTGTGTGGGGGGGTTGGGGGGGATATGGCCTATGGAAGTGTGGCGAGGCCTGAAGGTGAGAGGGATGAGGGACCCATGTTGGGAATCCCTTCCCCCTGAGGGACCAGCCACACAACAGTATAGTACAGAATAGAGTTTATTTAGGTCATGGGAGAGTTAAGAGGGTAGTAGAGGCAGAGAGAGAGAAGAGAGGAAGAGGAGTAGAGGAGTAGAGGCAGGCCATGAGCATGTGGAGAGAGAGGGGGAAAGGGAAGGGGAAGAGGAAGGATGGTGGGGGAGGAGGGACAAGGGAACAAGAGAGACCAAGAGCACAAGAGAGAGAGGAGGGGGCAAGTAGCCCCTTTTATCCTGTCAGGTAACTGGGGTGGAGCATACCTGGCTGTTGCTAGGAAACTGAGGGGTGGAGTTTACAGAATCCCAACACAGGGGACAGATCTCTCTTCATCTTCCTTTTCCAGCAGTGGTTCTTAACCTTCCAATGCCACGACCCTTTAATACAGTTCCTTGAGTTGAGGTAACTCCTAATCATAAAGTTATTTCATTGCTACTTCATAACTGTAATTTTGCTACTGTAATGAATCACAGTGTAAACATGCAGGATATCTGATATGCAACCCCATAAAAGGGCTGCTTGACCCCTTGAGAGGGAGAGGTCTGGACCCACAGGCTGGGGACCATTGTTTTACTACAAAAAGATTAACCATAAGAGAGGCCATGTAGCTTGGCTTAGCTTGGATGACTGGGAGGGGACCGGCTGCCTGTTCTTGTGGCCCCTATAAAAGCTTTCCTGTCTCCTGCAAGTGAGAAGTCAAGATTCCTTCCCTCACAGAGCCCTCTACTTTTTGAGAGAGGATCTCTAAGTTACCAAGGCTGGTCTTGAACTCGTTATAGCTCGGGTAGATCTTGACCTTGTAATTGTTCAGCGTCAGAGGGATTTACACACCTACATCACCAGGCCCGGCTTATCACATTTTCACTCCAGAATTTAACTCGATTGGTTTTTCTAGCCAGTTATGCTTATTTTGGTTTTGATTTTTAGAGAGATTTGGTCTGATGTCACCATTTGAGCGGCTTATTTGCAAGCCAAATAATTGCAGATCCTGGGTTTTTAGGGCCCCAGTTTCACCCCCACATTCCTAACCTTCCCAAGCCTGTCCTCACATGCCTCAGTCATTAACCCAGCTGAGACCTCTCAGACCCCTAGTTGTGAGGTAGCATCCCACGGCGTCTGGGAATGCCTTCCTCATCCCTGATCCTGCAGGCTTACCTACCTCACACAAGTTTGACTCTGAGGTTAGGCTACTGGCTATGAGCACAGTTAGGGCCTCCCTATTCCCTGGTGGCTCAGCCAAGTGAGAGAGTTGAGTAGACTTCAGGCACCCCACCCCCACCCTGCTGAGAAGGGCCTTCTTGGCAGCCACCCTCCTTCAGAGTCCATTAGGGAAGTGTACATTCCCTTGGTCTCACTGGCTCCAGTGAGTGTTGGGGGCGGGGAGCATTACAGGCTATTAGCCAAGGCTGAAAGCCTCTGTTTCCCACCCCCACCCGACTTCTCTGAGCACCGTCTGGGCTTGGCCAGGAATCAAGCGAGCGTTTTTTTTTTTTTTTTTTTTGTTCAGAAGTGGCAACTTATTTTTATCAAAGATGGAATGCAGCCTTACAGTTGTTTCCAGTGCCTCTGCGTGGCAACCAAACTCTTGTTCCAAGCATTCCCGGACCTGCTTTTCCCAGTGGACGGCTCTCCCTTTTCTCCATCTAACTGGCCAGGACGCCGCGTGAGAAGATGAAGTTGCAGAAATTAAGACTCATTCTTAATGTCCGGACTTTAAAATGCTGGCCATGGCTGGTGACTGGAACTCTGTAAATCTGCCTGAAAGCAATCTGAGGACCACACTGCTTCAACGGTGGGAAGAGCCTGGGCACTGGCTATGCCCCTGTATCTCCCTTACTCCACTCCCCATTCTACCACCCCCACCTCGCCTTACATTGCTGTGCATCCTTTAGCCGGGCTCCTCCCCCTCTGGAGGCTAGTGTGCCCACTAGGAGGCACAGATTGCCTGAACCTTTCTGGCCACAAAATCTTTGGATCTGATGAAAACTATGGGCCATCCTTGGCTAAGAAAGGATGCACTTGTTCATTTGGGACCTATCTATTAGATACCTGCTAGACATAAAGGGGACATAAAGACAGAGAGAGGAACAAATTTGAATTCATTTTGGAGGACTGTTCTGGTTATGAGAAGTTCTCTTTGGGGATTTTGTATGAGCTCAAAGACTTAGCTAAGAAGACATCATCATGATGACGATGAGGATGATGATGATTTCAGTAAAGGATACCGAAGCCATCCAAACGCCTGCCTGAGACCAGGCCAGAAAAGCAGCCACAGGGAAAGTGATCACCAGCTTCCTGCCCCCCTGTCGCCAGGAGGCACCCACAGACAAACATGCAAGCACAGGATGCCTGGAATGTCAACTGTGTTTCTGGACACTCCCAGCTGCAAGGAGCTGGCTGGCACCCTGGAGGAAAGGCAAACAAGTCTCTTCTCTCCTAGGCTTTATTTTTCTCACGGTGTCTGAAAGGGCCGTGATCAGGTGACATGTGTGGGACTGCTCCCAGTACAGGTGCGGGGCAGGTAGGAGGAGGGGAGGAGAGAGATCCGCCCCGTGTGTGCTCAAAGCTCTTTCAATAGCCCTACCAGGATAGCTCTTGGCAAGGCAGCAACCTAGTCTCTGGCAGGCTGCAGGGAATCCGAGTGTGAGAAAGTCAGTCATGCGAAGGAGAAAGAAAAAAAAAGCTTTGAGTCCTCAGGCAAAATACCACCGCCACCCCCCCTTCCCTAGCTCTAGACCAAACCCACAAAACATTCCCAAAAACCTAGGGGAAGGGGGAGTCTCTCCCAGGCTACAGCCGTTCATTTTTATGCCTTAAAAGCAAACAGGTAACAGAGCAGGACAGAGAAGTCAGACCCTCACGGGTGATGGGCTACACTGGGGAAGGCCTTTAGGATGGTGTATGACAGACGGTGTGTAAGATTCTGCTTTATTGACACCATACTGGGAGCAAAAGACCTCCACTCAAAACAGTCTCCCTGCCCCCGATGTGCAGGACTCGGGTTTCCTCCTGCTTCGGGAGTAGGAGAAGATAAGACTGAAAAACATTCCAGGGAACTTTTAAGTCTAAAAGTCTCTCTGGATTTTGAGTTCACTGCCCCCACTGGAGGTCGGACAGCACCAATTTCACATGCCTTCACAGTCCAGATAAGAGACTAAAACCTCTGCAAAGCAACCTTGTTCTTGAGTACTTAGCAGAGTGAAGAGTCAGGACTTCCGTGGTTTTTAACCCTCTTTCCAGGGGGGCAGTGCAGAGGCGCAAATTTATATACAATGTATCTAGAAGTGCCTATGAGAAGTCACTTGCTCGCTCTAGCAGGGTAAATGTTCTAAAGTGACAATTACAGAGTTTGTGATTAACTCTTCGACCCTTGGAGCTTCTGGAGGTTCCACTGGGAGACCCTAAGTAACTTACCCATCCTCCACCTGCCACAAACCAAAGCCCGAGAGGCAATAGAAACAGACTAGAGAAACATCAGAAGGAACAAGCGGTACGCCATGTTAGGGCGTAAGTGCAGACAGCAGCCAAAGTCACAGCACACCTTATTGCAGGAGGCACTGACTCCAAAGAGTTTCAGAGGGAACCTAAAGAGGGGTAACTCCCCCCTGGGGATTATGGGAGTGTTTTGTTGTTGTTGTTGTTGGGCATTTTTTTAAAAATAAGAGCTTTTAAAGAAGCCTAAGAAGGTTGTTAGGGGTACAGTAGAACAGAGGGTAACCCCACAGGTACATCACCTTTCACCTAGAGGATTTCAAACACACAGGAAAACCCCACCGTTTAAAAGGTAGCCCACAATTTTCGGTAGTCACCACTTCCTCATCTGTTTGGGACATGAAAGGAGTGCCCAGCCCCATTGGTCCAGGTTGCAGGGCAACAAAGAAGGCATTGTTTATCATTTCTTCAAACGAGATAGGGCACAGCCCACTCTGCAGCATATATATTCTCTCTCTCTCTCTCTCTCTCTCTCTCTCTCTCTCTCTCTCTCTCTCACACACACACACACACACACACACACACACACACACACACACACACACACACAAAGCCTCTCATGGGAGGAGGCACCCCAAAGGGCAAGTCAACACTGAGGTAAAGGTTTGTCTGCAAACTGTGGGGGAGGACTATCCTGGCAGGCAGAAAAGAGGCTTGGAAGACAAAATGGTTAGAACCCGGCGAATTAACAGACAACAGCTCACCCAGGGCAAACGAGTTTCTAACTCAAGTCAGTGGCATGTGTGGTTAGCGGCCAGGTGACCTGAACCAAGCAGGTAACATGTCAGTCTACATGTGTTACTTAGCCGTATCTACTCATTAGTCTGGTCTGACTCCAAGCCCTGCAACCCACTCTTGACGCTTTCTCAGGGCCATCGAAGGAGAAACCCTGGTGTCTTTTCTCTATGAACCTTCTTTGTGACCCCTCATTATCTAAAGAGAAGGTTCAGAGTCTTTTATAAAACAGGATGTCCAAAGGTCCTGTTTGGTGGTCTCAAATTTCTTACCCCCTTCACACACTCTGAATGTTCTATGACTGAAGGCGCCAGGATCTGTGCCTCAAACAGGATGGGTACTCCCTTCCTCTCCAGCTCCATGACTCAGCATATTTCCAACACCTCAGCCATATTTTTGAGGTACAGAACACAGATCCTCTCCACCAGTAACTTTGCTAGAAGCTTAACATGTGACTAATTCTCCTGGTTTCTCTCTATGTCGTTCTACTTCTGTCTACTGCCTCTTTTAGATCCCTGGGGAATCTTCTGGGACATCTATAGGTGGCTGCCATACCCTCACAGAGACCTGGCAACGAGCTTCCTAAAGACACTTATGTACTACACCCGACAGTGTGGCTTCGTACGCTACAGACACCCGTCCGGATCCACCCCCCCCCCAACACTGTCTAAGCCCCCAAAGGGAAAACAGAAACCCCAAGCACTGGCCAGAAAGCCGGGTTCTGTTCGCCCCTGCAGTAGGTTGAATACTCCGTGGGAGCGGCCACTATATCTCTCATCGTGGTAATCCCAGGGTTTAACAGTGTCTGGCATTCCATCATAAAAGAGACGGGGGCTTGCCCAAGGTCAGGCAGTCAGGGAACCACCACCTCATCCCGGATCAGAGCTGGAGAAATCATTCACATGATCTCGGTGGGAGGTTGGGGGAGGGGAGGAAGGGACGAGCCAGTGCGCCTTGTGTGCCAGGCCTCCCGGACGCGGGAAAGACTGGGGGCGGGGATCAAACCACGCGCTGCGATCCCGAGCCGCCCCGAGTTCAGGGCGGCGGGAACCCTGAGGGGTCTGGGGCACCCGGGTGGAGGCGAGGGGCGGAGGACCGCCGCAGGCAAGAGGGAGGCAGGCAGCCGCCGGGCCAGTGCGCGCCTCCCGCGCCGCGAGGCAAATCCCCCAGGGAGGCCGCCGCCAGCGCCCTGGCGCTCCCGGCCCGGCGCCCGCCACGTGGCACCCGGCGGCGGCGGCGGCGACTCCTCCCGGCGCGCGGCCCCGGCCAGCCGGCAGCACGCAGCCGCCCGTCTCTCCCCAGCCGTCCTGGACGCAGCGAGGGACCCGGGGAAGGGGCGGGCGGCCGCGAAGCCGCTGGAACCGCAAGCCGCCGAGCGGAGGCAGGAGGCTGACCCGGCTGCTTCCTAAGTGCGGTCAGGCATCTCGTGACCGCGGCGGGCGCCCGGGCCCCTCCCCCGCCGCAGTCGCCCGGGTGGTTTCGGCCGCGCTCAAATCCCCAAGCCGGGAGTCCAGGCGGGCTGGGGGTGGGGAGAGGGAAAGCGGGGGGGGGGGGCACGAATTCCCCGATCGCCACCCCTGGGCGTGCGCTCCCCGCCCGGAAGGGCTGACCTTGGCCGGGGAGGGGGAAGGGAGGGCAGCGCGGGGGCTCAGCTTTCGGCACGCCGCCCCCACGGATTCCTGGCTCGCCCGGGCCGGAGAAAGGGGCCGGGGACACACGGACACACACACGCACACACACAGGCACACACACGCACGCACACACCCCACACGCAGCGCGCGCCAATGAGCCGGGGCCAGGCGCAGGGGGCGGGGTTTTCCCAGGCTCGAGCACAGCAGCTGCTATTTACCTTCTTGGCTTCTCCCGGGGACTCGAAGCGGCCCCCACTCCGGGCCGCCCGCCGCCGGCCCCCGCCTCCCTGCCCCCGGGGCGCGCGCACACACACTCACACACGCACGCACATACACATCCTCTGGGCCCCGGCCGCAGCCGCGGCGGCAATAAAACATCCTGGCACGTGCTCCGACTCCAGGCGCGCCCTCGCCGGCCGGCTGATGTCAAACTGCAGCTCGGCTGGTGGAGCTCTTAAAGGGCTCGCGCGCGGGGCGCCCAGGCCGCCTCGGCTGCCCGCGGGGTGAGGAGGGGAGAGGCCTGGCTCCCATGCCTCCTTTCTCTCCCTAATGCCCACTGGGAGCCGTCGGGGAGAAGGGTGGAGAGTGGCGGACCAGCGAGCGCGCCCCTTCTGCGGCATTGCAATCAAAGCCCCCCACCCCCCGCCTTGTTCATTTTTGTTTTTCATCTGAAATTCCATTTCCTTTCTGCCCAGTAGGAAATTATTCTGAATGTTTCCTGGAGAAGCGTGAGGTCCAAAGCTGCAATTCCAGGAGAGGAATGAGCGGGCTAGAGGGGAGACGGGCGTCCGAAAGACACCTTGCTCCGAAAACCCTGCCTGTGAAGGCATGGGGGGGGGGTAAGGGAGTATTAAGTCGGGGGGTGATATTGCCCCCCCATGAGCAGTTTTCACTCTCCTAAACATACAGAGTTCGAGCAAAAATTCATGAAGAGTAACGTCCTCTCCACCTTGTTCCCTCCTTTTTTTTTAAAATCACTAAATTTTGTGTTGGCCTATATCTTTTCAAAATATTGTTCAAACGAACTTATTATACAAAGTAGCTGTATTGCATGTTGGAAGAACAATACAAACCAAAGACGTGGCCACAAAAGAAATAGGCTAGACCAAAACCAAGGCGGAAAAAAAAAAAAAAAAAAAAGCCAAGCCCAAGGGGAAAGAGTTAGCAAAGGGTTAAAATTCTTTTGATTGACGTTGTAGCCTCCGGTGCCCCGGGCTCAGGCGCGCGCCATTGGCCGCCAGACCTTGTGCCTGGCGGCCAATGGGGGGGCGCAGTCCACGAGCGGTGCCGCGTGTCTCTTCCTCCCATTGGCTGAAAGTTACTGTGGGAAAGAAAGTTTGGGAAGTTTCACACGAGCCGTTCGCGTGCAGTCCCAGATATATATAGAGGCCGCCAGGGCCTGCGGATCACACAGGATCTGGAGCTGGTGCTGATAACAGCGGAATCCCCCGTCTACCTCTCTCCTTGGTCCTGGAATAGCGCTACCGTCACAAAGTAGCCCTAAGACATAACAAACCCTCAACTGCTCAGTAATTTTTCTTATGAAGTAAAAAGGACGTAAGCAAAAAAATATATTTTTTTTGCGTGGAGGATTCCAAAAATAAAATTCTCTGGGGACTAAGAAGAAAAAAAAAAAAAAAAAGAAAGAAAATGCCAGCTGATATAATGGAGAAAAATTCCTCCTCCCCGGTGGCTGCTACCCCAGCCAGTGTCGACACGACACCGGACAAACCAAAGACGGCCTCTGAGCACAGAAAGGTAAGACGGTACCTGCGTCTCTCTAATGCCCCTAGAAATTAAGTGGGGTGTGCGCAGCGGGGCTCCTTTTACTTTTCTCTCTGGGTGAAATGGCAGATCCCGTGGGAACTCAGGACCTCTTTTTCCCCTCTTTGCAGTCATCAAAGCCTATCATGGAGAAGAGGCGAAGGGCAAGAATAAATGAAAGTCTGAGTCAGCTGAAAACACTGATTTTGGATGCACTTAAGAAAGATGTAAGTGAGCGATGCCTTTTTGTTTTGTTTTGTTTTAATTACGAATGTAATGGCATTTCCCAGGCACAAAGAACTAAACTCTTTGCCTGCTGTGTGTGGATCTTACCCCGTCAGCACTGCGTTCCCACAGGCGGGAGAGAGGCCCCGGAGCCCCGGGATGTGGGACATGCGGGCGGGGACCTTCAGAACTCGGAGGCAGCTGACAAGGGGGTCTCACTTTCATCCCTTGTTTCCTCTGCGCAGAGCTCCCGGCATTCCAAGCTGGAGAAGGCAGACATTCTGGAAATGACAGTGAAGCACCTCCGGAACCTGCAGCGGGCGCAGATGACCGGTGAGGACCGCGCGTGCGTCCCCTCTCTGCGGGTGTCCCTCTCGGCCCGCGCTGATTTCTTCCAGACTTCCGCCCGCGGTTGTGAGAGGCATTCAGCTACATTTTACTGCCTTGGCTCACTCCGCGTTCCCACGGTCTGGGTCTTATTTATAGCCACAACTCCCAAGTTGTTACTGCTCCGGAAATGGAGGGAGAGGTTGTAGTCGAGGGTGGTGGGCAGCTTGGCTGTGGTGAAAGCCGGTGAGGGCGCGAGGACGTAGGACTGAGGCAGTTTGGGGCTGGAAAGAAGGTAGGGGTCAGTGGCTTAGCACCCGTCCAGCCCCTGCCGCAAGAGGGGAAGTGGGGTTTGGAAGGCGCCTTGGGTGGCATTGCCCAAGGTCAGGTCTCGAGCGGAACTAGGGGTGGCAGATCTGGAGCTGAGATCGGTTTAGATGGAGGGAGTGTCCTGGCTTAAGTCCCCAACCTAGGGAGAAGGAGCTGGCTGTTCTTAGCCTACCCCACCCGCCCAACCCCAGGTGGTTCCGGAGGCGCGCTGCGGGGACCTCCCAGGGCGGGAGGCTGTGGCTCCCGGGCCAGGGCAGTTCGGTGACCCTTCTTTTCTCCTTCTGGCCTGCAGCCGCGCTCAGCACAGACCCGAGCGTGTTGGGGAAGTACCGCGCCGGCTTCAGCGAGTGCATGAACGAGGTGACCCGCTTCCTGTCCACGTGTGAGGGCGTTAACACCGAGGTGCGCACTCGGCTGCTGGGCCACCTGGCTAACTGCATGACCCAGATCAACGCCATGACCTACCCTGGGCAGGCGCACCCCGCCTTGCAGGCGCCGCCGCCGCCGCCCCCGTCAGGACCTGGCGGTCCCCAGCACGCGCCATTCGCGCCGCCGCCGCCGCTTGTGCCCATCCCCGGGGGCGCGGCGCCCCCTCCCGGCAGCGCACCCTGCAAGTTGGGCAGCCAGGCTGGAGAGGCTGCCAAGGTTTTTGGCGGCTTCCAAGTGGTGCCGGCTCCTGACGGGCAATTTGCCTTTCTCATCCCCAACGGGGCCTTCGCTCACAGCGGCCCGGTCATCCCGGTCTACACCAGCAACAGTGGGACCTCGGTGGGTCCTAACGCAGTGTCGCCTTCCAGCGGCTCCTCGCTTACTGCGGACTCCATGTGGAGGCCATGGCGGAACTGAGAGGGCTCAGGCCACTGCTAACCACAAACTCTCTAGCCCACCTCTCTCTTCTGACGGACACTAAGTACGAACTTGGATTTTAGGAGAGACTTTTATAATTCGGTGGTTACTTTGTTGCTTTTTTTAATTCTAAAAAGTTACTTTTTGTAGAGAGCTGTATTAAGTGACTGACCATGCACTGCATTTGTATATATTTTATATGTTCATATTGGATTGCGCCTTTGTATTATAAAAGTGGAGATGACATTTCGTTTTTTACACGAGATTTCTTTTTTTTTTTATGTGATGCCAAAGATGTTTGAAAATGCTCTTAAAATATCTTCCTTTGGGGAAGTTTATTTGAGAAAATATAATAAAAGAGTGAAGGCTTTTACGTCTTGGAACTGATTATTTCAAAATTTGTGTGAAAAAAGGGGGTAGGCTTAAAGTTCAGAAATAGGGTATTTTTTAATGTTTTAAAAATACAAAAACCATCAAACCTTTTCGCCAACAGTCAGTGATCTAAGAAGATCTAATTTACGAGAAGTCTTTTGATGGGGCTTTTCTGATAAACTTAAAAACAAATAGTCCTTATTTTTTTTTTCCGTTCCGAAAGGACTACTCCCAACTTCCTCCCTGGGGTAGCCACTAACCTCCCAAAGTAAAGCATGCTAAGCCACACCGCAACCCTCCAGTGTTGGGGCTTCGACCGGTGCAGCTAGGCATCCCCTAGCACCCGAATCACAGTTTGAAATCCCTCTCTTCACCCTCTTCAAGCAAGCTGAAAAGGTCAACGGATTCTCTCTGCCAGGGGACAACTAGTTAGACTCCCAAGTGGAGCCCGGGCCAGATGATTAACAGCAGACATATGTTTCTGATAAGTTTCTGCGCTTGACTTTAATGGAGAAAGCATGTGGGGGCTGCGCTGGCAGGCACACGGGCCGTTTTCCCCCTTTTAATACAAACAGCAAGCGACCCCTTCGCTTGGTCATGCCCCATTTCCAGGCAAGATGTGGGCTCCAGATAGAAGCAAAAGGGTTGTCTCGGGTTTCAGCTCACACAACCCTCCTTAACAAGTCCTAACTCAAAGCGGACAGCTTTAAACTGTGCCAGGATCTGCAGGGAATTTCTTCCAAATCCCATCACAAAGGCTTGTCAGATTTTCTCAGATTTGGCCAGGTGTTTGACTGCATCCAGGTGTTGGGGAAATGAAAACCACGAGCCCTGCGAGACCAGACACATCAGCCGCGCTGTGGGTCTGGCCGGCGCGCCCTTCCTCCCCCACAACCGGCCAGTCCTCCGCCCAGCCCCCGCCCCGCCCGCCCGCCTCGCTACCCCCACCCCCTTCCCTTTACAGCGGCTTCTGGGAGGAGAAGGATGAGGCGGGAGAGATCAATCTTTGAAGCTTTCCTAACAAAGATAAAGCCAACGATTTTCTGTCTTGTTTCAAAAGCTTTACCTCTCCCCCGCCTGGCTCTAGCCTTTCCCACAGGCCAGTGTGGAGTGAGGCTGTATCACAGGACTGATCTAGCAGACAGCAGCCGGTTCGTTCCAGTACCTTTAGCTCCGACCCCCGGAGAGGTTTAAAAGATAGTTGTGTGTGTGTGTGTGTGTGTTTTAATTGGCTATTTGTCTTATTTTCTGCACAAGAAAGGTGTTCCACACATCATTCTTTGCCATGCCATTTTTCCTTTTGTTTATACATAAACATAGTAACAATTACTCCATTAAGACATGTCCCAAATTCAAATACTAAAATCTGGTAAACCCTGTCCTCTGTTTCCACCAAGAATTCTTAGCTTCTTTAATAGAAATAATCCAGACATCAGGATCTCAATTTTATAAAAGTAATTCCTTTTACATTTACAGGGGAGGGGAGACTATAAGGGAAATTTCAATTTCTTCATGCATCTTTATTAATGTCACCAAAAGTGTCACGCAGCAACTTCCGGAAGAAACGAAGTGACAGGGGGGAAAAAACCCATTTGTTCTTTAGAAAAGAAGCCCCCTTACCCGTAATTTGGGCTTACATTACTAAATGAAGCCTTTTTCGGTATAATATGGGGTGGAAGAAAGACTACACCCTAACTGGGGGCTTTTATATTTTTATATGCCACCGAACTCCTGGCAGGCATCACCTTGGATAAGTTATTTCCCTTCTCTAGGATAGGTCTAAGTTCATAAACGGTATAGATTTATTTCTTAGACACTGCTGCCTCCTGTATCCCTGCTGTCTCTTAAATAAGTAGCTGGGGTGGGGGAGGTGAAGCATCCCAGGTTATTCTGGCATTCCCCCAGGTCCTCTGGGCCTGGCCTAATTATACCGCCTCCGGGCACACCCAGCTGCCTTGCCCCTCGACCAGTTCCTGCAGAGCAGATCTCTCCTGTGATAAGACACGACTCCAAACTTTGTCCTTGAGGCCAGGGACACCATGGGCCTCTCTTTGGAGATCCTTGGAGCCTCTTGTCTCCCCGGAGGTTTCAAGCATCAACCTGGAGAGAGAGAGGTGATGGCCTGATTCTGGGTGAGCAACTGAGGTTCGCCCCTTCCTCGGGTCTCATCCTGTCCCCCCCCCACGCGTTTCTGCGGTGGGGACCCAGAGGTTTAGCCGGACCCCCTCATCGTCACCGGGAACCTGTCATTAAAGTCAATTAACTTTCCCCACACCCTTTGGCCGGTAACAACCCGCCACTCGCTTCCTCCGGGCTTCTAAGTGCAACCAGATGGGCGGGCGAGCTGCCCCCGCCGCGCGCCCGCCGGGGTGGCTCGGGGTTCCTGGGAGGCCTCGGGGACCGCGGCCCGGAGGGAGCGGCCCAGGGCCGCCACACCGGGTCGGGCCCCCGGCGGCCCTGCGGCCAAGGTGGCTCGCTCAGCAGGCCCGGCTGCTTTCTGGCAGGAAATGAATAGCTCCCAGATGAGCTCAGGCAACCTGAGAGGTCGTGAGAACGGCGCGAACCCCCGCCTGTGCAGCCGGCAGCCTGCCAGGCCGCGGGGAGGGCGGGCGGCGGCGGCGGGAGGCCCGGCGGGCGGCGGCGGGGGCGGCGAGGGGCGGGAGCCGCTGACACACGAGCCCGCGCCCGCTCCCGCTGACAGGCAGGCCGCCGCCCCCGCTTCCCCACCCCGGGCCAGCGCCGCCCAGGCAGCAGGCCCCAGCCGCAGAGCCGCGGTCGCCCGGCCCGCTGGGGGTGGGGCGGCCTGCCAGTGTTTTTCCAGTTCCCCCGGTAGCTCCGGGCAGCGTTTAGAAGCCGCGGAGCTGGACGGGGGCCAGGGTCGGGGCACCGGAGGCCTGCAGTGCCCTGCCAGGAGTCAGGACAGCGGAACAGGACAGGGCAGGCAGGGGCCACTCGGACCCCTCTCCCCTCCCCGACCCAAATTGCCTTGCACCGGTGCTGGGCGCCCTAAGAAAGGGAGCCTCGTTTCTAACCACCTTGAGTACCTACTAAGACCCCGGCCGCCTGCAGCTGGCGCTAAGGTGACAACCCTGGTGGCGAGGCAGCCCTGTTTAGCCACTGAGACAGCCGCTTGTGACTCATCCCACGCGTGATGTATTAGGTGCTAGGACTGGAGTTTAAACAGAGGGCGCCCAGACAGAGGAGTTCTTGCTGGGGAAGAAACTAGGGAAGTTTTTCCTTTCCAACACAAAGGACAGACAGGCTCCGGGTGTCCCCTAGTGTCCTATTGTTTTCTGGTACAGGTTTGACCGGAACTGGAGACCAAAGCCGCCTGCTTGGACCACGGGGATGGCCTGCTGTCCGTTCTCAATTCTCTAAGAAAACGGTTTTTAAAAACAAGGTCAGGAGCAAGGTGTGGTGGCAGTTCCCCCAGGCCCTTTGGAGGTGAAAGTGGAGAAGGTGGAGAAGGGACCAAGGGAGCAAGGTCATTTTTAGTTAGGTAGGCTGGGCTACCCGACGCTCTGAAAACAACAACAACAACAACAAAAAAGCAAGAGTTAGGTCAAAGAAAACACAAAGACAGTTAAAATGTGGGTGTAGATGGAGAAATTTTAGTTTTACTATCCTTTTCTAAAAACTAATGTTTTACTATCTTTTTTGTTTGTTTGTTTCTACAATTTAACATACAAGTTCTGTTACAGGTCAGAAAAGGGAGAGGTGGCCTTTCTTGCCTGCCCCTGCTCTTGTTTACTGAGACATAGCAGTAAATGTTTGAGTCCGAGACAAATCATCTATCTGTACTGTGGTTTTGTTGTTAACATTTTCGTTCACTTTACACCCAGATCTCAGCCCACCTCCTCTCCTCCCAGTCCCACCCTCACACCCCTCCCTCCATACCTCCCTCCTCTTCCTCTCATAGAAGGGGAGGCCCCTGTGGGTACCAAGCTGCCTGCATACATCAAGTCCCAGCAGGACTGGGGGCATCTTCTCCCACTGAAGGCCAGACAGGGCAGCCCAGCCAGGGGAAGGGATCCACAGGCAAGAGTCAGAGACACTCCCACTCCCATTGTTTGGAGACATGAAAACCAAGATTCACATCTGCTACGTGTCTTACAGATATGTAGGTCCATCCCATGCATGTCCTTTGCTCGGTGGTTCAGTCTCTGTGAGCCCCCACGGGCCCAGGTTCCTGGCTGATTTAGATCGTCTTGTGATGTCCTTGACCCCTACCACTCCCTCAGACCTTCCGAGACTCTTTTACAGAACTCCCGGAACTCCTCCTCCTAAAGTTTGGCTGTGGGTCATTCAGATCCTTCAGAACGACCTTTTCTAGTTCCACCCATTTACCTGCAAATTTCATGAAGTCCTTGTTCTTAATAGCTGAGTAGCATTTCATTGTGTAAATTGTCTTTATCCATTCTTCAGTTGGGGGACATTTGGAGTGTTTCCAGTTTCTGGCTATATAGTGATTGAAATTCTAGCTAGAGCAATAAGACAACAGCAATCAAGGGAATACAAATTAGAAGGAAGAAGTCAAAGTGTGGATATTCACAGATGATATAATAGTGTACATTAAGTGAGCCAGAAATTCTCCTGAAGAACTCCTACAGCTGATAAACACCTTCAGTAAAGTGTCTGATACAAAATCAACTAAAAAAAAATCAATAGTCTTTTACACAAATGATAAAGAGACGGAGAAAGAAATTAGGCAAACAACACACTTCACAATAGCCACAAATAATGTAAAATATCTTGGTGTAACTCTAACCAAACAAGTGCAAGACCTGTACGACAAGAACTTCAAGTCTCTGAAGAAAGAAACTGAAGATTTCAGAAGATGGAAAGATCTCCCATGCTCATAGGTGGTATTAACATAGTAAATTGGCCATCTTATCAAAAGCAATCTACAGATTCGGTGCAATTCCTATTATAATTTCAACACAATTCTTTACAGACTTGAAAGAGAAATTCTGAACTTCATAGGGAAAAACCAAAATCCCAGGATAGCTAAAACAATCCTGTACAATGAAAGAGCTTCCAGAGGTATCACCATCCCTGACCTCAGCTATGCCACAGAGCAAGAGTAATAAAACTGCATGGTATTGGCACAAACCCAGACAGGTTGGACCAATGGAACTGATCGAAGACCCAGAAATAAAACCATACACTTATGGATACTTGATTTTTGACCAAGAAACCAAAACCATTCAATGGAAAAAAGAAAGCATCTTCAGCAAATGGTGCTGGTCTAACCTGATGTCTGCGTGTAAATGGACTTGAACCCTTGGCAGTGGTGCTTTGTCGAAAGACCACAGTGTGTATCGGCCATTATGGCTCCTAAACAACCACAGGAAGCTGGAGAGGTGGCTCAGTGGTTAAGAGCACTGACTGCTCCTCCAGAGGTCCTGAGTTCAGTTCCCAGCAACCACAAGGTGGCTCACAATCATTTGTACTGGGATCTGATGCCCTGCTGCTGGTGTATCTGGAGGAATGAAGGCATGAATTCTGTAGCTAAATAAATACTCACAGCCTGGCCCTCAAAAAAGGGGAAGGGTGTTGTAAAAAAAATAACAATTTAACTGATTACACCTTGAATGATATGAAAGGGGAAGTGTTACTCGGGCTGATACAAAAGAAGACTCTATATACCAAGCAACACTTTGACCTCCTCAGTCATCATTAACATTGTAAGCATAGGCATTACCAGTATAATCAATAATTAGTCAAAGTCTACCTAGGAAAAAATATTGTCAAGTATTTAACTTCAAGATTAATCATTCTGTGGTCTGGAGGTATAGCTTAGTCATAGATTCCTTGCTGAAGAACTTATGGGTGCCTGAGATCCTGGGTTCAATAGCTAGAATTTAAAACCCTACCATCACCTAAAAAGACATAGTCAATACAGTCAAGGACCGGGAGTCAGGAAATGTGGCCTCCAGTGCCAAGTCGACCACTACCTAGCAGATGCCCAGTGAGTCCACTGCAAGAGTCAAGAAGGATTTTATTTACACATTATCATTATTGTTGAATAAGCAGACACTTCTTTTTCTTCCCTCTTCACAACATTTTTCTCCATATTTGTATTCTGCCTTTTATTTGCCTTGCTTCAATTTTCTTTTTTTTTTTTAATTTTTTATTAGATACTCTCTGTGTTTACGTTTGAAATGTCTTCCGCCCCCTCCCCCTTTCCCCCTTCTTCTTTGAAAAGAAAATGCTTTCTACCAGTCATAACCAGGATTCCTTCCTTTTCAGAAGCCCACTCTCCCAACCGTCTAGACTTTCCCCATTAGTCTATTTGCCTAATTAAGTGAACTTAATGAACTAGTCTGGCTAAACATCAGTGCCAGTCTAAATTAGGGAGAGACCAAATCTTAGATATCCAGGTGGTACAACCGTCACTTTGAAAATACACATAGTGACCCTGAATCTGGTTTATACAAGTACTTGACGTCTGAGAAATGAATGTAGTAGGGGCCTGGAGAGATGTCTCAGCAGTTAAGAGCAGGTCTCAAGTTTGGTTCTCAGCACCCATGTAAGGCAGTTCACAACAGCATGTAACTCCAGTTCCATGGGATACCTGCACTAACGTGTGCATACCCACATGAAGACACACATGAACTGCTACATATAATTAAGAACAACACAAAACAGAGTGATGTCATTTAAAGAGTCAGAGCAGGTAAACATGGCTCTGGTTTTATTATTTATGCTATAAATCATTGGAACAAGAATGAAGAAAGCCCCGATTGCAGCCCCAGTAAATACTTGTAATTGAAATTAATAATAAGGTTTCACTGTGACTATCCTTCCTGTTTCTACATGTGTTTCTCCTCACTAGCATGCATGGCTGAGTGACGGCCATGGTGCTTAAAGACTTTTTCTCATAAGTGCGATTAGTTTTCAAGTTCCTCCTACTTTAGAATTCAGTCGTCAATGTGAGACATGAACTTTATAGATCTAGTTTACAAATACTCCAGCCTGGGGAAGCCTATTAGAGTTGACAAGCCCTGTGCCAGACTCGGTGCTTCCTGGTAGTTTGTCTTCCATCAGCTTTTCCCCATTGATACATGGTTATAAAATTTATCCCTAAGGCATCAAGACCATAAAATGGGATTATTCCTTAACAGACCACAAGAGAATAAATTCAGTATGTCAAACCCATTTCAGAAGCTAAGGCCCTGAACAGCATTTAAGATGTATTAAGAGCAAACAGCATTGTTTCCTAGGAAGAGATAGCACAGACACACACACACACACACACACACACACACACACGTTTATATATGTATAAACTTTTATTTTTTTGACTTTCTGATGAGGGCTGGAATTGGGGCTAGGATCCAAGGCTTACAGGATAGCTTCCTCAAGCTCAGTAGTTAAAACAAATATTCAGGGAACAGTCCTTTGGTAAGGCCACTCTCTGGGAGCATGCTCTGTTTTAAAGGAATACCTCCCTCCCTCCACCTCCCCCATACCTGGTACTGTCTCTTTTGAAGCTTGATGACTCGGAGGACTGGGATGAGCAGTAGGTACCAGACCAGGAGAGTAGCTTAGGGCTAGAGAGATAGAGATGAGAGACACACTCTCTGCTTCCTGTAAAGCCTTGACAGACCCACTGCTTCCCCTTCCTTAGGTAAAATTCTGTCCTTGGGATCCTCTACTCCCCAACTTTTCATCTCATGCCCTTTTCCCTTAAATTTCATTGCTCTCCACCCCCAAAGCCCTCCATCCCATCCTTGTTTCTCAAGTACGGACTCTCTAAATTTTGTCCTCTTCCCTCTTCATTGACACGTGGCTAATGTTTATTTATCATCATTATTATTATTGTTATTATTATTATTATTATTTATTTTCTCTCTCTCCCCCTGTAGACCAAGGCTGGCCTTGAATTCACAGAGATCAGCCTGCCTCTGTTCCCTGGGATTAAGAGCATACATCACTGCACCCTGACTTTACTTTGAATTTTTAATAATCCTCCCCCATCCCTCCTCCTCTTCTCTTTTCCTTTGCCTATAGTTTGGTTCTGGAACATCACCCAAAGACCACGGGCTCTCAGTCCCTAGTCACTGCTGGAAAGAGATAGGAACTTTCAAAGCTGAGGGCTAAAGCTTAGCCTCTCTCTCCCACATACCTTGCCATGAGCAGTGTCTGTGTGCCACATTCATGCAGATCCCTCTGGGGGACAGAAGACGGTGTTGAATGCCCTGGAACTGGAGTTACAGGTGGCTTGTGACCTATCACTCGGGTGCTGGGAACGGAACCCTAGTCCTCTGCAAGAGCAGAAAGTGCTGGTACTCTGGCTCCTTCTCACCATTCTGTGAGACCGCCTGAGACCTCTATCCTCCCTTCTTTCTGAGGATGCCTGCATCTCACTTAGATCTGGTATGTCTTTCATATCTCTCGGCCAGGCTCATTCTGCACCCTGTGCTCTACTGACACGTCCTGATCAGGGCCACTCATTCACTTCCCCACCCTTCTGTGAGCCACTGTTTGCACGTGACGAGCTGTACGAAGAGTCCATCCATGAAATCTCCTCCTCCTTGCCCGCCATGGTATCCTCCACTTTTAAAATTCTTCTGGAGACCGCAGTATTTCAGCATCCACCTCAGGACTCTTCTTCCACCCCACCTTCCACTGAAATCCATTTTCTCTTGGCAATGATGCACATCTGTATAAAGGAACCACCATCTTCAATCCAGACTTCGTTCCGGAGCTTCAAGTCATGGGCAAGTCATGATTCCGAAACACCAGCTGTGGGTGAGGTCACAGTTCAAAAGCTATAAAGGCAATGTGTGGCCATCTGGGACAGGATTAGCACAGGTTCCATGAGAAAAAGAAGCAGACACCAATGGTATTGATTACGTTTTTCATTACCCTGACAAAAAGCAACGTGAGGAAGGGCTTGTTTGGGTTCAGTTTGAGGGTACAGGCCATCATGACAGTAAATGCAGGACGGCAGGCGAGTGTGGCAGCTGAGCACGCTGCATCTGCAGAAAAGAAACAGAGATGAAATGTTAGCACTCCACTCCCTTTCTCTTTTTTATTTTAGTATGTGTATACATGTCAGTACATGCATGACATGTATGAGCTGGTGACGTGAACATGTGCACAAAGGCAGAAGTCAATATCCAGTGTTTCCCTCAATCTCTCTCCATCTTTTTATCTTTAGAGATTTATATATATGTACACTGTAGCTGTCTTCAGACACCAGAAGAGAGCATCAGACCTCATTACAGATGGTTGTGAGCCACCATGTGTTTGCCAGGAATTGGATTCAGGACCTCTGGAAGAGCAGACAGTGCTCTTAACCGATGAGCCATCTCTCTGGCCCCCTCCGTATTATTTTTTGACACAGGGTTTCTTGCTGAGCCTAGAGCTAACTGATTCTGCTAGACTGACTGGCCAGCAAGCCCCAGAAACCACCTGTCTCTACTTTCCAAGCACCAGGGTTACAGGAGGGCACCACAAGCCTAGATTTTCTTACGGGGATGCTGCTGATCCGAACTCAGTTTCTTTTGCTTTTGTAGCAAGCACTTTCCCAGCTGAGCCACCTCCCTAGCTAATTGATGTCTCTCTTTTTATTCAGTATAGCAGCTTATGGGATGATGCCACCCACATTTAATGTGGGTCTTTCCCAACACAACCCAATCTAGAACTTCCCTCATATACTCGAAGATATTTGTCTCTTAAGTGTTTTAGATCTTGTCAGGTTGACAGTACTAATAACCACACTGGCTCTCTGGATATAATTCCCCTCCTACTTGCCACTCATGACATCTTGCATTCCAGTTCTGTGGGGGTAAAGATGAGGGTAGAGCAGTTGCTAGAGTATCAAACCCTGGGCTTGATTGGGCGCTACTAGAAGATGGGAAAACGCAGGTGGCCAAACAAAAAGTGCAGCCTGATTTGGAAAGAACCAGTGATTGAAAATAGAAAAATGTTACCTCTGGCCAGCCCTGGCTACACGCTGGACCAGAGTCATTTGTTGATGGTTTTATGGTCACACAGCTGCTGTGAAGCTCCCTGCCATTACTGAGTACTCTAAGCATTTAAAGTAGAAGCTATAACAGAGATGGGGAGGTCATCCCTTAGGGTCCACGTGCCACCTGGCTTCCCATCCATTTGCTCCTCCATGAAGTTCTCTGAGTTTCTGCCTTGTGCTGGGAACCATGGAGATCAGGACTTGAACAAAATCCAGTCGTATTTAGGAGGCAGGAGATCACAGGAGGGAAAGGGTGTCTCAGGAGAAAAGTGTTGACAGCCATACAGCCAAAGACCTGCCTGGATCTCAGTGCTCATAACCATTAAGCCATCTCTCCAGCAGGCAGATCTAGCCAAGGTTACACAAAGAAACTCTGTCTCACAAAACAAAAGCAAGCAAACAAACAAACAAATGAAAGAAGAAAGGAAACCTACTTCTACCTCAACCCCTCATCCCCCAGACTTCGTTTTGATATCATTTTGATATGAACCAGGGGGGAATACCATCAGTGGTTATTATGTGAAACTACCGATGTGTAAGTGTGTGAACTGTTTGCACGGTCACACTGCATCCTTAGAACCTATCTATGAACTATCTTAGAACTATGAAGAGCCTGTCATGCAATAGGGCTAGCCTCATCTGCTTTCGTTGCTGTAATAAACAACCAGAACCAGCTTAGGGATGGTTCAGCTTACGGGTCACAGGCCGCATCGAGGGAAGCTAAGGCAGGGACTCCAGCCAGGAACCTGGAGGAAAGAAATGAAGCCAAGAACACAGAAGAACATTACATACAGACTTGCTTCTGTTTGCTTACACAGCCCGAGCACACCTACCGGGGGCTGGTGCCACCCACGATGGCTGAGCCCTTTACAATTAGCAATCAGGAAAATGCCCCAAAGACATACTTATAGGCCAAGCTAATGAAGGCAATTCCTCAGCTGCAGTTCCTCCTTCCTGGGTGTGTCAAGTTGACAACCGGAGTCATCTAGGACAAGGGACTTAAAGGTTTTCTTAAACAAGCAGGCAAAAAATTCCCCAAATCTGTCAAGCATGTTGGCACCACCCAGCATCCCAGTACAACCTGCCTTGGTATTTCCCTCTCCCTTTCCCACCTCAGGCCCTGTTGGCATGCTTTGTTTGCCCGAGTATTCCCAAGACCTGCTTTTCCTGAGGTGCCCAGGGAAACCACGCAGTGTTATCCATAGTGTAAATGATCTACTTTGCTGAGACTCAAGAAATGCCCAGCTCCAGCCAGTTTTTCCTCAACTGAATTCTTGACAAAAAGGCTTGAGAGTTCATTCTGATACCTTCTGAGATAAGATCAGCCCCACAAAGCCACATACATCCCTTATCGGTTTCCCAGGAAGCCTAACAGTATACGCCCACAAGACTGGGCTATGAGGCTAGCCTGTGACAAGAGAGTATGGGTAATGACTATTTTCTCCCTGGCCTTATGCTACTTTTATAACCAATATACTTAGATTTTTAAATGAGTCTCTGACAACCTGTAGGAAAATATTTCCCCTTTTGGCTGCCAGTTCAGACTAAGATCAGCTGTTGACACAGTATAGCATTTGTTTGTCCTCTTTCAGGACCTGAATGTCTCTTTGTGGGTCTCTCACAAGTGGGCTGGCACCAGAGATGATTCCTGGCTTTTCTTCACATTTCTCTATAGATCCACCCAGAACCTGTCTAGATGTGGCTACTCTCAGAGAAGGGTGACTGATCCCTTGGTTTAGGAAACAGCCTCTGGGATCTTGCCTGACGTCACACACAGTAGGAGGCCCTCCTCCTTCCTGGCCTTGGGAGACCTCCCATTCGACTACCCAAGTCCTGAGAGTTGATTGCTCTCAGGTTGTTTCAGCTCTCTGAATTACCAGGTTGAGTCCTCTAGTCAAGGAGTAGAAGGTAGACTAGTGAGGTAGCTGTCAAGCAAGTGCAACGAGGCACTGTGTGATATTTGTTTTTTTAAAGGCTTATTTGTTCTTGTATGTGTGAGTACACTATAGCTGTCTTCAGGGCATCAGATCTCATTACAGATGGTGTGAGCCACCATGTGGTTGCTGGGATTTGAACTGAAGACCTCTGGAAAAGCAGTCAGTGCTCTTAACCACTGAGCCATCTCTCCAGCCCTTTTATTTTATTTTATTTTTTAATTATAACACAATTACTTAATTTCCCCTTTCCTTTCCTCCCTCCAAACCTCACATGTTACACCCCTGTCCTTGGTCTATTTCAAATTCATGGCCTTTTCTCTTTAACTGTGTATGTGTGTGTGTGCTCCCCAATATATAAATACAACTTGCTCAGTCTGTGTAATGTTACTTATATGTGTACATTTTCAGAACTATGTGGTATTGGATAACAAAGTGTCATTGTTCCTCCCTGGGGTTCTTGGTCTTCAGCTGAGGCTCACTAAGCTTTCCCCTTCCATGTTAGCATGTCTATTGGTATCCTTCCTGCTCGCCTCATGTGTAGGCAGCTATGTTGGTGAGACCTCATGAATCTAGTGTCTGACATTTCTAAGAGCTATGATCTCAGCAAACTTCCTATTCATCTGTCTCCTATCCTCTTTCCTCTCCTTCTGCTGAAATGACTCCTGGGCCTTAGGTTTGTGAGTTGGTTTATAGATGTATCATTTGGGACTAGGCTCTACAATTCTGCATTTTGATCTATTGTGGTTTCTGTAATGGTCTCTGTCTTCTGCAAAAGAAGTTTCTTTGATGAGGGAAGGAGAACTACACTTATCTGAAAACATTTATCATAAATAATTTAGGATGTAGTTGGGATTATTATGTTGATTTAGTAAAGTAGCCATTGTAGGTTCCCCCTCCAAGATCCATGACTTCACTAGCCCAGGGTAGTTGACTAGGTCTCCAGTACCAGGCCTGATTTCCCTCTAGTTGAACAGGCTTAAGTCCAATTAGAGAGCTGTTGGTTACCGAGGTGTGTGTGCTACTGTTTCACCCTTAGGGCTATCCTGCCACACTGGTCCTTGTTATGGTTCATAGGTGTCATGGCTGAGTAGAACTGTTGGTTGTTTCCCTCCTTGGGAAGCTTGTACGGTAACAATTGAAGTGGAAACTTAAGGGTTCTTTGCAAAGTCAGTTGTGTTGGACAGTGTTTTGCTAGGGCAAACAGGGGAAGGAGTGTTTTCCTGAAGTAGACACAGGTTGTACTGGCTGATTTTGTGTGTCAACTTGACCTAAGCTGGAGTTATTACAGAGAAAGGAGCCTCTGTTGAGGAAATGCCTCCCTCCATGAGATCCAGCTGTAAAGCATTTTCTCAATTAATGATCAGGCATGTGGAGAGGTCACAGCCCATTGTGGGTGGTGCCATCCCTGGGCTGGTAGACCTGGGTTCCATAAGAAAGCAAACTGAGCAAGTGAGGGAAACAAGCCAGTAAGCAGCATTCCTCCATGGCCTCTGTATCAGCTCCTGCCTCCAAGTTCCTGTCCTGTGTGAGTTCCTGTCCTGTGTGAGTTCCTGTCCTGTGTGAGTTCCTGTCCTGTGTGAGTTCCTATCCTGAATTTCTTTGGTGATGAACAGCAATTTGAAAGTATAAGCTGAATAAACCCTTTCCTCCCCAACTTGAATCTTGGTGATGATATTTTGTGCAGGAATACAAACCCTGACTAAGACACACGCGAAAGAGTAAGGTAGACTCGTGAAGGAACATTTTACTGAAGCAGACATAGGAGGCAAAGTATGTCCTGCTAAAACAATCAATTGAAAGGACATACGATGAAAGATTCTTTGCTAATGATTTGCATGTATTGATCTGCCTTATATTGTGTAGTTGAGCTCCGTTTGTCCAGACTCCATAGAAAGAAATGTACCAAAACAAACAAACAAACAAACAAAAAACTTGGTGGTGTCTTAGGGTTTTATTGCTGTGAACAGACACCATGACCAATGCAAGTTTTATAAAAGACAACATTTAATTGGGGCAGGCTTACAGGTTTAGATGTTCAGTCCAGGCAGGAGCATGGCAGCATCCATGGTGCAGGAGGAACTGAGAATTCTCCCTCTTTATTCAAAGGAAGCCAGGGACCGACTAAGCATCCTCAGGCAGCTAGGGGGAGTGTCTCCAAACCCACACCCAGAGAAGCATACTTCCTCTAACAAGGCCACACCTTCTAATAGTGCCACTCCCTGGGCCAAGCATATGCAAACCATCACAGGTCGTGTGCTGCAGTTTCTTGTTGCATCCTTAGACTCAGACTGACTGGCAGAGTGATGTCAGCTGAGACAGACTCTCGTGCTGAGACAAGACCCTTAGAGGACACATGATGTTTGGAGAGAGTATAAATAGACTCAACAGACAGTGACGGAGGCTGAGCGAGGCTTGATTATAGACCTAGTTGTTGGTCTTTGCTGATCTCTTTTTCTCTGAAAGAAGTACAGCTGAGAACTTCTCTTGGTGTCCCTCTTGATCTCTTCTGCTAACTTTTGCTGAGGCTGAGACCTGGCTGTCTGCTAGGTAGGGCCACCACTGCAGATTCCTGTTTGCTATCCCGACTCTACCAAACTGGACTGTTGGTGTATTCGTAAAGAGTTTGTGAGTGGATTGAGCTGCTGCTGCTGACCTGTGAACTGAACTGTGGATTTCCAATCAACACAGACAGGAATTGCTCCGAAGAACCTTTCTCAACAGGTCCACTTTCCCCATATCCTTTCTTTTCCACTACTTCTAGTGGGTGGTGGTATAAAAGGAAGACTAATGTGTTTTAAGAACCACATTAAAAGTAGACTTAGAAACAATTAAAGTTACAAATAATTGCTACAGTAACATTGTTCTGGTAACATGAGTGTAGTCCTCAGGGATAAGGCTTGCAGATCAGATGGACCTTGAGTCATCAGGGCCCTCTGAAGTGTATGGTAGGTTCAGCAGCAGGACTTACCTATCTTCCACCTCTAGGGCGGCAACCAAGGGAACTAGCAATATCCTCAAATGCTTTGGATTCTTTTAGACAACCTCAAAGCAACTCAAAGAGGACTTTTCATGCCTAGTGTTTGGTTTTCGTTTGATGGTGTGTGGCTCTTGAGACAAAGGGTTTTTGTTGTTTTGTTTTGTTTTTTCCTCCTTAATTAAAACACTTAATTGAATATTTTGTGTGGTGTATATAAATGTGGTGCGTACACATGTACATGTATGTACATATGTGTAATGGTTGGAGTAAATGCTTCTGGATCACTCTTCCCCTTATATTTGGAGACAGAGTCTCTCTCTCTCTCTCTCTCTCTCTCTCTCTCTCTCTCTCTCTCTAGACTCCATTTGCCTAGGCTAATGGCCAGTGAACCGCCAAGGACCTTTGTCTCCACAGTCATACCTCGCTTTACAAAGGTGCTACGGATCTAAACTTGGGTGTTCCTGTGTCTAGTAGACATTTTGCCAACCCCAACCAAGTCATCTTCTCTTGAATATGTTTTATAGCCTCTGCTCAAAAAGAAAAAAAAAATCTACTAAAAATTCATATGCCACCTATGCATATGAGTGACGAATATACGAGTGACGAATATTCGAGCTCCTCTCGGTTATTGATTGATGTGTCTTGGTTATTGATTGATGTGATGTTTTCACTCCCGAATTAATTAGCAAGGGAAGTGCAGAGAAGCCTGAAGTTAGGTGCCCGAAAATTCGTGTTAAGAGGTGAAAGAGGAGCCAGTTGTGCACACCTTTAATCCCAGCACTTAGGAGGCAGAAACAGGTGGATCTCTATGAGGTTCAGGCTAGCCTGGTCTACAGAGTGAGGTCCATGACAGGCAGGGCCACACAAACAAAACAAAAGAATGAAACACACAAAGAGGTAAAGGTCTCACAGCCTGCTCCAGTTGGAGCACTCATCTCCTGAGTTTTATCTGCCAACTTGATTTAGCTTGACTTGAATTCATTTCTGGGAGCTTCCTTCGGTCCTTGCACGTCCTTGATAGGAAATGACAGTGTCATAACAAGCAGGTTTGGTAGCCTGTTAGGTGCCAAGAGGCTGTGCTTCTCCTTGCATGGACAGGTTCAGGGTTTTAACCTCATAAAGCCCATGGCTTCACAGAATTCTGGGAGTTCTGTTCTCTTCTCCACCCACACTTTCTTCTTACAGAGCACCTACTGTGTGCTCCATATGTGACACTCTCAACTCAAGTTCATTTGTTCCCTCTAGAGTCAGAGCCCATAGAAAGGAATGGCTAGATCTTCACAGTTGCTGGGAATTTAGCTAAAATAAAAAGTTAAGAGAAAAATGGTGGACTGCAAGGGTGAGTGTTTTTAGCAACAAACAAACAAGTTTCTTCCAGTGAAGGATTCTGGGTAGCTGCATGGTGAACCGAGAGAGGAGGATTTACAAAAAGCATTAGGGTTGGACGTGATTGGAAGATGCAGGGCAGAGCTTGGAGCCTAACTGGGTTCAAGAGTTAACAAATCACTTCTATCAAATGACCTTTATCCATGCAAAGCTGTCTCTTTAAATCCTTGTCAGGGAGCCCGGGAGAAGCCAGAATAGTTTACCCAGGAGGTAGACCCTCCCTTAATCTCTGTCACCTTGACAAGGTCACCTACCCCCTCTAAAGTTAATATTGTTAATATTATGTGAACTGTGGCATGTGGATCCTCAAAGGCTGGAGCTGGAGCTGATACAGAGCATGGTCTCTAAGATCTAAGGACAGACGACACTCTTAGCCTCAAGACTAGAATGCCTTGTTTTACATTTTTTCATTCATTCATTTGTTCATCTGGGCATGCATGGAGGTTAGAGGACAGTTGATGGTAATTCCTGCTCTTTCTGTCCAATGGGTTCTTATGGCGCTTAGGTTGTCAGGCTTGGTAGCAAAAGCTCTTGTGATGCCCCCTCTTCCCTTCCAGGACATTTAAAAAGCTATATTATGTGTCTACTCTAAGCCTTAGCTCCCACCTCATTGTCTCCTCTATTTTCCTCTGTTTGGCGAATGGGTTTTACTGTTGCTGTTGTTGATTTATTCTGCTTTTTGGGGGGCAGGCTCCTGGGACAAGAATGCATCAAAAGCAGCTGCTTTTTATTTTATTGGTTTATCACAGGACTACAGTTAATGCTTCCTCTGTGCCAGATGCTATATTCTGGACCCAGACCTATCCTGGACCCCACCTGGAAGTGAAGTCTCCAAGTGGAGAGGAGAAGAGAAGACCCTCCATTGGCCGGACCGTCTTATATGTCAGGTTGACCCAGAACTTCAGCATTTAGCCCCACTCTGGAGCTGTCTAGTTCTGGGCTGAATGTCTGCTTCAGTGGCCCCATAAAGCTGCCCTCAGGTTTCTGGATTTTTTTCTCCCCCCTCCCCAACAAATTTCCCGTAGTGAAGCCTGGTGAGAGTTTCTGTCCAGAAGACTCTAATCACGCTCCCATCTCACATCTCCAAATTAAGCTTCGCACCCTCTGCCCTTTAAGGCTCCGGAAACCCTCCCCTTTCCCTCTCCCAGGGGAAGTTTGCTGATGGAGGAGAAGGCCTGGGGGCAGTTTGGAATGAGACCCTCACAAGCTCAAGAAGAATTGGGGCTTCTAGGGCCAGGCTCCCTGACAGCAGCTGGCACTCCTCTGCACCTCCACGTCAGGCTTTATCCCCTCTCCGTGGCTTCATATTTGCTGTGAATTTAAAGGGATGTGGTGGAGTCAGATAGTTGCTCGGAGCTGGGGAAGATTCACTCGGGTAGATCCACTGGGGAGACCGCACAAGATCCCCAGGTGACAGACTCCATGACCTTGCCTGGGAAGTTCGCACAACCACTTTTTTCTCTGTGTGTGTCCTACCACAGTCTTCTTGGACCTGAGGGGAGTTCCTCAGGTAGTTAGGGAGAAGTCACCCCAGCCTCTGAATGAAGGAAGCAAAAGCGAGGTTTGGGGCTGGCGTTTAGAGGGTGACTGACTTGAACCAAGGCAAGGGTGGTGCTGTCGGTGGGGAGAGCGTGAGAACGGTTTGCAGTAATGGGAAGAAGAAAAGTTCTAATCTTTCCTCTGAAGCTGGATTCCAGACTCCTCTCCTCCCCGTCTCCTTCCTCCCTACCCCACCCCGACCTTCCGTTCCAGATCTCCCTTTGTCTCTGTGCTTCCTGTTCTGCTGGGCAAGCTCCTCCGGACCTGGGACTCACTAGGTCCCCGGTGTGTGCCTTCCATCTCAATTTGGGAACTTCACAAACCAGTCACCAAGAACAGAGCCCTCCTCAAAAAAGACAGAACATGGGTCCTGTTCAGCTCTGAGGCCATCCTTGGGCAGACTTCTAGAAAAGCCCTTGCTGGTTCAGCCACAAACCCTGACCTGCCTTTCATAAACACTGCTGGGGAAGACCCTGAACTTAGGAAGGCAAGGGCAAGCTTGGGCTGTGTCCAGAGCGCCTCCTTCCCTGGGGCTGAGCTAGCCAGGGTCCAAGGCAAAGGGCTTAACAATCTGGGGACAACTACTCACTTCAGAGGCCTTGAAAAGGTTATTTTAACCTCGCTTTCTTTATTTTTAAATAGACCAGAGATTTATGCTGGTAGTTCAGAAATAAACTTCGTGGGAAAGACTAATGGACTGATTGTTTTTTGTTTTGTTTTTTCTTCTAAAGGAGCACAGAATTCCAGGAAAGAAACAAGCATGGGGGTATGAACAGGGTAGGGATGGGGGGGGATAAAGAAGAACATGACTCCTTCTAGGTATGGTGGAGGAGAAAGCGTATTGTAGCTATGTGGGAGAGCAGAGGCAGAGGCCACACAGGACAGTCTAGAGTCAGCATAGCCCTGAGCCATGGGGGTGGGGGGGCAGGAGGGTAAAGGGTTGCCCAAAGAGCCAGGTAACCAAAATGGCAGGGTTACATAGGGAAGGACAGCCCAGCCCCTGAGCTAGAGAAGTTTAGAGTAGAGGGTGGGGTATGCCAGGTAGGGACCTAGGAATGCTGGGAGAGTATAGCAGCTAGATCCTCTTTGGTATGTTAGTTAAATAGGCACCTCAGCTATTAGTCCCTGAGACCTAACATAGGCTAGGCATTATCTAGGCAGAACTGGGCAGATGCCTGGGTGTGAGCACCTGGGTGCTCTTCTGGGTTCCTACAATGTTGTGCTTGCACCAAAACGTAATCCTCAATAAGTCATTCTTGAACAAATGCATTTGGTAGTATTTACCTGTGTCCTCTGCCTATACCAACCACGATGCTCAGAGAGTACTGACTGTCCCGACCCCGAGACTGCTCACAGTCCAGGCAGGAGACATGCCCCTAACAAGCCAGTGGATACCAAGAGTCGGGGCTAGAGAGGTTCAGGGAACAAATGTGTAAAGGAAGTATCTAGGAACATTAAAGTGGTGGGGGTGGGCAGGGAGAGGAATCTGCCACACAAGGACAATGAACTCAAGAACCCAGAGCATTGGGGCAGAGAGAGGACCCCCCAATGGCCTCCAGGGCCAGAGAGGTAAGGCATTGGCTGATGAGTCTGGAGGGAGGAGGCTGGGAAAGAACCTTGTAGGCTGGGTCAGCAAAACAGTGACTGGAGATCTTATGTGCCATCTGAGTGGCATATTTCTAGACCTTTCAGACCTAATAACCTATTTCCTTTCTCATGCTTGAGAAGTTACAGATGTTTTCATGAGCTTATGAATGTGACTCTAAGACAGTCCTCTGTACCTTTCTACACTGGCACCCGTATGCTGGGAAGTATCACCAAGTACAGGTACATAATTCATCATCTGACCTGTTCATTTGGAGAAGCAAAGGGGCGATTATTACTCATTACGCCCAGGCAATATACTGGACCAAGGACTCTCCTGGATAAACCTGGGCACCTGCTCACACCATTGACAGGTTTTTGAGGCCAGTGCTATGACCAATCAGACCCACATGACTGGAACTGAGTTTCTCATTTCTTTATCGAAGAGTGAGACTGGAGGGTTAGGATGTTTTGATCAAAGGTCTCTGAGGTCATTTCCAGCTTCAGAACTCTAACTCTGTGCTGGATAAGCAAGAGAGACTTAAGAAAGGTTGGGTAAAATGCAACCACAAGGAAGTATGGGGGGAGGGGGCAGTGGACTGCACTTCAACCTAAAGGTTCGGACCAATATCCTGTGTTTTTAGTTGAAACCCAATAAAAGTGCCCAAGAAAAACACTCCTCCCCAGGAACCCATGTGCATCTACCCACCCAGGAAGAGAAAGGTGATGCCCAGAAAAACATTCCATTGAAATGAAAACCCAGGTGCCAATCAGCTTCTCCCACAGTCCTAGTCCAGATCCCCAACCCCCATCCTGCCTCTGTCCTGCCAAGGCCAACAGCAAACAGGGAAATGTGGCTTAGGATGTGAAAGGATGTGAGTTCACAGGGACTGCTAGTCTGCAGGCTCAGTTGTGTGGTACACAGGGACCACTGGTACTGCAGGCTCAGTGCAGGGATGTGTGATCTACAGGGACCCCTGGTACTGTAGGCTCAGTTCACAGATGCCTGATGCACATACCCTGGAAAATGAAGGAAAAAGAATACTCAAAGCTTTTGAGAAAGAATAATGTTGCAAGACTTATATGATCTGATGCCATGATTCATTATGAAACCACAGTAACCAAGCCATGGCGGTGTTATATAACAAAGGCAATTAGATCAATATAATAATATAGAGTCCAATAATATAGAATAGATATAGTAAATATCTTCAAAGACAGAAAAAAAAGCTATGCAATAAACTACGCTGAGAAATTAGATTTTAAAAAATGAAAACATAGTATTTGTTTCCACATTATAAAAACCAACTTAGTGTGGATACGAACCCTACATACAAAACCTAAGTTATAGAACTTCTAGAAGAAACATGAGAGAAAAATCTCTGTGGCTAGGAGTAGGAAAGAATTGCTTGGATATAAGACTTAAAGCACACTGGAACTTCTCAGGTAGGTCAGATGAGAGGGTGCCTTCCTAGTATTTATACACCCTGGGTTCAGTCCCCAGCACTGCATAAATCAGGTATAGAACTACAATCAGCGTACTGCAGAGGTAGAGGCAAAGGATCAGAAGTTCAAGGTCAACCTTGGTTCCTTGGTTGCATAGTTTGAGACCAGCCTAGGTTACACACACACACACACACACACACACACACACACACACACACACAGAGAGAGAGAGAGAGAGAGAGAGAGAGAGAGAGGGGGGCGTGTGGGGGGATTAAAATTTAAAAATCCAAGAGTCATAAAGTTGGAAGAGGGATGTGTTATGGAGTAAGGAAGAGTAAGGCTGGATATAGTGACTTTTACATGCACAAAATGCTAGATATTAAATTAAATATTATTTAAAATTTTTTCCACAGAAGGCACTCCATTAAGAATTTTTAAAAAGTAGAGAAAATAGAAAAAGAATCTGGAGAAAATATTTGCAAATCACAGGTCTGATAAGGAAATTTTATACAGATTATGTCTAAAAAAATCTTTTTAAAAATATTTATTTATTTTATGCAAGTATACTGTAGCTGTCTCAGACAGACCAAAAGAGGACATCAGGATCCCATTACAGATGTTGTGAGCCACCATGTGGTTTCTGGGAATTGAACTCAGGACCTCTAGAAGAGCAGTCAGTGCTCTTAACCACTGAGCCATCTCTCCAACCCTTAAAAAATAAAAAATCTTAACTTACCTTGTGTTCTTACAACAAGATGGCTGATTCTAGTTAATGTATATAGAAGAGAGGTTTATTGGTTCTTGATGTGGTGCCACTCTGGCTACATCACAGCAGGGTGGAGAGACAGCAAAGCCCTCCTGTTCCTGTATAAGAACAAGCAGATGAGTCTGGAGAAGACTCAGGCTCAAGCTTTGTAACAGCTGACGTCAGAATCCAGCTCAGTCCTTGAAGAATAGCATCCATTTTCCTAACGATGGACCCCCGTGGTCCAACGAGATCCCCGCTTAAAGCTCCTACCACTGCTGCCCTGAGGGTCAAGCTCCTCGTACGTGAGCTTCCGGGAGAGTAAACCACATCCGAATATACGAATCTTACAAAACTGACAAAAGATTCAAACGACATTTCACCCAAGGAGCACACAGACGGCACACAAGCAAATGAAAAGAATTAACGGCGGCCATTTAAGAAGGCACATGCTGGTAAGTCCAGCACTGGGGAAACCAAGGCAGTAGGATAGTGAGTTAGGGATAGCCTGAGCTATCAACAAGGCTGCGTGAAACAATTGCAAGGAGTCACAAGCCTACCACATACTCGCTTGAATCCCTAAAATGAGCAAGAGCAAAAATACAAGTAACAAAATGGGCACAAAATAAGATGAGGTGGTCGAAGGGGTTTGAGAGAACAGTCTTGTTTTTGACTTAGCATCTTCCCAACACATAACCTATCAGACTTGAAATGAAAGCATGTGTTCGTATACAGACTCTCACCCATGAGCCAGGCAAAGTGGTTTTATTACTGTTACCTTACAGTGACGAGGTAACGCTCGAGAGGATTTTTCCTCAGCAGTAAAACAGGGTGACTTCCATCAGTGTGGTTGCGCGTTGCCTAATTACTGCCATATACGGCAAGAATTATGTTGCTAGGGTAAATAGCATAGTGTACTTACGGAAACTAGAAGGCCTGCGACATCATTAGACAATCTAATCTTTTATTTATTTGTTCATGAGATAGCCTCAAACTGATTTTGCAGCCAAGTATGACCTTGAACTCCTGAACTTCCAGCTTCTGCCTCCCAAGGACCGGAACTAAAAGCCTGCGGCGCCACACCCAGAGTCAGGATTTTGGACAGTATCCTTTCTGGGGCTTTTGAAGCCCCAGCAACTTTGCCAGACTTCTTCTTTAAACTCTTTACCTAACTAATCTGCCTTCCCTTTCGAGGTTTATCAGACAGATCTGGAGACTGTTCCGGGAGGATGTTTACAAAGGACTTTTAGTGTTGCTGAGAACGGAGAAGCTGGGAAAGATAGGGTTTCTGAAGGGCAGTCTCAGGGGCGGTGAGACTCAGACATAAAAGGGCTATTCTTTAACTCCCAAAGGGCTGTCTGTCCTAACAGGGTGGTGGACAGGACAGATGGCCACAGGGGTGAGCATTCCCTCCTAATCCCTGGAGCCCATAGAGATTGTCTTTTGGGGGTGGGGAGTCTTGATCTCGCTGTAGAGTTAGTTACTCCTAAAGCCCCCTCATTCTGCTTCCTTTAGAATCATCGTCTTTCTCTCAAGGGTGGAGGTCTGTGCAGGAGATTGGAGTCACTTCTTAAAAGGTGATGGCGTGCTTAATCATGCTACACATCACCACATGACAGTGTAACCACAGACATCTCAGAATAAATACATTTTGGTGGGGGAGGGAATTCTAGCACATGGTAGACACCATTTCTAATTATAATTACGTTTGCGACAGGGCCACAGACTGTGATACAGATTCAGCAGTCCTGAGCCTGGTTTAGGTGTTTATAATAATTACCCCCAGGTTAGCTGCTCAAATTCATTATGTAAGACATCTCCCCACACCCAGGTAGCTGACCAGAAGCAGTTCCATTAAAGGTCACCTCATGTTGTAGTAACCCCCCAACCATAAAAGTACTTTCATTGCTACTCCATAACTGTAATTTTGCTGATACTATGAGCTATAACACAAATAACTGATATGTGACCCCTGTGAAAGGTCCTTTGTTCTTCAAAGGGGTTGAGACCCACAGGTTGAGAACCCATGCGTTAAGCCACACCCCCTTCTTTTGTCTCAGTCTCTAGATACCCGGCTTGTTTGTTTGTTTTTTTTCCACCTTTTTAAAAAGAATTATTATTATTTTTAATCTTTCTTTCTTCCTCTAGAAGAACAATGCTTCTTGAGTCCGCCTTACGAGACATTTTTTTTCTCTGCTAAGGAAGACTTCATTTTTTTCCAGTAAACGATGAATTTTCATCCTCATAATTAAGCAGGAAAGAGATGATTCCCAGCAAGCCGTGTGACTGTAGTTAATTTTAATTAACAAGTTTCATTCTGACTTGTTAATCTCTATTTCTCTCATCTTTGTCATAGATAGACACCAGATGGAATTTGGCAGTGAGGTTCCCCTCCCCCTCCAATGAACATTTCAGATATCTTATGGAGAAGAAAATGGATATGTCCTTTTTTTTTTTTTTTTTTAAGTTATAGCCTTACTGTAATAGAAAAAGACATTGTTCGTGGCAGCCTCTGAGTAGTGCAGACACTGTAAAGGAGACATGGGGTTTCCTTGCAAACAAGAGGGTGACAAGGCATGGTTTGGAGGGGGGGGAGGCCAATGTTTTCTTTCTGGGCTTAATCACTGGGGAAGCCACCCTAGTGCAAAGCATCAGCCTTGGAGTCATTAGCATGAAAAGATTGGACGGCTAGATTTTATTTCGAGGCTCTTGAAATCTCAACAATTTTTTTTAAGTAGACTATTCGTAGAGCATGTTTTGTTTTGTTGTTTTTTAGAAGAAAATAATCACAGATTTCAACATTTTGACACCCTCCCCCCCCAAAAAAAAGAGTCCCCAAGAGCAAAGCCCAATGATAAGATGGCTGGAGAGAGCCATATCTGAAGCTAGAACAAGGTTCACTACTCTGGCATTACCACTGACTGAGTACTGTATGCTTGAAACCCTCATTCCCAGGTAGAGGGTCCTCAACCCCCTCTGTCACACCCTCTGGATTACTGGTGTTACTGAGGGGGAGAGGCAGAGTTTTGAGCGGACAGAACCCTGTGCTGACTGAATGGACCCAGAGGTCACGTGACAAAGTGTATTGTTCTACTCATAGCAATCAACAGTTTTCAATCAGAGGACACAGGGATGGCTCAGAAGGAGGTCACCATGGGGCATGTGGCCGGCATTATGGTCCTGGGCTTGAGTTTTATGACAGCAGAGAATATGTATAATCAACCCAAGGGAATAAAGGAAGAGTCCTCAATTAAATTTCAGCCATGAGAGTAGCTCTACCTCCCCCACCGCCCCCGCACCCTCCCCCAACACCAGTCCCACTGAAAATGAGAAATCTGAACCCTTTGGATCCAGAGTTTTGAGAAACCTTTGTCTCTAGCATGCTGTCTTTATTAAGTCGTAAATCCATCTCCTCTATTCATAACTATTAACAGCAGCAGTTTCCTTTTATTGAGGTCTAACTCCGAGTGCCCCAAGGACACTGTGAGCTACATGTGACTGTCCTTATTTACAGATCCAGACCTTGGGCTTCAGCAAGGTCAGGGGGCTCTACCAAAACCTCTTGTGAAGGAACTAGATAGTCTCAGAGCTTGTCCCAGACCTGTCAGCTATCAGGCCGGGGATTCCTCAGGACTCTTTTGGGAGCCGGCATAACCCAGTCAGAAGCAGAGAAAGGAGGTCTGTCAGACAGGTCACAGGTAGCCAAGGCTGGTCTTGAACCTTGGTATACGGCTGGGAATGGCCTAGAACTCTTGATCTTGCCCATCCCTCTAGAGTGTGAGACCACCCTGTGTTTAGTCAGTGCTGAGGACCTGATGTGGGGTTCTGTGTATGTGAGGCAAGCACTCTACCAACTGACCACATCTCTAGCTCCCCAAAGGCAGGAAGCATCTTAACGAGATGGGCAAAGACCAATAGCTCTTTGCAGTTTTGACAACTGCTCACATTCTCTCATCCACCGTGCCTCTGTCAACTTGAGTGACCTCTAGAGGCCTGTGGTTCAGTGACCACAGACTGCTTGTTGCATTATGAACCAAGGACCTGGGGAATGGGGATCCTGGTTTCTCTAGTAGCAGAGACCTGGGAGAGAAGGAATAGAAAATTAGAATGACCATTCTTAGGGAGCATGTTACTTTACAATAAATAAATAAACAGATAACTCTATGGGGTGTGTGTGTGTGTGTGTGTGTGTGTGTGTGTGTGTGTGTGTGTTGTGCTTGAATGCAGGTACCGAAGGAGTGGAGTTGCAGACAGAGATGGAATTTAGTTCACCACACTTATGCAAGTATCTATCCACCAAGCCATCTTACAGGCAGAGCATCTCACTGGCTAAGCTGTCTTACTAGCCTGGCATGTTGCCTTTCATTTTCCTTATTTTTCTAAAACGTGTCCTTCTCTCAGGATTCAGTTCCTGACTGCTTTTAATAAACTGTTTGAGCAATAGATACCAGAGAATCCTTTTTTTAAAAAAAATTTTTTTTAATTCCTTGAGTTATAAGACGCTACTAGCAGGTGCTAAGTGCTTCCTAACACTCTGCAACAAACCTTGGGACTTGGGCCTACTAACCAAGCTAGGCAGGGCTATCAATCATTAGTGACATGCTAACAAGTGCTTTTTCAGGCCTGAGCCTGGGTAGAGGCTGGAGAAATGAGACATTTCAATATTCTAACTGGGCCTGAAAAATTAATGTCTACAGACCTCCGATGGTGATAGTAACGTCTGGAAACTCTGTGAATCCACTTTGTCTCTCAGGTAACAGGCCTGGGAACCCACTCTTTGTTGACTATGAGCCATTGCAGACTGGCTTGGCCCTCTTGGATACGTTGAAGTCTGAAGGAAACATCAGCTTTAATTGGGGACAATACAGCCTGAATTTCCAGTGCCACTGAGGAAGGGGACTGGTTAGTAGGAAGAGGTTTATGGAAGGTAGGTGGAGGAACCCCTCTCCTTGGAGTCTCCTGAAACCCACCATTTCCATCTTCAAAGTAGTCTCCTAGGAGGGCAGGCATTCCTCTCACACAAGGTCTCTAAGAGCCTCTCCAGGTGTGTCTGGAGCTTGCTGAAGGGAGACAAGTATGTTGGCAGCTTATAAAGGAAAGAAAACATAACTGAGGCTACTGTGAGGCTTGAGAACCACCTGGCAGCATTCAGGCCTGAGTCCTCCCCTACCCCCCCACCCCTGCCTCTGTGTATCAAGGACCACACCCAACATTCCATATCCCCTGCCGAGCTGACTCAGAGACCTCAAATTCTCACATACACAGTCCAAAGAAATCCCTCTCAAGCTGGTAATGAGTTAATCTAATATCTTTATTTATAGTTGGAAAAATTTCCACTAGACTCCAACAAGGAATTAAGTATTATGTCATCAAGACACCAGAAACCAGTGGCACAGGCGTCTGTGACTTCTTTTGGAGCTGACCTTGGGATGGAAGCTTGTTCTCTGGGTACTTGAGGAGGATCCACTCCTCAAGGCCGTTCTAAGAAAAACTCCAGTGTTGCAACCTAGAGGGATGTGTTAAAAAACAGTGCCCAAGTTGACCAGATGCTGAGACAGATAAACCAGCAACTGTTTTTAGTAATCTCAGCTTTACCACTTTATTAGTCACAATAGTCCTGTGCTGAATTTATAATGAATGCTGCAGTAAGAATGTATAAGAAAGGGGGGTATGTGCTAAACCTGTGTTTAAGTATGCGCTGGGTCTGTGTGAAGTCTCTTTATTGGACCTTTAACCAAAAAAAGGTTTTGGGGGTCTCCAAAATGTGGAAAGCCCATCTTCAGAATATCATAGCTCGGAAGCCGCCTGTAGTAGTCTGAACCTGTGTCCTAGCTTCTCAGGAAGCTGAGGCAGGAAGTTCACTTTACCTGAGGGATTTCAGACCAACTTAGGCTACAGAGCCAGACCAACTTCTCCTCAAACTAAAAAAAATAAAACAATAATAAAATGAAGAAAGGCCATACCTTCTTATTGTTTCCTATGGTCCAGGATGCCACCTACCTCAGGACTTCATCTTCTCCCTTCATCCCTGCATAGATAAGAGGCACCATGCCAGGTGTGGTGGCGTACACCTTTAATCCTGGCTCTCGGGAGGCAGAAGCAGGGGGATCTCTGTGAATTTGAGGTCAGCCTGGCCTACAGACTGAGTTCGAGGACAGCCAGAGCTATATAGTGAGACCTTCTCTAAGAAAGAAATAAAGAGAAAGGGAGGGAAGAGGGAGAGAGAGAGGGAGGGAGAGGAAAGAAAGAAAGAAAGAAAGAAAGAAAGAAAGAAAGAAAGAAAGAAAGAAAGAAAGAAAGAGGAAAGAGAAGGAGGAGGAAAAGGAGAAAGAGGAATGAACAAACTTAGGGACTGCTAACAGATGGAAGGGGTGGGAGAGGTGGGGTGGGGAACAGGTTCTTTTAAGAGGCTCATCACCCCTTATACCCACTTAAGGGACACATAAGGCCAAAAGCATCAATTTATGCTCCCTAAGGTCTTTGTTGACTTCTCCACTTCCGAGCGACTGAATAGCCACTGTTTCATTCTGAAGCTAATGGATGTGATGGAAGAATCTGGAAAACAGCCCCGTGGACCAGGAAAGGGCAGTCATCAGAAATGCTTTCCAGAACTGGGAATCGATTCTTTACACCCAGGTCATGCCCATCTTGGTCTTCTCAGGCTCCCATCACAAGTGACATCTTGGTGGCCTATAAACAACAGACATTTCTTTCCTGCTGTGCTGGGGAGTCCGGCATCAATCAGCCTGTGATCCAGTGGCTTCGGGGAGCCCTTGTTCTCCTCACACAGCTGAACAGAGCCCAGTCTCCTTAGCCCATGTACGGACACTAATCTCTTCATAAGGTCTCTGATGTCACAGCCCACTGTGGTCATCTGAGTGTTAGTTAGCATCCCCTCCCAAACTCCTGTTGGAGCCCAATCACTAGCACAGCACGGTTAACAGGATAGCCTTGGGGAGGGGGGTAGGTCAGATACAGGAGTTGTTCCCCATAAGTGGGTTAGTGCCCTAGGCAAAGGACAAAACTACCCATGCTTTCTTAACCTTCCAGTTCTGCCCTGTGAAACCATGGTCACAAAGTACCCTGCTGGGAGCCAAAGTCAGCCTTCACCAGACACCAAAACTGGCAAGAACCTGATGATCTTGGACCTTCCAGCCTCTGGAACCATGAGGAGGAAATCTGTTCTCATAAATTCCTCAGCTCCGGATATTGTGTCGCAACATCAGGAACCTCACAGAAGCCTCACCTCACTGAGAGCACACACGCATGAATGCACATGCACACACATCAACAGAGGCTTGTCCAAATGACCTGCACCATTTACACATGAAGAAGCAGGTGACTTATCCAAGGTCATACCAGATAGGACCCTTTAAGTCTAGAGTTCCAAGTTTTCCCCAGGTGATGCTGATCAGCTGTGAGGTGAAGCACTACCCTCCACTCTGAAAGATGCTGCTGGTAATTGATCATCCCAAAGTGGCTAATAGTAGAACTTAGAACGGTAATGAGGAAGCAATAGCAGTCTCGTAACAGGACTGCTCCCCAATGTGAACATTAAGCCTGATTTGATCACCCCCATTAGAGGTTTCAGTGGAGCGCCAAAGGGGCACTTCTTAGGAATTTTCCTGATGAATGTGGCAGGGTTAGTGGCTAAGGATTAAGAACCATCACTGAAATGTCCAAGTAGATGAGACTTATCAATTACCAGGATGTGGGGGGGTATGAAAAGCTACACATAAATTATTTTTAAGACAAAGCAGTTATTTTTAAGATGATTTTTAATCATCGAAGCAATTTCATCTCTTTCACTGGCTTTTGTCAGTCAGAAGGTGTCTGGAGTAGGTGGCTTTCATTTATTGGGCCTGGCGTTGGGTTTTATTGGTGTGAGCCACATCTATGTGAGAAGCTGGAATTCTGAAAGTCACCTCCAACCATCTAACCTGATGCCTTCATTTTCCAAACAAGGTGGCCATGATACAGGAAGAAGGGACAGTTCAGGTCACACGGCAGAACTGCCAGAAGAGGCTTGGAACGTTCCTCCAGACTATGATCCAGTATCTACCTGACCAGAAAGCACATAGAAGAGGTGTTAGCTTATAGACGATTTCACTAGGCTCCTCCCAGAAACCTAATAATGGCTTAGTCAGCACCTGCCTCTATTACCTGCCACCGCCAGGTGTGGGTGGCATATAAGAGGACTGCTTGCCACCCCAGTTCTCTCTGTTCCTACATGCTCCCAACCAGTCTCTTCCTCTTTCTATCCTCCTCTGTCCTCACTTCTCTGCCCCTATGGCTCTGCTGCTGTCTGTCTACCTCTACCACTTCTCCAGGCCCTCACTCCTTCCCTTCCCCCAAACAACGCCCCTGCATACGGGATCTGTTGCATGGTGTGATTTCTCAGGGGGACACTATGGACCCACCAGGCACCCCCCAAGCTGCATTGTATTTTATAGTGAGAGGTACCCAAGCTACAATTTCTGGAGCACAGAGATGGCAGCAAAAATGCAAAGAAGCAGGGTCTACTTCTGGTGTCTATTTGCCTTACTGTGAAAAGAAATATACTTAGTATTTACCTGGTTCAAAATAAAGCAAAATAGGGCCAGTGAGCTGGCACACCGGGTAAAGGCACCGCTTGCCAAATCTGAGACTGATCCCAAGACTGATGTGGAGGAATGAGAGAAAGAATTACACACACACACACACACACACACACACACACACATTCATCGATTAAGACTTTTACAATCAAACCAGGAAAAGAGGCAAGAAAGGAAGGCATGCAGGCAAAAGGGTAGAGGCGAGATAAGTGTATGTACGGTGGATAGGTACATATATGTAAGTGGTTTGTATGTACCTGTGTATGTGTGGCCCAAACCTGTGAAATAGGAATAAAAAATAAAAGTAATGATCATTAAATTGGTTATATTTAATTAATATAATTAATTAATTAATACACTATAATAAAGTGTTTGCTTTTCCACTTGGACCAAAGCTTTTCAATTGTGTAACTCAGTTTTCTTTTTTTTTTTTCTTCCCTCAGATTTCATCCTACCTTTCTGCATAGTACCCTGAGAACCACAGAGAAGAATCATAGCACGCTGGAGCTGGAAGTCCTGGGTCACCACGAAGTCCAACCTTCCAGTCAACACAGAGACCTGGGGAGCCCTGGACAAACAATAATTAACCACAGCAATGGCAGAATTCAAGGAAAAAGTGGGCCCTGCAGACATGGTGGGACCCCTTGTGTCTGAGTTTCGTGAACATTAATGCCTTTTAAAATCATCTTTTAAACTTGCATACAAAATAATGGGCCCCATTATGATATTTTCCTTTAAAGATTTACAATACTTTTTGAATTATTTCTTTGATGAAGGGGTATGGGTGTATGAGGGCAGATGTGTGAGTTTGAATTATTTCTTTGATGGAGGGGTATGGGTGTATGAGGACAGATGTGTGAGGAGGGTCAGAAGATCCTCTGGAGTTACAGGTGGTTATCAGCTGCCCAGCACAGGGCAGTATGGGAAACAGGATTCAGGTCCTCTGTTCAGCATACTTTACAACAGCAACAGCAACAGCAACAACAACAACAGGGTCTTCCTATATAAGCCTGGCCGGCCTTTAACTTTCTAAGGCTGGCTTTGAACTTACAAAGATCCGCTTGTTTCTGCTTCATGAGTTCTAGGATTAAACACAATGAGCCAACGTGCTCAGCGGCAAACTATATACCTTAACCATGGAGCCACCACTGTAGCCCCACATTATGATGCTGTCATGCATGTGTGTCATTATACATCACTCATATTTTTCTACTACTCTCGACTGTACCACATTCTTCCTGCTGGTCACACACACACACAATCTACATCCTGCATAGAAGAGAAAGCAGAGATATTAATAATTTTTAAAAATTTGCTTTTACATGTAACCTCCGTTGCATAGCGACAGACTGCCTCCCTGGTCCCCTCTCAGCATCTTCTTAAAACATTGAGCTCCATTGCTGGACCAGCTTCCCTTCCCCGTGCTTTCCTAGCTACAGAGTCCTTTCAGGCCTGGCATCCTCATTACAGGTGTTTGCGAGCTGCCCAGTGTGGGTCAAGGCCACATAGACAACAGCACTGGTCCCACGCTCCAGAGCCAGGCACACTCTTACTTCCCAATGCGCTGCCCATCTAGGGAGCAGCTGGTGGGTGTGAGCCAGGGGCCTCCAATCCGAGGATGAGAACTCTGAGAGGCTATTTGGCATGCGAGGCGGTACCGCATGGTATGGGCCGATGAACACGGGACGTTTCAGTGAGATGCTAGTTTCAGTGCTTCTTACGAAGGGAGAGAATTCAGGAACTTTTCTCTCTGAAGTTCTGCACAATTCCGGTTGAGTGCCGTAAGAGATGACCTGCAAGTAATGAAGAACCCAGGGCTGCCCCAACAGGAGGCCAGCTTGTGATTCCTGGGGATTTAGGAGAAACTTCAAAGTGAGGTTCATAGCGTTTGGATAGAGCAAGAACAGAGGGAGACTAGGAAACTCAAACTATTGGCTCAGCACAGTGACTGTAGTTAGTCCGCATCCCATCCCGGGTCTCTAGGTTTAAAGTTCAAAATCATAATAATATCACGGCATCTTGATTCCATTCAATTCTGAAAAGCCAGTGTCTCTAGGCAGCTGCTAAGCTGGGCTCTCCTCTTCCTGGGGGCACCGCGGTGATGTTGTCAGAGACCAGGATAACTAGAAGCAGAGAGAGCCCAGCTGGGGCATCAGGCCTCCTCTGGAGTCTGCAGCGCTGGCGGTTAGAAAAAGTGTCTCCAACTTGTAAACACAGCAAATTCAATCTGGAAGTCATTGAGAAAACATAAACACGGAACCTCACGCAGTCCTGTTTACACTGTTCCAAGCCTAGTGAAAGATGAGACTGTCAGGGAAGGGCTGGCTGGCATTCCCCTCTCCCCCCTCGGGCACTGTGCTTTTAAAAATAAAACTCCAAGCAGAACATCCTCTCATGAAGACCAGATTCCAACAGAGAGAGCCCAGCTCACCAATGGCGCGCTATCTGGCTTGTTTTCTGCAGTTGCAGAAACTTGACGTTTGTGAAAAGCCCATTGTTTTGAAGTGGAAATTCACAGGACTGAACCAGTCCCCGAGACCACGGCCTCAGTCAAGAATAGGGCTCCGTGGTTCCTGGATCCGGTCTGAGCTGGAGCAATACGGAGCTGAATGCTGTCTTGGTTCCTGCCATTTAACTAGTAAACAACGCATCAGTTCAGATGGGGGGAGGGGCGAGATTCGGGGAGTGTGCTGATTCTGGAGGCTGAACGCAGGACAGTGATTTGGTTAGTTTGGGTCTCTTGGGGCCTGTTGCTTCCAAGGGGCGCCCTGGATCTAACACTCTCCCCAAGGATATGTGTTCAGTGTGTGTTCTCTGATAGGTTCTGCAAACTTAATGTGAATGAAAGGCCACTTAAAGGCCCAGTCTCTCCCTGCTCTCTGTCTCTGTCTCTCTGTGTCTCTGTCTCTCCGTCTCTCTCTTTCTCTCTCACTGCCTCCAGGCTGGCCTCAAACTAAAGGTGTGAGCCACCATGCTAAACAGTAGATTTGTTAATTTAATTAATTAATTAATTAATTAATTAAGAGATGGGTTCTCACTATATATAGCTCTGGCTATTCTGGAAGCCACTATGTAGACGAGGCTGGCCATGAACTCACAGAGATCTGCCTGCCTCTGTCTCTTAAGCGCTGGGATTAAAAACATGTGCCACCACACACACACACACACACACACACACACACACACACACACTTATATCATGTGTATGAATGCTTTGCCTGCAATTATGTATAGGTACCACTTATGTGCCTGGAACTGTAGACGCCAAGACGAGGACATCAGAACCCCTGACTGTAGTTACATATAGTTGTGAGCCATGATGTGGGTGCTGGGACTCAAACCTAGGCTCTTTGAATCAACATCAAGTGGGCTTGACCACTGAGCTATCCCTCCAGCCACGATTTCTCTAAAACTCAAGTCATCCTGACTGGGAGTCCAAAGGTTCTTACGTGACTGAAGGAGTACTGAGTACTGAGCTCAGTACTAAGGAGTGAAGGGCTCATTCCGGAGATAGTATGCACATGGAATATGAGGGAGGAGGGCGCGGAGCGGCAGGGTCACAGAAGGTACCAGGGTGTGGAAGCGAGGAAGCAGCACAAGAGTGTTCACTGATCCCCAGCCCTTGTTAGTATAACCCGAGCAGGCTGGCAGCTCTTCTGCTCCTGGATTCCAGCCTCCTCCTCCCAAGGCCTCTGTCCTTGGGCCCTGGGGACAGAACATGCTTGGAGCCTCTCAGCCTTCTGTGCAGAATCTGCATGTCTCTCTCTCAGCCTTCTGTCCTGAGTCTGCATGTCTCTCACTCCAGTCCCCCAATTCTGGCCCCTTGTTCCTACTCCAGCCCTTCACCCCAATCCCAGCTCTCTTCCCTGTTGTATGATCACCCCTCGATGCAGAACAGTCGAGAGAATGCTCTTGAGGAGGTCCTATTTTCATTCCTGCAGTCCTGGGTCAAGGAAGCCTGGGAGCACGGTCATGCTCTAAGGGGAAGGGGGCGGGGTTGCACAGTGAAAACATCTCATTGGCTGGAGATATATCCAATGGTAGATGCTTGCCTAGCTTACTGAAGCCCCGGGTGCTAATCTCCACATATATCAGATGTGGTGGTCTGTGTCTACACTCTTAGCCCATGGAGACGTGGAGGCAGGAGGACCAGAAGCTTAAAGGTCACCTTCAGACTGCAGCCAGCCTGAACCCTAAGATAGCCTGTTTCAAAAGGAAAAAAAAGAAAAGAAAAAGAGCAAATCATATCCTCTATAACTTAATATGCAAATTAGGCAAAAGCATTTGCCACATACCATGGTTCTCAATCTATGGGTTGTGACCTTTTATTTTGGGGTGGGGGGTGTCTCTTAACAGATATCCTGTATGTCAGGATACATAATGATTCATAACAGTAGCAAAATTACAATTATTAAGTAGCCATGAAATAAATTCTTGCTGATGCTGCTTTTGTTTTGCTTTCTGTTTTCAAGACAAGGCTTCTTTGTGTAGCCTTTGGCTGTCCTGGAACTCACTCTGTAGACCAGGCTGGCCTTGAATTTACAAAGATCTGCCTTCCCAGTGCTGGGATTAAAGGTGACTGCCACCACCTGGCCTGCAACAAGATAATTTCATGGTTGGGAGTCACCACAACATGGAAAACTGTATTAAAGGGTCAAAACATTAGAAAAGTTGAAAACCACTGACCATTCTGAGTTTAAACCCACAGATGAGTTCTAAGTCATTCTCTCTCCTCATTTCTCCTCCGCCACTGCAGGATACCCACCCTGTTGTATAGATGAGGAACCCAAAGGTCAATGATATATAGCCATGTGTGTCAAACATCCTCTGAACTTGACCACTTTTACTGTGGATGGATTCAAGTTGTCCTGGTAACACCTTTCCTGTTTTCTTGTCTAACCACCTTACAAGCTTAGGTTAACAATGGACAGAGTCTTGCAACATTCTTCTGGGTTGAGGCCTATTGTTTTTGTTCACTGGTCCTTAAAGCATTTTCAAAAACCCACAGATGATAAACAATCTCCTTATTTTTTTTCCTTTTCAAGGTTTGAAAGTTTCTGGGGTAAATTCTAGGACTGGGAGAACCATTTCAATTCTCCTGGGTCTTTTGGCGGCGGGGGGTGGGGGGTGGCCTTTGTGCTTCAGTGCTGAGATTTCTAAGGCTAGGCCTTTGCTCTCTGATCTGTCTCCTGACCTGGTTTCGGGCTCCAAATGTACCTCCAACAGGGCAGGGGCACCCACTAGTGTCAACTTCCTGGTCTCCTTGGAGACAGAGGCAGCAAACCTACAAGCTCGACCTTAACCATTCAAACATTTATTAAGAAGCTACTGCTTGCTACATTAGTCTAGGCATGTGGGACTGCAGTCTTAAGGCCCCTGCCCTGACAGAGCTGCTGTCTCAGGGATGCGGAGAAGGGTGCAGCAGGCGACGAGCTCTAATATTGACAGCATTTCTGGTGATGTTGTGTAGTACAAAGAAGAGAACGGGACAAAGGGAACATTTTCCTTTCATCCCGGGGAGCACCAGGCCATGGACCACAGGGCTCGGGCTCTGCTCTAACGCCATCTCCTCGGTCTTTCCTTGTTTTAGGAACATACAGGGAGCGGGGGACAGTAAACGTGGCTAGGTGCTGACAGGTGTGCCCATCCAAAAGAGGCTCACAGCACAGGCTTATAAAGGAGAACCTGTGGCTCTCCCTGTGTGCCACAACCCAGCAAGCTGTAGCCCGCACTGGTTGGGGAAGCAGTAAATGGTTAGTTGTAGTTAAGTGATCCATGGCGGCTGGTAAACATCAGCTGCCCTGATGGCTCTCACGGAGCCCTGCTGGCTCAGCCACCAGCTTCACCTCTGGGAGGCCTGCCTCCTCATCGCTAGCAACCAAAGGACAACACCTGGGCCGGCAGAGGACCCTAGGATCCAATGCCAGCATCTCAGGTTGACATCTAGCACTGATGGGTATGGTTTGGGGAGCTGAGTCTCTCACCCCACCCCTGCACCCCCACACCCAATCCTTTCTACTTCTGGCGATCTGTCCTCCTGTAAGCAGATTTTAGCAGGTTCTATAAGAAATCTCTGCTTATTCTACAGCCCAATATTTGTAAATCTGGTTGCTTCAACAAACTTATAGATATGCCAAAAAAATAAATTAATAAGATAAGATGTTGACTACAGAGATGTTTATAGCAAGAACAGAAATAGCCTTAAAGACTAGGATAAGCACATGGTTGAAAATGGTCCATCAGTTTCCTGTTGCCATAACAGCATTCTTGAAATTGGACGGTTTCTAAAGACATTTACTTAGCTTGTGGTTCTGCAGGTAGAAGACCCAAGAACATGCTGCCGGTGTCTGGTGGTGTCGACCTGGATGGAAGTTGGAAGGGTAGAGGGTGCAAGAAGGAAGCAAAGCACAGGGGGCAGCCCTGTCTCCTACCAGAGGATGAGGGCAGGTGACAGGGGGAAACTTCTGTCCTTGTTGTCACTAGAAGGACAGGCACCAGAAGTGTCCGGGTAGGATTTCCCAGCATTTAGAGAGTAATCACTAACTAAATCGCATTGGAAGGGTTGGGAGGAGTTAGACAAAGCTATACCATAGCCTTTGGGCAAAATTTAAGCAAGACTCAAAAACCCTAGTTAGTAAGAGAGATAAGATTTAATAGTTTTATAGATTAAAAATTAATGGCAATATTCATGACGTATAAAAACGTTATTGGGTTAAAAACAAGACTTGGTTTTTCTTTCTTCTTTCATTACAGTTCCCAGTGCAGCTCACGATGGCTCTAAATGTAGGTAGGATACCATCAGGTCTCAGCACTGTAATGCTTCCAGAAACAGAGTTTGTAGGAGAAGGAATTGGTGTAGGGTAGACATCGAGGGCTGACAGATATACCCAGGCCAGGTTCCCCTTCCTTTCTCTAGCATAGGTATGGAGGACAGGCAGATGGCATGCTACGAGAGTTTATGTGCTCAGGGCAGAGACCACCAACTTGAGTCTTCCATTGGTTGGCTTCTCTCCATCAAGTGGATGGGGTCGGGGGAGGGAGGCAGGAAAGAGCTCACTGCATGCACAATATGGGTGGTAGATTACACTAGCCACTGGTCCATCCTTTCCCTGGGGGTTGAGTCCTAACTACTCTGTGATGTTAGCCCACTATCTATTTACTTCACTGATCCGTCTTTCCTCCCCGCAGTGTGCTAGGCTTCAGGGTAAGAAATTTCTGGTGATACTGGAGACCGTGACAAGGGAAAGGAAGAAGAGGAACAGAAAAGCTAAAGGAGATAAAGGAGAGAAAATGAGGAGGAACTGTGGCTGTAGCTCAGTGTGAACTGCCCAACTAACACAGCAAACAGAGAGGGGGAGGGCGGCAGTGGAGTCCTGACTGCACAGTAAAGGAACCCCCGGGCTGGTGCTGATGGTCCCAGCCCTGTGGTGTCATCATCACTGGGCTCAAATGACCTCTGATGTCCTTTCTGGCCCAGAGACACTCACTTAAAAAGATTGCTATAAATTACAACAGAGTCTCTTGGGGATGAAACTTTCTTCTAAATGACACGGAAAAAGAGGGCAAAGCCACTCAAATTTAAGAACTGGTTCCAAAAATGTAACCCTTAGAATGAGAAATACAATCCATATAAATAAACTGACTTGAAAAGGCGAATTCTTTTCCTTTAATTTCCCTTTAACTTAAACTCCCTGCATATCTACAGGAAGGGTAAGAGGGCCAAGGAGGGAGGAAGGGAAGTTCCTCTCCCCTGAGATGTACTAAAGTGATTTATTGTGTAGGTCACAGCCACCCCTGTTTGGGCTTGTTATAGTTCGTTAAGCTCTACTAAGCTTAGGTATTACGGGTTCCTTCTCTGGAACATTAATGTTGAAGGAAAGAAGAGAAGGAGGAAGGAGAAAAAGGAGGAAAAAGAGGAAGAAGAAGAGAAGGAGGAAGAAGTTGGTTTTTTTTTTTTTTTTTTTTTTTAATTTATTTAAGCTATGGATATGCCTGCCTCCAGCCTAATCTAAATCCTGGGACAAACCGTTGTCTTCCTTTTCTATTGAAGCTGCTGGGGTTCCTGGCCTTCTCTGCCCTACTGCTCAGTGTTTGCTTACGGCAATGAAGTAGAAAATTGTCAAGTCTGGAACTGTGGCTGGTTTGCTGATTGTGTGACCACCTGGTTGGCAGGATGCAGGACAAAGATAGTTAAGCCCCCCTGGGAGGCTGGAGGAAGAAGAAGAGAAGGAGAAGTTGGGGTGGCTTTGGTTTGTTTGTTGTTGTGCACAGAATCATGGTACGTTGTAAGCGTTCTAATTGGGATGGTGGAGCACAGTTCACACTTGAAACGCCCTGACTCCGAGAAAGGTCTTGATAAACAACTTCATACTTGATTTGCGATGCTTGAAGCTGGAGATGCAGTTTCCAGATGTTTTCCAAAAGGCCCTTAGTTCCCCCGGTCCACACACTGCCTCAAGACATCCCTCTGGTCTGCAGAGACGCACAGCTGTGTTAGCAAAAAAAAAAAAATATTATTTTCTTTTAATTTTATAAAATGCCACATTCAGCGTGAACCTTTCATCCGTCGAGACCCTATGATGTTCAAAGGACTCAGAATTACCAGCCCCCACCCCCACCTTCTGGAGTCAGATTCGGAAAATATTTAGCATCTGTACTGCATAACCACCCAAATGCTCCGAATGGAAGGAGGATGTCGGTCTTACATTAAATTACTGAAGGGGTTTTCAGAGGAGAGCTCAGGTTCCTGCATCACTGCAGGACAGTCCTTCCGGTACACAATGCACAAAGGAATATGGCTCCTTCATAGAAGTCCTGCCCTTTCACCTCACCTGAGAGATGACATCACCATCTACCTTTCCTTAACACTCAACTGCTCTGAGATAGGTAGTTAATAATAATCAATAATTGTTATTAATAAGAATAATACCTGACTTAAATAGGCGCTTGCTCCATGCCAGACCTTGGGCTCAGTGCTTCTTGAATATGATTTCCTTTCATCTTCATGGCAACCTGAGGGAGGAATATTATTAGTATCCATTCCCACTTATAATGAAAAAATGTAATTCATAGAGTATAGGTGCTGAGTCAAAGGTCCATTAGATTTGTGTGTCCGGCACCCATGCTCTTTGTCACTTTGCCTCACTCGTCACTGAAGAACGTGTCACTACAAGGTATCTTGCCAGACCTGTCGGGGTAGCTGTCAGATTAGAGCTGGAGAAGAGAGATGAATAACCCATACCCACACTTGACATCCTCCCACTTTCTGAACCCGCCGCCTTGGGCTGTCCCGGCTTTAGCCCAGGAGTGGAAGACAGAATTCCTTAGTGAATCCCAAGGTTCCAAGGTTCCTGGCCACTGCTGTAAACACGCCTTCAGCAAACTCAGTAATCTGGGGGTCATATGAAATTGACCTGGAAGTCAGCAGAGTGGCCCTGACTTTACCAAAGGAGCTGAGAGACAGAGACAGAGAGACTGAGACAGAGAGACAGAGACATAGAGAGAGACAAAGACCAGAGCAATGTAAAGCAGACAGGGAGACCGCAGCACTCCACGTGACTTCTATGTGAGAGGCCCTCCAGCCGACAGTGGAGATGACCTGCATTGTGAAGTTTATGGATGTGTGTAGGAAGAGGTTCAGCCTGTGGATATCTGAATCACACAGCCTTTGAGGTCCTGAGCAGAAAGCCAGCCCACACTGCGCCTGTTAACTAAATTAACAGAGGCCTGATACTACAGCCATCTCGTCCCAGAGGTCAGAGGGGCAAGGCATAGCAGCCAGATGGCCACAGCAGCCAGCAGAGTATGGTACGGCAGTCGGAGCTTGGGAAAGATATGGACGATAGATGTAGTGGTTCTTACACTTGTCACTGTGGTCCCTTGAATAGTCTGTCATGCATTTCCATCTCTGAAACATTTTTGCTTTTAGCAGTAGTAGAGAGGCTTTGCTGAGCACACCCAGATGGAGGCCCTTCCTGTATGTTGTTTCTTCCCAAGGGTATTCACAGTTTAGAACAGTGATTCTCAACCTTAGGGTCATATATCAGATATCCAGCTATTTACATTACAATCCACAACAGTAAACAAAATTACAGTTGTGAAGTAGTGATGAAAATAAATTTGTGGCTGGGGTCACCACAACATGAGGAACTGTATTAAACGGTCACAGTACTTGGAAGGTTGAGGACCACTGGTTTAGATTCTTTATGTAGGGGGAAAGGGCATTATGGTGGTCAGTGAAAAGAGCCCAGTATAGATGGGTTGTCTGGAAGGTAGGTAAATAGACTTTCTCAGGTCAAGTAAGCCAGCCTCACTAGAAGAACTTGTGGACTTAGCTAGAAGCCAGGGAAGACTGAGGAACCTCAGTCCCCCTTAGGCCATTCAAATTGGACTGTGCACATCTAAGATCTCCCTGGGGAGCAGTGACCAACATGAATACACCCCAGCCCTCCGCCTGGGCACTGGAGATTCCCTCTAACATTCCCTTACAATTTGCTTTAAAAGTTCAGCAATCAAGCACACATTTGAGCCAGACCACAAAACTCTCACTTGGCAAGAGATAACCCCCTTTCTAAGACAGCTGGCTCCTTTACATGTTTGAACAAACTGGCATTATCCATGAGAGCTAATGGTCTGAAGTCAGGCTTAAAACTCAGCAAAAATAAACTTTCCAGGAAAGTTTTGGCACTCCCAGTTTCCAAACCTGTCATCTCAGGGATGTTATCCAACACCACTGCCCAGTTTTGGGAAGGTCCTATTCTGGCCTTGAATTGATCACACATACACACATGTACACACACACACACACACACACACACACACATGAACAGATACACACATGCACATACATACAAACACACAAACATGCACACACACAATCACACACATGCACATACACATGCATACACACAAGCATACACACATGCATACATGCACATGCACACACACATGCACACACATATGCACACATGCACATATAGATGCATACACATGAGGAAACAGGGAGGGTACACTTAGCAGGAGCTTTCAAGAGATCTTTGGAAAGTCCATGATTTTATTTTAACACAACAAACACTGAGCTTCCTACTTAAATGTTATTTTTTTTTTTTTTTTTGAGAGAGAGAGAGAGAGAGAGAGAGAGAGAGAGAGAGAGAGATTTTATTTCCATTATTGAGAAACTTAAAGTCTTGGGTACATCAAAACCAATTTCTGGGAGGAGGAAAAAATAAAACCCACAATAAAAAAAAAAATGTTATCATCATCTGGACCACAACAGAACCCAGAGAATATATTCTTAGAATTGAAATTTTCTAGGTGCTTCATAATTGACCTTTTGATACAACATGACTTATTTAATTTGCAACTTGGTTCTTGATGTAGAGGTCCACAGATAAACCTGGAAGTCTTTCAGACCTTAGCTGAAAGCCATGAGGGGTTATTTGGCTTCTGATTATTTTTTTCTTGTGTAAGAGGTAGGAGCCTTCTGGGCAGCCTTCTGGGCAGCTTCTTTCTTGGCATGATAAACCTGCAGGACTGCCACAGCTTCATCTACCTTGGAACGGAGCAACTCGAGGGTCTCTATCATGTGGCAGCATCTAAAAGAAGAAAGAACTCAAGATGGTCACTGGATCAATGAAACATATTTGTGAGTAGAAAAAGTGGGACCTGGGGTTTTCTTCACATGGTCTGTGAGACCTTCTTCTCCTTTCTCGGGTGATCAGAGTGCCCAAACTCAAGTTAGCTACATTTACAAATCCCATGAGTGAACCCTTGTATAATGGCCACTCTGGCAGACACAGTCGACCTAATCCCTTCATGAGAGGAGCTCGGAGCTCGGAGTGGATATCTTCTGCTTGCTTCTGAAGATGCACAGCTCCAGGTGTTCTGTGACACACCAGTGCCTCCCCCAACAACCGTTTTTCACAAGTACATCATCCCAACTGTACAGGGAGGAGACCACAATCCTTTGCATATCCGTGGTCCCTCTTACAGTTCCAGTCACACAGAGTTCTGCTGAAGCCTTGGGAACAGCTCTTGCTATAGTGTCATGGCCTCTCTGTGTCACCCCTCTTTGAGGGATGGCTAGCTTTCCTCACAGCCTGGTTGTCTCCAGAAGTCAGACTTTTTACATGGCAGCCCAAGGCTCCAGAGAGTCCCAAGAGAATCGTGCAGAAGTAATATCATCTTTTGCCCTGAGTTCAGAAGTCACAGTATCACTTGCTCTTATTCGGGTTCTTTGGATAAGGAGCATTGGGAGAAGAGAGGTCATCATAACTATCTTCGGAAAGAATGTCCTCTACAATAGCATCCCATGGGAAACCTGGTGCCACATTGGAACTGTGATGACTCAGGGAGGAGCCCATGAAGACATTCCTTAACAAGTTGCAGAGGCAGGGAGGACAAAACCAAAAACTAGGGACCACAAAGGCTGTTTGTAACGGAAGAACTGTCAGTGCCCTGGTTCAGAAGCAATAAGACACAGCAGGGATGATATTGGAAGAAGCAGTCAGAGAAAACTGCAGAGTAGAAAGATGACAGCGCTGCAGCAGGTATCACACTGTCCCCTCCCCTAGGTCTCCTCAGATCCCTAAGGCCTAAGACTGATAAGGTCTGTCATCCCACTGACCAGCCATTGCAGAAGGGAGCAGAGTGGGAGAAAGTGGAGAGGTCACAGGAGATAGATGTCTAGTAGGTGTTCATCATGTGAGAGAGACTAAAAGTTCAAGCTTTGGATGTGTATAGCAGAGGTCACTGCTGCAGGAGGGAGATTCTGAGCTATGTGTATGCAATGTTCCAGAAATATAGGCACAGTGCAGGAAGGAGCTCGTAACACCCACAGTTCACTGATTTTGGGAGACTTGTAGATAGAATCTGTAATTGAGTCCCAGGTTGTAGAAAAGATGTTAAACACCTGGGCAATATGTAGACCAAGGCTACTTAGGATCTGCAGTTCTAACAGGACTCACTTACCCTTGGTGGATGGTCCATGGTTGAAGCTGCTTGTATTCTATTGTTAACTGGATTCCCCCACAAACAAGAAGGTCTTCGGGTAGCTTCTGGGAATCTGCCCCCAGTTAATTCTGATTGGTAAATGACGATTCCAGTAACCAATAGCTGGGGAGGAGAGACAGAGGCAGGGTTTTGTGTTCCAGGGCTTGGAGGAAGGAGGAGGGAGATACCATGCCTGAGGTGTGTGCTGGAAATAGAAACAGATATAAGAGCCCAAGGGAATGTGGCCCAGAGGGCTGCTCAACTAGGTCAAGAGCAGCCAAGATTAAACTTAGAAGTTAGTAAGTAGTAACTGAATTATCAGGAGGAGGTAGGTTCTAACAACATGGAGGTTATATAGTTGCCCAGCTATTATGATACCCAAGGCATATTAAAATATAAAGGCTGTGTGTGTTTCTTTTGGAAACATAAACCATTGAGGTGGATAGTAACCCCATGCCAGGATTTATGTATCAATATTGAGTACTACATGTGGTGATGTTCCAAGAGCGAGAGTGGTCCCTGTGGCTCTCTGATTTAGGAAGGTGAAGGTGAGATGAACACTTGCTGAAGTGGAAACCATGAGGTCTATGGTTGATTCTCTGCTACCAGTGAGTATCAGTAGAGTCTTCATGATCCTTCAGGCTGATTCTCCTCTGCCTGAGTGGCAGCTCCAAGGCTGGCTCTTTCATCTTAAAGAATATACCCCTCCCTTCCCTCAATAGTCCCCACTCTCCTATCTTCCTCAATCTAAGCAAACCTTCATCTAGCTTGTGAGTGAGGAGGTCTGGGACTTAATCTGTTTTATATGACATAAAACATGAATTCAAAAGTCCAGCTTTGTAACTCTACTTTCTTGACTTCTGAAACTTCAAAGCCAAGATCTAACACAGATATTCGCTGTACTCTGCATTTGTTATGTCCCTTACTGGGGACAGATGGCATAAAACTTAGCCCTAGTAGTTTATCAGAGGCTAGTGTCACAGGCATTTATTGCTGGTGGTGTTATATAGAGTGGGATGTCCCAGTGGGCAATATTGACTAATCAAGCTTTAAATCTAGAGATGCAAGAACCTAAAAGTTCACCTGTAGGGGATTAAGACTGCGGCCACCTTCTTCTTTGAAGACTGAATAATAAACTTTCAACAGGAAGAGACAAAAGAAGCATCTGAAGTAGTCAAGAGAGAACAAAACAGATGTTTAAGCATATTTAAAAAAGGAGAGTGTGATTTGCAAGGAAGCAGGCATACTTGCTTATCCAAAAAACACATTCTAGAAGGACAAAGTCAGCCAGGCCATAAAGAATCTTATAGGAAGTATCTTATGCATTGGAAACCCTCCAAAGAATACACTTCAACAGGACACTGAGTCTGAGCTATGCTTTAGAACAATCAGCTCTAGACATTGTCTAGGGCACAGAGACTATGGATCTGGTAGAGGGCACAGCAGAGACCCACATAAATTCCCTGTATGGGACTTCCATCATTACCTTGTTTGTGAGTCTGTTTCATCTGTGGCTACACCCTGAGCCTAGACTGTGTTGCAAACTCCCCACGGGCATGTCCACCTACTCATACCAATAACTTTTTTTCTACCTTTTTGTAATGAGCCTGGATGGATCTCATATCCCTCTTCCAGAAACCCATATCCTGTCATAGCTCTCTGCCCACTAACTTCTCATAGAGGTATCGTAGGCTCTAGGACTGAAATATCTCTGCCATGATTTCTCCTGGTCCACTTCCTTCTCTCCAACTTCATGGCTCAGAAACTCTTTCTGCATTCATCCTGCATTCTCTTCTTTGCCTCCAAGGTACTAGTTATCAAAACTAAGCCCCAGGCATCCCTGGAAAGCCATAGACTACTAAGCTACACCAGTGATGGCCCCTTTTTACATTGTTTTGAGACAGTCTCCCTAAGCATTCCAAGTCAGCCTCAAACTTTTAACCCACTGACCCCAGCCTCCTCGGTACCTGAGATTCTAGGGATGGACTAGTACGCCCAGTTATCAGATACTCTTGAATCTGCCTTCTCCTCCTTTCTATATAATGCATTTTTCTTGTTTGTTTGTCTTAAGCTACCTGCCAAGTCCTGCCATGTGGAAGGAACAAGTGATAGTTCCTTCCCCTGGAGCAGAGCTCGTAGAGCATGGGCCCTAACAAGTGCTGACAACTGTGGGCATGGGGCTTGTTTGTATAATAATGTACATGTTTTTATGTTTCTTCTTTGGGGAGTGCTCTCCTTGTTAAGGTTAATGATTCTATGATAAGAAGAAACAACATGAGTCCAGGAGGTGAGAATGTATTCCTCGGCAAAATGGTGAATGCTGTGGCCTTCAGGAAAGCCCTTAAGGCTGTGGGAAAGAACTCTAAAAACATGAGTTCAAGCATGTATAATTTTTCAACTATGTAAAATATAAGGATGCAATATGAATTGTATGTAGGGTTTCACAAAAGTAAAAGATATAAAGGCAGCTGCAGTAATGAGCCACTTTGTCAGAAAGATACAAAGGCAGGCAGATTTCTGAGTTCAAGGTCAGCCTGGGACAGAACAATGTCCAAGTATGATGGGAATGGTGATCTCAGAGCCAGATCCCATCCATCTAACTTATTGTTTGTGCTTACAAAGGCAGACAGATCTTTGAGTTCATTTGCTGCATTATAAAAATGTACTTGCTCTGTCTTTCTAAGAATCAAGGGGCTAAAGTCATAAAATGCTAATTTGTAGGGTAATCAAAAGGGAACCTGAGTTAATTATTGAATTGATACATAAATAAAAAACTAGGCTTTGGTCTGCAAGACATGATTTATCTACAAAGCTGTCTGAAAAGTCAGCTCAAGCAGAACACTGAGCTGTCAGTTTGTACCTATGATTGACTTTGAGTTGTTCTTTTTTTTTAATTTTTTATTAATTTTTATTTATATGAATGCAAGGACTTCAGACACACCAGAAGAGGGCATCAGATGTCATTACAGATGGTTGTGAGCCACCATGTGGTTGCTGAGAATTGAACTCAGGACGTCTGAAAGAGTAGTCAGTGCTCTTAACCGCTGAGCCATCTCTCCAGCCCTTGAGTTGTTCTTTTGCTACTCCCAAACATCGCTTCCTCAGGAACCCCCTCCAAGCCAAAGCTGGTTCTTGGTTGTTAACCACTAGCATTCCTCTTTCAGGGACCCCTCCCCAAAAAAGCCTGTTAATTAATCTTCCTACACTCAATTCTTTTCAGTGTCCTCACAGCTCAGACATCTTCCTTTTTTAAAATACCAGGTCTGATTATGATGTTCCTTCTTCTGGAGGCCGCTTTGGTTACCCCACAGTCCACTTGATGGCTCTAATCAACAGGAAGCAGTCTAAAGATAATGTTGTTCCCTTTCTGACCCTTGGCTTTATTCAGGGATCTTTTTCCTTTCTTCTCTATCCCTTTCTCTCTCTTATCTACTGTTAGGAGGTTGAAAAGGAGGAAAGGGGGTAGAAGAAAGAAGAACCCACAAAACTATAGCAAAGACAAGCTGTAGATGACTGAGCTTCCCACTTAGGAATTGTCTTGACATCTTAGTGGCTCAGATCAAGGAAGAACCAGCCGCCTACAGCATCCTGACACTTCTGACTCAGGAGGTAGTCACACCAGCTCTCTTAGCCACTTGCTTACTGGAAAGTTGGCACAACTGAAAGATCTCCCAAGAACAGTGGGGACTTGGTATCTTTGTGAATTGCCCTTAGTCCCCAGTCTGAAATGGCACTGGAAAGGACTCTTGTAGAAAGTGTTCAGATGGGCTGTTCAGCATCTTTGTTTCCTGGCAAAGTCCTCCCTAAGCACAGGCTGTCTGACTTCGTTCCTCTCACTTCATCCACATCTCAACTCTCTGGACAGTATTTGTTGGCATCTGCCATGTGCCAGGCCCTGTGTTAAGATGGCACAAGGCTGAACAAGACCCTATTCTGACATGGAGGTCTCATGATCAGTCAAGGAAAATGACACACAAAAAAACGCAGTAGTGAGATGAATACCAACAGAAAACATGCGGACAGTGAATTCACCCCCGGAAGAAAGCATGAAAAGAAATGGCTTGGTTTCTTCCAGAAACCACAGACAATCAGCTCTGAGTAGCACTCCATAGATTATCTGCTCTGACCCCTTCATCTGACATGTGGGAGACAGGGAGGGGAAGAGGCTACATAGTTTTAGGACTTTGATTGATGTATAATGAATTCTTTCTTGTTTCCTAGTTGGTGACATGTCCATGCCTCACAAATCACTTTTTGAAGTAGACAGAATAGAAATAATTTACATATAAGAAATCTACTTGCTTCCCAGCTGAACGTCTCTGAGACAAACCTGGTCAGCATGAAGAACCGTGGTTATTCCTCTCCAGATACACTTTCATTTGCCATGTCTTTCACAGTTGCTCCTTTTTGCATATTTTTAAAAACTACATTTATTTATTCATTTGCATGTGTCTGTGGGGTGGGGCACACATGTGAATCTCAACACAAGTGGAGGTCAGAGGATAACTTGTATAAATCCGTGTGGGTCCCAGAGAGCAAGCAAAGGTAGTCAAGCTTGGTGATTTCACCACTGCACCGTCTACTCAACTCTCCCATGGTATTTTTAACCACTATTCCACTCTATGATGGTCCATTATACAAAGGTTATTGCTATTCTTGATGTTTTCTATAGTTGCACATCATTTGGAATTTGGAAAATTACTTTAATTAATGTCTCCATTCTATGGGTCGACTCACTGGGTTCACATCTTTAGCAGGATAGAGTAAATAGGAAGATAGTCCAAATGGAGCCGAGCACATGGGTATAACATCCAGGAACAGAACCCACAAAACCAGGGAAAGAAGCTGGCATACCTGGGACAGTGAGAGAGACAACCAGGGGAGGGTTCGGACTAGATTGTAAGTCCACAAAGCCTAGGAGTTAACTTTTGTGTATGCTCAGTGAATCCAAAGGTGATTCCCCTGGTGCCCCCTCAGAGCATGCTTGGCTTCTGTACAGCCGGCCTCTGCCAGTCACAGGGGCTGGAAGACACACAGCACAGGCACAAGAGTGATGTATGTGTAGTGGCTACTCCTCCTGTGGGTTTAGACTCACCCTGCTAGCAACTCAGGGGAGGAAGCACCTGAAACCGCCAGCGAAGGAATGCATGGGCTGCCCTAGGGCCTGACTAGGAGGTAAACTGGACTCATTCCGTCAGAGGGTCATCTGGGCAGGGGCAACAGACTTGATTTTTCTCCCCTTGAATACAGGTGGAACTCTTGGGCGGTGTTTGATTTCAAAGCCATTGAAGTGGGATCTCTCAAGTCAGTTTCTGTTGACTTTATACGCAATGAGATCTGAATGTTTGCCGAGGCTAAAAGACAGGCAGGAAGGACCATTTGTGTGATGTTTCAAAGTTGAGGCAAGGTGTGAGAGGGAGTACAGAGGAGAGGGAAGGGGAGGAGGGGGAGGGGGAACGTGACCTGTCACAGCACTGGGTCCCTTCAAACGGTAAAGGTAAAGGTTAAGCTGAAATTCCCACAGAACTCTCCAGTCAAGAGGAAAGGGCAATGGAGGGAGAGACAGCTGTGGGTAGCAGAGAGAATGTTTCAAGCCAACAATGATGGTGGCCCTCGGAGAAAAGAGGGCTTCTGCAGGGAAGAGTTCAACAGGCATGTGAGGGCAGAGGCTGGACCTTCCACTCCATGTAATGCAGGTTCTCCCTCCACAACCTGAGTAGATTCCCTCCATGGACTGACTACTATATCCTCCCATCTTTCAAGATACCTCCTCACATGCTACCTCCCTCAGGAGGGGCCTGCCTGTCCCACCAGGAGGGCCCTACTCTCCCATAGTGTGTTTCTCCGTGACCCTTTCACTTCTGCCTGAGTCGAAGAATGTTGTTGCTTCTCTGAGCTCCTGCTCCTAACCTGAATTCCAGGACCTCGTCACCTGTGTGTTCCCAGAGTAAACAAATATTGCAGCCAGTGTAAACTTGAGACAAAAACCCCACACTGGCGAGCCTTTAGAGCAGCTGTCCTCAACCTGTGGCTCACAACCTCTTTGGGGTTGAACACCCCTTTCATAGGGGTCACGTAGCAGAGATCCTGCATATCTGTCTGATATTTACATGATGACTCATGACAGTAGCATTTCTAATAACATTGCAGTTCCTGTAGCAAGGAAGTAATTTTAAGGTTGGGGCTCCCCATGATATGGGGAACTGCATCAAAGAACCTCAGCATTAGGAAGGTGGAGAGCCATCACTTTGGTGAGCACAAACCAGGCAGATCTAGACCTCTACCACTAGTAAGGTGACTTACAGCAACCTGACTCACCTAACTAAGCAAAAAGGACCTTTCTCAGTGAATTGGTGGCAGAAAGACATCTAAGACATCTAAGACATCTAATGCTGTTGAATGCTTTGTGCCTGTTCAAAAAGAAAAGAAAAAAAAAAAAAAGCCACTGGCTTAGTGACAGCATGAACACCTTTGTGCCTCCAGAATTCAGCTGTCCCTATAAGCCCTGTGTCTTCCTGGAAGTCTTTAAAGCCATTTGTCACCAGTGCCAATTTGATCCCAGTGCTGAGCTCTGTTTGGCCACACAGATGCTATGAGACTGGCCTGGGAGTCCCGCCTCAGCCTTCTGAGTGCTCCTAGGGCTACAGGGAGGGTCTGGGGAGTTTAGAGAGGAAACTCTCTGTCTCTGTGAATGGCAAAACGCAAACAAACAACACCAAAAAAATACAGTGAGGAAGTGGAACTGTCTGGAGCGGCACAGAAGGGCTTACCTAGCCGGCAAGCAGGAAGTAGGGAAAGAAACTACTCAGAGTTCAGGAAGTAACAGTCATCAAGGGATGAGCCTGAAGGCTGGTGTCACCGAGTCCAGAAGGTCGGTAGTCCAGTCAACACACTTCAGATGCTGATGCAGGGTCTGTGGTAGAAACCTTTCCACAAAGTAAGTTACACGGCCCAGAAGAGTTCATTTCCTTCCTCAGTGATTTTGTTGGCTGTTTGTCTGAAACACGTATTTTGATTTCTGTTGCAAAACAAGTTATTGAGAAAGTCCACATGGAGCTGGGAGATGAAACACAAACCAGCCCAGGACTACGCGTCCCCATTGGCACAGGTCAAAGGAGCGACCTCCTGCTGCTCTCTGAACTTCCCTAACAGATGGGGTGACTTCAGCTCCCCAGAGCCACCAGGAGAGGCACAAACTCCTTACATCCTTCTCCACTGTTCCGTCCATTGCTGTCTGAGGACAATGGGAGACAAGTACAGTCGGGGCCTCTTTCATAGGAGTCCAAGGGGAAGAGCAAATGGTGGTCATGACTTTGCTGAGAGACGGTTGGCCAAGTGTAGCCATTTAAAATCCAAAATTGGCATGTTTTATAAGCTACAGTGCAGACAGGAAGGAGTAGACTGAAGACTTGGACCCAGAAAAAGGACACACACGCACGCTAGTACGTACACACACACACACACACACACACACACACACACACACACACACCATGCATCTCATATTAAATCAGACTTTGCTTCCACTTCTCGAGGTAGGAGCTGAACTCTTTCTGACATTGCAGAGAGGAAACTCAGTTCCTATTAAGCCTTGCTACGTAAGCCTTGCTTACCTGGGGATCTGCTACTGAGGCAGCTGTGCCACAGCCAAAACTCAAGATTTTTCCTTAGGTGAGGGAACATCTGAGATCAGGACTGCTGATTGGCTGGTTTCTCTTTTCTAGACCTCAGCTGAAGAGAATTAGAGACAGTTCGGGTAGGGACTCAGCAAACCCTGAAGTTTGTGTTTCTGATCGCTCTCAGATATAGGTACTTGTGTTTGCCGCCCGCTTGTTTTAGTTTGGGGACACTTGTGGTGTCACAGCTCTTTTCATTCTTTACCCCGTCCAGTTGGGTTCGACTCAGGCAGCAGAGGGAGGCTGTGTGCAAAGCTACTTGCCTCCCAAGCCAGTGGCTTCCTTAGCTTTAACTTCTATCATGGAGGTCTGTGCTACACGCTGTGTGGCTACGAAGATCCGTATGGTAAAGGCTGATGCTAGTGCTGAGCTGTTTAGAGTTGTGGAGGAAAAAGCACAAGAGAGAATAGAAGTCCTGCATCGACGCTGAACCACTGAAATCAACTCGGGGAGGGTGTGAGGGAGGCCCGCTCCCATTTTAGGATCTTAGTTCACCCAGAGGTCAGAGGTCAAAAAACTGTGGCAAACAGACTGTACGGAAGTCACCAGGGCCCAGTGGGATCTCCTCCCTTCAAGTGTGTGCAGGATTTGTGAATTGTTTCTAAGCAACAAGATATGACGTGCAAGGGGGGATGTCACGTCTAAACTATGTGTAAGTTAGTCAACTTAACAGAAGACAGTGCTAACTGCTCTCTTCTGTCTTTCACGCAAGGAAGACCACATGGCAAGAAGTCTCAAGGGGCCTCCAGGTGACAACCCATCAGCAGCAGCTGTGACTAGGCACAAGACCCCTCGCCAGTCCTACTCCAGATGAGACCCCAATTCTGGCCCCAAACTGGACTTAAGGCCTGTCAGGAGGTGCTGATGTGTTTTGCTTCAAGGCACTAAAAGTGGCCATTTGTTATGCAACAAAAGTTAATACAACGGAACAGTGAGCACCTTAGATACCTGACATCCTGTAAGATGCCTGACATCCTGTAAGCGTGAGGAATAGCTCTGTGTGCTTCCAGCAAATTTTGTTGCCCACACAAATCTGAGGTAGACAGATGCATGTAGCTGCTGTTACATGCTGGGCTGCAGATCTTGTCTTCCTATAACTCCCAGCTACTTGGTCAACTTTAAAACTTCATTTAATTAGACCTCATTTCCTTGCTTCTTGCTACTGATTCCAAACACCATAGTTTTACACACACACACACACACACACACTGGGGGGGGGGGTGAAGGAGGGAAAGACAGAGAGAAAGAGAGAATGAATCTACTGAATTATACCAAATTTAATCAGGGATCAACCTGAAGTAAAGTGCCTCCAGCAGAAAAGAGATTTCCTCTGAGGTATCCTAAGAACCTGAAGCAAGAGGCTTTGGTATGATTATCTGATATTGTTGGTTCTGAGAGAAAAGGTCAAGGGATGAGAAGCCTGATGAACTGATGTGTCAAGGGACTCTGTGTGTGTGTGTGTGTGTGTGTGTGTGTGTGTACCCATGCGTTATAGCCAGGAGTTTAATAGAAGATAAAGACACTAAGTTCCTTTTTATTCATAGATTTGCACCAAGGCAAACTACAAATCCTCAGTAAGATAACACAGGGCCATCTAGAACCTCAGAAACAGGAGCTCCTGATCAGACGAGATCTCTGTAGGCACCAGGCATATGCAGATATATATATATATATATATATATATATATATATATATATATATATATGTATGTATGTATATGCAGACAAAACACTTATACACATTTTTTTTTCATTTTAATCAGTCCTGTACATTTGTTACTAAGAATCAAGGTAACAAAAATGCTTTTATTACAAATTTTTTGCAGACTAGGAAATCCAGTAATGATACTCTAATTATTACCTTCTAACCAAACTACCTCAAATTCTACTTATATTCTTTCAAGAGATTGTATTTCATCTCAGACTTGAGGTTTCTGAAGCTCACAGAATGCTTGAGACTCACCTGTGCATCTTTGGGTCAGATTAAACCTTGAGGGTCTAATGAGATCACTCTTGTGCATTCAAACCACGCATTCCGTATAGGTTACTGCTGGGTACAAGACTGGAAGAGATCCCAGCCCTAGAAAAAGGAGAGAATGAAAACATATCACAGAACGCATGCAGAGATTTTTCAAAATGATGCTGGACAGTGTCCTCTTGAAGAAGAGCTTTCACATCTGCCACACAGCACCATCTGCAGTGTGGACGGTGTCCAGTGTAGGCCAAAATTGACTGTCTCGTTTTTCGCTGTCCTAACACTCTCAGAAAGATTCTGCCCAGGATGCAGGCAGATGCATCTGAATGGCCAACTCTTCCCTTCCTGCTGACTTCCTTGAAGACTTCTTAGGCTTTTTTTTTTTTTTTTCACTCCACATAAAATTTTTGCATCGTGGCTATAGGGTGGTTCAGTAGTGACAGCAATGGCCCCACCAGACCTTTCTCCTGGGAATTCACTTTGGATCTCCCACATAGTTCTTTCTGGTTGAAGGGAACGCAGCCTTTTGGCACTGGGGTTGAAGGTCAGCTTTCGAAGCATTTTAGGATGTGAGACTTCCGAGTCCGGGAGGAATCTTGTTCAGTAGGACATCTGAGGAGATCCTGGACTCATCTCTGACGGCTATGAGGATGGACAGAAGCCTCAAAAGTTAGCTCCAAACAAAACTGCTTAGTCCTAGGGAAGACCAAAGTCAAAATTCCAACTAAAAGGAGACACCCACCCACACACTCTTTTAAATCTTAAAAAAAATGTTTGGTGACTTAAGAAGAGACAACCATTCTGAAGGCATAAAACACCCTATCTCAGCAGAGCAGGAAAACAAGATGTTAGCACATTTTATTTTCTCCCAACTATGGTCTTCTGGAATTCTAACATGTTCTATGAATAAAATCAAAACTGTGGACAGTCCCACTTTGGACCGCAAAGGAATGGGACCAGAAGTTGACAGGTGTCTGTAGGTGGCAGCTGGACTTCTGGGAGCAACAGGTAAGGACATTCAACTCTGGCACGGCAATTGGGGGACAGAGAGCAGAGGAATGATGAAGTCTGTGGCTTTCCCTGCCAGGGCCTTCCAGGCTGGGTAGCTGCAGGGCACTTCCTGTCTGAGAGCATTTGATTGGCATTTGATGGGCGCTAGGCGGTCGCTCACTCAGGAGGAAGGAGCAGAAACCCAGGCAGGCAAGAACACTCCCATATCTCTGCAGGGTGGGTAGGAGCGCTTACTGTAGCTTTGAAAGAGTTAATGAAACCCCAGCTGCCCCCACATCTTTTCCTAGTTCCTCCCAATCAGTTTTGAGTTTGACTCTGAGAAAGAGCAGCCCTCAGATAGAAAGCCAAGCAGATTCATAAAACCACAATACGGGGCTCAGTTATTGGGCCCAGAGGAATCAGAGGTATTCTAGATTGCTTTTCTATAGCTGTGATAAAAAGGACCAGTGTGTGTGTGTGTGTGTGTGTGTGTGTGTGTGATATCTGACTTATACTTCTGGATTATACCCAGTCCTTGAAGGAAATCAGAGGGAACCCAGGAGGAAAGCGCCCCCCTCCTTTTCTCTCCTCCCCCCTTCTCCTCCCCCTCCTCAGCTACCTTACACAGCCCAGGCTTCCAGTGGGCTGCCCCCCCCCCCACTAATTAACAATCCAGAAAGTTCCCCACAGGTCAATCTGACTAGGTCCTTTTTCAGCAAGATTTGCTCTTCTCCATGCGTCAAGTTGACAACCAAGATGAGCCCTCCCAAGGAGAGTCCCTGTGGCCCCTGCAAACCCTTCTGAATTGGCCAAAGGGTTGATTTATATTTCCACTTATGGGGAACAGTGCCCCATGTAACCAGACTGGCCTCAAAGTAGTGGAAGATGACATGGGACTCATGATCGTCTGTCCCCACTTCTTAAGTGACGGTAATAGAGCTCCACAACCTTCTCTTTTCTTAACGAATTCGGTTTAAAAGTCTCTGCGGCTTCGGAGCTCCAATAGAAAGCCCCTTAAGTCCGGGATCTTGCTCCTGGCCTTGGCTGTGGTCTGTATTTCCACAGTCCTGTGCCTCCCGGGCTGCACATCCCGCAGCGAGGCCGCCTTCTGCAAGGATCACCCCCACCGGGAGCTGTACCTGGCCCTTTGTCACTAGCTGCCAAAGAATTCAGAAAATCAAATTTATTTCCCCCATTCCAGCCCGAGCGCCCCTTTGTGCTGAGCGCTCTCTTTAACTTGAAATTCCAGCAGACATTGTGTTGGCCTTTATGGCGCGAAATAAAAGCCAGCCGCCTCCTGCCCCGGGCTGCCGCCCCTCAACGCTGACTTCCCAGCCCCGTGGGAACTGCCCTGTGAGTCAATAAAGCGACTAACGAGCCGGGAGAGCGAGAGCCAGCTCCAGGCGTTCCCGCCGCCTGCTAACCCGAGGAATTAAAAGGACACCTTGGGTTCAGGAGGGTGTGTCTCTGCTTGGCATCGGAGTGAATGGAAAAGGAAGGACCCTCCGCTTCTTACCCGCCCCTGCAATGTCCCCAAGCCCAGGTGGCACTCAGCCGGACCAGCTCCCGGAAAATGCCTAGAGCACAGGCACTATCACCTCCCGTTAAGAAAGAAATGCAAGGAGTGCCTTGTAAAATCTCTTTATCCCCCTAACTATCGGTTATGCAGGGACACCTTTCTTTTCTTTATTCTTTCTTTCCTTCTTTCTTTCTTATTTAAAAAAAACAATTTTTTAAAAGCAATCTGGAGAGGTCCACGTGTTTACAACACACAGCACCTTAGTAAGCTCTAGTGAGAGACAAGCCAGTCGGAAATGCTCAAATCCAGTCCAGGAAGATTTCTGCGGAGACAATCGAAATTCATACTCTTATTATTAAATAAGTAAGGTCATGTAATAAGATGGCTAGTTCCTATTACTGTAAACACACCACCTCCTGAGTCTCTAGCTTCAGGGCATTTAGGCCTCACATGCATGTACTCCACGCTAGCCTACACAGAATTGAAAATAAATTATTATTATTATTTTTTTTTTTTTGCAAACCGGAACCTAGTAATGGCGTAATCCTTTAACCCCAGAATTCTGGAGGCAGAGCCAGGAGGACCGTTGGGTTCTGAGTTGAGACCAGCCTGGTCTACAGATAGAGTTCTAGGACAGCTAAGGCTACACACTGAAAGGAAACAAACAAACAAACAAAACAAAACAACTCTGTCTTGAAAAAAATCACAAACAAACAAAAACTCCTTTAAAAATACTAATACAGAGCACCCGGTGCGGACATCTTTTTTTTTTGGATTTTTTAAGTGTCTAAATGTCACTCAATCCTGCTAACAGAGGAAGACAATATAAGGAAATCAGTGCTGGATTATCCAACACATAACACTCTTACATGCATGCATGTTTACGTTTCTTCATAGACACATATGAGCTCACACAGGCAAAAGTGCCTGGCCTGCCACCTCTCCATAATTACACAAAACGGTGATAATTGCAGTTTAGGGGAGAGCCCGGCTGAGAGGCCTAATCAGGTAAGAGGACGGCTGAACCCCCCCAGCGGGAGCAGGGCAGGGACCTCGCTAGGCTACAGGTGCTTTTCATCCAGCCTCGCCGGGCAGCTCCAACTCCCCGCTGCTAGAAATTTGTTTGCAAATTTTTTCCTCATTCAGACGCAGAGCCGAGGTCCAGAGACACCGCGTTGATATGATAACTTGATTAAGCCGGGGAACAGAAGACAAGATCACCAAGTGTGCTCAAAGGAATCTGCTCTCCCCTTTAACCTCTCCTCGGGTGCCTACAAATTATATCTATTAATGTATCAGCGAACGGCAGCACACAAAGGCCGGGGCTGCTTAAGTGTGTGTCAATCATTAGCAGGGGCCTGCGTGGGAATCTACCACATTTCCGGTCCTCTTTTCCTCTGTTAACAAACGAGTAACCTGGCGGTGGTTCAGACAATTGCTCTTAGCTCTCCTCCTCCTGTTAAAGTCACTCTGGAGGCAAGAGAAGCTCTCCAGCAACAGGGTTGAGAGAATCCTTTAGGTGACCCTGGACGTGCAGCTGGAACTCAGCCCAGCGAGGGGATGGGCAAGAGTCGGGAAACAGCGTGGCTGGAGCACTTGGGGATTCTAGAAAAAGGAGCCAAAAAAGAGAGCTGAAGTATTAAAGGCAAGAAAGGTGAGCATTTTCTCCGTTCCCCAGGAGGATCTTGGGAGAGACAGGTATGTACCAAGATCTAGAAAAGCGCCTGAGTGAAAAGAATGGGCGGCGCGGGCAGACAGTCCCACAGATCTGAGAAACACCCCACCAGCGTAGCCCCAGCTGAGGACTGTGACCTCCGCTTCCTGGGATCTAGGCCTGATGATATGATATGATATCCATCCCGGGAAATACAAATTCCACTGTGGCTTTTTAGTTCTAATGTTGAGGATCACAAAACACACATACCTAAGCACGCCTACTGCACTCAGTTTGGCAAGTAAATTCAAAGAGTCTCAATGCACTAACCAGTCAAGTCAGAGAACAAAACACACATCCCCTTAAAAAAAAAAGTTTCAGGCAGTCCCCAGCACTCTGTTCTGATTTCAACAACTTCAGACGAATCCATCTGTTTGGGAAACTGCCTTTAAATACACCACACAATGTCTTTTCGTGGGTCTGACTCACTTTGCTTTTGAGGCCCACCCACAAAGCTGAGTAGCATTCCCTAGGCCGGCTCTAATGCCATCTCTTCAACCCTCCTGCTGATGGGTAGGAACATGGGTCCTTTCACATTTGAGGCTATTATGAATGTAACCACTGTGGAGTGTTAGAATTTTTTTTTTCCATTCTGGGGTCACGTAACAAATGTCATTTAAAATACCAAGCAAAGCAAGGAAAAACAAGGGTATCCATTGCAAAGTGTGGTGAGGAGTTTCTGGGTCTTGGTAGTTTGCAGTTGTGGCTTCCACCTTACTTAGAATCCAGGTCTTTGCTCCTCTGGGGCTGATCTAGGGTGGCCTGGGGTTTTCATAAGCAAAGCGTTTATGGAAGCAGAATAGTCTGAGCTCCAATCCAGGAAATTCAAAGTGTCTGAACTCCCCCTATCAGAGCACCACTGTGCATGTTGGTGTGAAACACTGGGGACTGTGGAGAGAAACGGACTTCATGGGTCCTCTGTCCCTCCAGCACTTGTGAATTGTGGTGATCTAGCTGTATTTTACTGTCTTCCTCCATGTTACAGAAGAACCAACATATGTCAGGCCGTGCCTTGCCCTGAGTGGCTGCATTTTACAATGATACAGCCCCTGGCTTTGTCTGAGTACAAATCTAAGGAGAGAGGTGCCCCTCTTTTTCTCGAGATGTCCAGCATAAGACACAGCTATTCAGCATAAACTATAAGACCGAGACCGAGAAGTAACTTGTTTACACAGAAAAACACGGACACACAGGCATGTCAGCCCATGCCAAGAAAGCCAGGTCATGATCCTATTGAACATGCCAGACCAGAAGTTCTCAACCTGTGGGTTGCAGCTCCTTGGGGGCAGAGAGAAAGGTTGAAAGACCCTTTCACAGGGGTCACCTAAGACCATCCTACATATCAGATATTTACATTATGATTCATAAGGTAGTGAAATTATCTATGAAGTTTCAATGAAAATAATGTTATGGTTGTGGGTCACCACCACATGAGAAACTGTATCAAAGGGCTATGGGAAAGGAAAGTTGAGAACCATTATACCAGACCAATGAGTAACGCAACCCCTCACAGAGTAACCTACCAAATCACATCACCCCGACTCCTGACTGACGCTGTGTGACACACCCAACTGAATTGCCTTGGTCCAGACCAGGCTACATGGTACCTCCTCTTGCAGGTTCTGTGCACATCCCCAACAACTGGGTGACAACTCGGTCCTTAACCTGACATCTGATCACCCACAGTGGTTCTCTTTGCATCGCCCTGGTCTTTGCGATCAGCCTCTTTGAACCCCACAGCCTCTAACTTTTTCTTAGCCGTTCTGAAACCTACATGCCACTGTGTGAAGCGTGAAGTGAGATCCAATAGCTAAGATTCATAGTCAAGATTTGGATAAAAGGGAGCTGGAGAGATAGCACAGTGGCTAAGAGTACTGAGTTCAATTCCCAGCAATCACATGGTGGCTCACAACCATCTGTAACAGGATCCAATGCTCTCTTCTGGTGTGTCTGAAGACAGCTACAGAGTATAAACAAAATAAATAAATTCGTAAAAATTGGGATAAAAACCGCTCAGTTCCCAGCAGCTGCCCTATCAAGGAAAATCAGGGCTACTTGATGAATTACAAGTAGCGTGTGAATCCATGTTTATTCAATAAGTTCGGACACTGTGGAGAAACCTCAGCATGCTCATCTGTGTTTCAGACATAGCGTGGTCTGAACAGTAGCCTGAAAGCAGTGACAAGTTTGTCTGAAACCGTCTTCAACAAACACTTAAGAGTTCCCTGCTGAGCTAGCACAAAGAGGAGAGAGTTTGCGGCCTGGGAGAATGAGTTCATTTAGAGGAGAGCTGGGGTAGAGGGCAGGTTGGATTGTGGTCTTGGTACATGCATTTGACAGCTCAGATCTACTGTGCCATAAGAAAGCTTCTATGTGAGCTCATAAGTGGCCCTGAGGAAGACATTGGCACTGAGAGTTTGAAAGTGACACAGATCAAAACACGGGAGGCTGGTGTGGTGAGGCCCAAGGTCTGAACTAAGAGAAGATGCATTTGCATTCACTATTAGAACTCTGTGTTAGCCACCATGTGTTATGAAGGGTTTGTTGCTTGGTCATTTGTCTTCAGACTATTGAAATGGCTCAGAGTAAAGGTAGTTGTCAGTAAGCCTGACAGCTTGAGTTCAACCATTGGATCCAGATAGATAGATAGATAGATAGATAGATAGATAGATAGATAGATAGATAGACAGACAGACAGATAGATACAAGAACAAATAAAGCTCACTTTGTACACTAGAGACCTTAGCATGGTGAGAGTGTCAAGGGATGGGATTATAACACTCCTGACATTCTCAGTGGGTCACTTGGATTTGCTGTGAGCTGCTGCCCATTTGAGGAGACATATTTTAATCCAGAAGTGCCTCAACTGTCTGACTGTCCTGCTGGGGTCCCGTGTGATGGCTCATGTGTCTTTGAGCATACTGTCTCTTTTTCTGTTAGGCTTTTGGTTTCTTTCCTTGACAGTTTTCTATACACGGACTTGACAACTGTATAATCAGAAGACTATAAACAACAACTTCAGGTTTTTCTTTTTTCCCTATAGAGTAAAACCTCCCTTTTGGCAAACCACTCCAGCCTTCACCAATGTCTGTTCTGTTACAATAGGGGAGGAGGGTCGTACCTGCATTTCTAGTCTGTCTTCCAAACATTATTAATAAAGAGAAAAAAGATGGATCCAATGTATGCGAGAGTGCTTCTCAACACTGATCCCCAGAGCAGACAGACAGATAGCAATTCTCACGGCTCCCGCTCTGTAGTATTTTAGTACTGACAATAACTGTATAGCACTTTAAACACTCACAAGGCTTTATTTTTCAAAATACGTTCATGCCTATCCTTCTAAGATACTTAAACATCAAGTAATCATCAATTGAGGAAACAGAGGCCTGTGAACCAGTGACTTACCTGTGGCTGGGTTGCCAAGTGTATCCTGACTTTCCCGTGCTACCCTTAGCCCACACAGTAATTCAGGGCTGTGTGATGCCCAGAACAGACCTAAGCAGAGCACAGACGAAGGCATAGCCCAAATAACACATTGGTTTTTGAGTTGATTGTGTGATCTATGAATGTGATGTGTTGTGTGTGTACATGTGCATACGTGTGTACATGTGTGTATGTGTGTACATGTGTGTATGTGCATACGTGTGTACATGTGTGTATGTGCCCAGGTTCTCATGATTATGCATCAATTTATCCATCCCAGAAATCTATAATTATAGCTTTCAAAACCATACCATATTTATTTTTATAGGTCTTCTCCCAGAAGTAAAGTTGATTAAGTATGTGAGTATATTGTAAGAGGAAAAAGGCAGGAAGAAAAAGGAACCCAGGGTTTATGACAGTTAGTTTTGTCAACTTGACACAATCCAGAGTCTCCTGAGACATTCTCTAAGAATGTGCGAGAGGTACTAGTTGGTGGTGACACACTTCTTTAATCTCAGCACTCAGAAGGCAGAGACAGGTAGATCTCTGAATTCGAGGCCAGCCTGGTCTACCAGGTCCCAGGAAAGCCAGAGCTGTTACACAGAGAAGCCTTTCTAGGTGATTGGAAGGGGGAGAGGGTGTTTGAAAGGATTGTCTTAATTGTGTTAACTGCGTGAGCACTCACTAGTGGGAACAGGACCAAGGATGGGGCGGGGTGGCAAGAGGAGTCACACAACAAATCCTGGAATCAGATTCCAGAGACCAGCATTAGAATGCAGATCTGAGTTTATTGTGTGGCTCATAAGCTCATATACTGTGCTCAAGCCATTCCCAAGCCTCTAGATCCTCGTCCAATTATCTCACCACACCATCTCCAAGACCCAATGAAAGCTCTGCCTGATGAGGTAACTCAGAAGGAATAGTGGGGGAGCATCACCACAGAAGCCCAAGGTTGAGCCAGCCGTGTCTCTTGGTCACATGCTCTAGCCTCTTAGGAATGAGGCTCATGTTGAGGGGAGCAGCTAGCCTCACCCAGGCAGCTCCCTCCTCTGTAGGGTTCTTGATGTCAATAGTTGGCCCATGAATAAGAAAGGACATCATGGGGTCCTTTGGTCTTGGGTGTTTAAGACACTGCCATCATCTAGTTTGGAGTCTCCAGTCTAGTTTGAATGGAATGCGTGTCCTCTGGAGACCATCAGTGCCCCATTTACTCAAATGAGGCCATAAGGCACTTGCGTATCTCTGGCCACTGTAATCCTGTAATCCTGGGGCTTGAAGGATGCTCTCCAAGGATGAGGGAAAAGTAATGGCAGCTGCTCTGATATCACCTACCCCACTGTCTTACTAGACTCCGTTCATGAAATAGACACAAAATCAACAAGAATGTCAAGGTTGTGCTATCAGAGTACTGATATAAACAAGTCCCCTTCTGAGCATGAAGCCTATCAGGAGGACCTCATGGTCACATGTCATTTAGCTCTGACCCTTACAGATGTAGAAACTTTCAGGATGTAGAGATGGTATCTCAGGTAAGCTCAAGGTGGATCCCTTTCTTACCACACCCTGGATCCCACAGGGCCCAAAGAAGCATCATCCCCATACAGAAGGGGGACCCCCCCATCTTCTCTGTTAGAGACCTAGTAGCTAAATGACACTGGGTGTGAGGGGGAAGGATGGGCAGAAAATCAGCATTGTACAGCCGGAGTTCAGAGGAAGGCAAGTCTTATCGAGGAAACGCTAAGATGACTGGAATCAAAAGGGGAAATCCAGAGCACAACCATAGCCTCGTTGTGTTCTTCTTTCTCTTCAAAACAATCAGTTAAAGAAACATATCATGGAAGGGATCTCTTTTGACACATGTGCACACTCTAGAGCCCAGGGTGCTGTGGTAACGGCCAAGTCCCAGATCCTGTCCCTTCTTGGTATAGGGCTCTCAGCACATCTCCTAGTCTCTGGGAGCCTCAATTTTCTTACCTCTAAAATGGGGTCAGGATTCCTCATTGGGAAGGTGGAGTCCTTATGAGAATAAAAGTGAATAATGTCTAATCAGAGTGGTCAGCTGTAAGCCATCGTGCGCACGCGCGCGCGCGCGCGCACACACACACACACACACACACACACAGACACACACACACACACACACACACACACACACACACACACACACACACACACACGATCAAATTGGTGTCCTGGGTCCAGACAGTCTCTCTCGCCCACAGACACCATCAGGAAATTTCAGTCTGGGCAGAGTGATTTACAAAGCCTGCTCAGAAGTGGAGTCAATTAAGGTCAGCTTTCTATGTTGCTAAACAACAGGAGATTCCGGGTTCAGCGGCGTTGAAAGGCAGGCCCAACATACCCCTTGAAACTAGGCCTTTGAGAGGGTTCAAAGGACCGGGGAAACAAAAGCCCATCTTTGTGATGTTTTCACTCTTCCACCATTGTCCTCTTTCACCCTCTGAGGGCCTTCCTGTAAAGAAAGGGGCTGCTAATGTGCCGAGTGGGAGTTGAAGATTGTCTAGGGCCAACAATGTTGGCACATTCTGCCGGGTCTCATTACAGAACCATCTGAAATGCTTGAGAAGTATTTCCCATTCATTAGCATAAATAGCAGAAAAACTCTTTCACAAACAAAGCAGGTTCCATCTGCCCCCAGTATGTTCTCACCTTGACTTCAAATGGCCAGTCCCTCCCCCAGCACAATACCCGGGGCTGGGGCTCCGGCCTCCGAGGCCCCAAGCACCCCACTTCAGAATTGTATTCAGTGCAATATCAACATGGTAACCTGCATGTTTATTCATTGGCCAGCCCCCGCCTTTTAATGGAGTCCCTTTCCCATTGTGGCCACTTGATTCTTTCACAGACCTGAAAAGGGACAGGGAGGGAGAGGCTGGCTCTCCAAGCCCCGGGGACCCTTAGCAACCCACACCTTGGGAGTGGGTTGACCAGGCTAATTAGGTTTGTTCTGCCTTTTTGGCCCAAGCATATTTTGTCAGGTATTGGGCTATGGGATTAAAGAGCCATTAATCACCCAGGCCTGACGCTTGACAAGATGGCAGGTTACAACCATTTCTCCCAGTGTTAGCTGGAACCAAGTCCAGATCTGTTTTGCATTCCACTGTAGAAAACTGTGGGCCAGTCTCCCACTCTCTCAGAGGCCAGCAGCCTGAACCCAGACCCCAATCCAGGAGTACAGGCTGGTTCACAGCAGCAGGTGGGGAGGGGTTATTCTGGAAGGGTATTATTTCTCAAGATCATATCCTGTGAAGTAGCAGAGGGGCCAGAGACATTTCACTAAAGAAACCACTCAGGCTGAGCGGAAAAGAAACTTGCCGAAGAACACACAGCAAAGCCACTGTGGGAGTCAAGGTTAGAACTCCTGGTGACCTCTGAGCTATTGCACTGAATCCAAAGTGAAACTTCTTTTCCTTGAGTACTGGGGACTTGAACCGGCAGCCTTTGCTCTAACTCTGAGCCATGCCCCAAACTTCTGATGTTGATTTTCTGTAATTGTTTTAGACACTTAGTGATGCAGAGTACCCAGCCATCTCTAGGATAAGAGCAAAGTCCTTCATGCTAGTGAGTTCTACAAAAGACCGGCATTGTGCTGGGGGATTTCCCACACATGGTTTAGTCTAAATGCCATTTTAAAAGGATGGTATTCGAAGGTGCCTAGCACAACTGAGCTCTCATCCCATATGATGGTTTCTCTTAGTAGGTATCATCATTCCAGAAAGGAAACGTGGTCATTCAGAGTCTTTCTCCCCTCCAGTGGAGGAGTGTTCTCTCGAATTTCACTATGATTTATGCAAATCTCTCTTTTGCCTTTTAGGTGTTCGGCAAGCTTATTTCTGCTGTTTTCTGGTCTCCCTTCCTTTGTTTATTCATGACTGTGGTGTTTATGGAGTACTTATGGTATCGAGTTCTGGGAGAGGTGAGATTTAAAAAGCCTCACCTCCCGCTCCAGTTCTCTTGCAGTTGCTGGGTGCGAAAGCTTCTTGCAATGAGAGATTAACCAAGAAAGAAGAGGTCCCAAGATGAAGATGCTGCAAAGGTCCTGGAGGACCCAAGTGCAGCTTCACAGTGCTCCATCTCAGATGCTCTAGGGTGGAGATCAGCTAAGGCTTCTGCCCAGAGGAAAATTCCATAGAAAGGTGGATCATCAAAACCACAGAGGAAGGAATTTATATCTCTGTAATGTCAACTGGAATGCTGGGTAAACTACATTAGCATATAACAAGGTTGGGAGCATGCGAGGTGAAAGACTTGCTTATATAAGGTGGAACCAAGGCACAGGATGAAAACTGAACAAGCCAGTTATGGTGGACATTTAAGAATCAATTCTTCATACAGCAGGATGTTGTAGACCTCTTCAGCCCGCCAAGTTGTGTACAAGGGTAATTTTGATTAGGTATTAGAACTAAAATCCGAATGTCTTGCTTTTTAAAAGAAGGCCCCCTTGTAATCCTAGGGGTCAGGAAGCTGTCTGTTAGAAGTATTTGATGGCTTGCTGGGACAAGCTGGCCCTTCAACAGCCATTGTGGAGCGCTGGCATGAAAGGTCAGGGTGCTCTCAGGCTGTTGTTTTGAGTGTGTGCAACGCAAGCATGGGAGCTGTGGGCTGTGAGGACAGGAGGCAGGGGAGTATGGAGACATGACCACGAGTCTTCCTCTGGTGACTGGATTCAAAGGTCATGTGGGCCAGACCCAGCTGGAACTCCAGCTTCCATAGCCTACATGACTCTAGAGCAGCGGTTCTCAACCTTCCTAAGGCTGCGGTCCTCTAGTGCACTTCCCCATGCTGTGTGGACCCCAAACATAAAATTACCTTCAGCGCTACGTCATAACCGCGACTTTGCTATATTTGTGAATCATAATGTAATGGTCAGATACAGAGGCTATCTGATATGTGAACCCTTTTGGTTGTGACCCACGGTTGAGAGCCACTATTCCAGCCCGTGTCTTTTACCTTCAGCTCCTCACTGCCCATGTTTGCCAAAGCGGCACAGTATCGCCACACAGGACTGTTGTTATGGTTGATTTATGCACCTTTATGAAGCTACTCCTGATAATTGCTTGACAGGCACCGAGGAAAAGCAGGTCCTCAAATACAGTGTCATCAGTGCCCACAAGGTTCATGGTATTACCTGTTTCTTTAAAGTGTGGGAAACACACACACACACATACACACACAAAACCCAAAGCAAACAAACAAACCTAAAAAAACCAAAACAAAACAACAAAGCCCAATGGTCCATTCAAATCAACTGAATGACTCCATGTCATAAAGAATTGAGGAAAGCAGCGTAAGAGAGAGTTCTTTGTTTTTTAAAGATGGGTCTTGCTATCTGGCTCAGACTGGTCTTGAACTCCTAGACTCCAACAAGTTTCCAGTCTCAGGTTCCTGAGCAGGTGGGACCACAGGATGAAGTGCCACTGGGGCCTGGCCGGTTTTACCTGCCAGGGAAGTTGAAACCATGTTTAAAGTGTAAAGCATGTGCGCCCCTGCCACATGATCACAAGCTGGATGGTAGAACAATATGACCCCTAAAGCCTCCGCTGGGCACATATGTGCACAGGGCTGACATTCAGCCCTTTGCTGTTGTATCATTCTCTAGATTTGGGAGATGGAGAAGATAGAGGCCACATTCTTCTCCTCCCCCTTCCTTTCTCCTTTCCACCCTCTCTGCCTCCTCTCCCTCCCTCCCTCTTTCATCTCTCCTCCATCCTTTCTCCCTCCCTGTTCCATCTCACCCTCCCTCTCTCCTTCCCTTTCTCCCTCCCTTTCTCCCTCCCTCTCTCCTTTCCTCCCTCTTCTATCTCTTCTACATCCTCTCTCCCTCCCTCCTCCATTCCTCCCTTTCTCTCTTCCTCCTGCTTTTATCTCTCCTTTCCTCCCCCTTCCTCTCTCCCTCCCTCCTTCCTCCCTTCTGCTTTTACCTCTCCTCTATCCCTCTCTTCTTCCCTCCCTCTCTTTCCCTCCCTCCTTCCTCCCTTCTGCTTTTACCTCTCCTCTATCCCTCCCTCTCCCTCCCTCTCCCTTCCTCCCTCCCTGTCTCTCCTCCCTCCCTCCCCCTCCCTCTCTCTTCCCCTTCTCCCTCCTCCCTCCTCCCTGTGCTGGTCACTCCCACCCACTATGACCATTCTCAAAAGAGAACGCTGCTCTCCTCTTGGTGTGCATACAAGGCCCAGGAGAGCGTCAGTCTCCAAGACTTGAGGCTGTTCTTTAAAATGACTAAATGTTTCCATAACAAACAAAAATGGGACTTGGGCTTAGGAAACATAGAATCACAGGCAGGTCTCCCAGACTTTCACAGGGTGGCAGTAGGTTCCCCAGAGGAAATTAAGAAAAAAAAAATCAATATAAGTGATATTTACTCGTAACATTTGGGAAGCATGATGTGGAGCAGAGGAGACGAGGGGATCTGTCTGGACAAGAGGGGTTCGACTCAGATCTAAGGGGGAGATCACTTTTTGTGCATTTTGTGCAAGGCTGAAGGAGAGAGATCAAGATGAGACTTGTATCACCTGCTTCTGAGGGAGCATAAAATTCCCCATCAGGCTTGCCAGGCAAGGTAGAAGAAAAGCGGGGTTCCACAGCAGTCACCCCCTGCCACCAAACCTTCGTATGGCACTGCCGAGCTAGGTGAGAATAATTGATAGTTTAGATAATTGATCATTTTTGGATCATGTATTCAGCCACGCTGAGCAAAGTCTCCCGCCTTACTGCTGATCTTTTAACACAAGTTCAAATCAAGTGTTAGGTGGCCGCATGGGGAACGTGCCTGAATACAAGCACTGGACACGGGGGGGGGGGGGGGGCGGGGGCGCGGGCATGGAAAGCAAATCCCTGGAGCATGTTCTCCAACTTAGCCAAGTCGGTTAACTATTGTTTCAGCCGAGACTCTGTCTCCTCAGAAAGTGGAGAGAGCCGTAGAAGAAGACGTCTCTGCCTGCTGCTGGCCTCAGTGGGCACAGGTCCCGCTCTCATACACACACACAATCGTGTTAGTAAAACCTCAGTCATTAGTGTATTCTTGGAATGTGCTAGACACACAGTATGTATTTACCTTTCTCACAGTAATTCCATGGAGGTGTCTACTCTGAGAGTCCTTGTGACGGAGACAAGGGAAAATAAATATATCTATCACTCTTAAACAAGCAGCAATCTGTCCAGGTAGAACCAGAGTCTGGTGGATACAGGTTTGACCGGAGTGGAGAGCCGCACTTCTGCGGCAAGATCACCTTCAGAAAGGGTTGATTTGTGTGATTTTTCCAGAATTTTTAAAGCTGCCCAAACAGGTAGACAGTCCTGTCTCTGGGGTTTCTATGGGGATAAAGCCTGTAAATCAAGTCTTAGTGTGCACTTTTTTTTTTTTTTTTTTTTTTTTTGAAGCCAAAAGCACACATGAGGCCAGGTGTCTCAGAGGGAGCTTTTGAAGTTGCCCAGGGTGGAAGCATTATACATTCTGCAGTCTGGAGAGATTCTGAGGCCTGCAGGGCACCTCATCCCGCTGCTGTGTCAGATCCTCTGAAGGAGGGACTCTGGCACACTAGGAAGATCAAGTCTGGATGCTTTCGGGGACTTTGGGGCAGGGGAAACAGGGGCGACTGGTACAGAATTTTCCGAATTTGGAAGACAGGTCCTGGAGGAGGAAAGAAAGAGTCATTTACTGTACAGATAAAATGATGTTCTGAGACGGGCACCTTCCAAAAACACACCCTGAGTAGGTGAGCGGAGCAACTTTGTACTTCTATTGGCCACCTGAGCGTAAGGACTGTGAACTCCTGTGCGGTTTCATCCTCTTCTGATACCTGGAAGGCAGTGGCTTCACGCTCCACAGCGGGGATTATCCCGCTGACCCCACCCTCCCGGTTCCAGTAGCGACTGACATTCCACAAACAAGAAGATGGATGGAATTCATCCATCATTGTGGTGAGGAAGGCATGCGAGCAAGGGGGAGGTCATGATTAGAAAGTCCTCAAGGCTACCTGTCTGCTTCCCAAACGATCAAATCTGTATAAAGCTAAGAAATGTCAGAGTTTATGGTTGGTTTTGCACAGGAGGTCTGTCTGTTGCCTCAACTCTCACAGGAACTCACCTGTACACCGTTACTGTGACGTTTTCCCCTTTAAGACAACGAGTACATTTACAGAACTGGTCAATATCTTCCCTCAGTGTTAGAAGTTGCCTGGCGCTGGGGAAGATTGTCTTGTGCCTAACATGTGGCAAAGTTTTGGGAGCTTAGTAGGTTCGCGAATGACACTAAATGCTTGAGTAATCACGAAGCTACCATGGTAGGTCAAGCCTCGGAGATCAAGCGTCTCATTGTCCTGGGAATTAAGCTCAGAGAGGCTGGACGGCTGACTAAACCTCTAGAAAGTTGGTGAGCATAGCAATTCTAAATGACAGACGCACCAGACAAAACTTAATATGACTTTTGTTGTGATTTGAATGAAAGGAAAAAAATGTCCTCCATAGAGGGAGGTATTTGAACACTTGGTCCCCAGTTGGTGGCACTGTTTGGGGAAAGCTAAGAAACTTTTAGGAGATGAGGCCTTGCTGGAGGAGGTACTTCATTGGTGTCAGGCTTAGAAGTGTTATTGCCTTGCCCTATTTCCTGTTCCCTCTCTCCTTCTCCCCCCCTCTCTGTCTCTCCATCTCCCTCTCTCCCCCTCTCTTCCCTTTCCCCTCCCTCCATTTCCCCCTCTCCCCCTCCTTCTCCCTACCCCCTCTGCTTCTGATGTAGGATAAAAATATGTTCTGTCAGCTTCCTGCTTCTGTTGCTAAGCCTTCCCTGCCATTGAGGACTGTGTTCTTGGAACTACAAGCCAAAATAAACTTTCTTCTAAAGTTGCTTTTGGTCCGGGTAGTTTACCACAGTAACAGAAACGTAACTAAAACAACTTCCTTGTGCTTGACATCTCAAGTGATCTTAACATCTCAGGCTCTAAATTTATCATGGACAAATCAAGGTCAAATCCAGGGCTACCTGTTCCTTTAGCCACCGCTGATCCGCCTTGCTCAGTGCAGTATGATTGTCCTAAGTGTCTGCTGCCCTCATATATTGACCTTCTTGCCCCTGCTACATTTCAGACCTCTGATGTCTAAGAAGTGACGGCTTTCTTTTTCTTCTGAAGAACATATACACTAATAAGAGACTTAAAGGCTTTGAGATTCATTCTTTTTGTTTGTTTGTTTTTGTTGTTATTGCTTGAGGCAGGGTGTGTGTGTGTATGTGTGTGTGTGTGTGTGTGTGTGTGTGGGCCTGGCTATCCTAGAACTCACTCTGTAGACCAGGCTAGCCCCAAACTCACAGAGATTTGCCTGCCTCTGCCTCCTGAGGGCTGGGATTAAAGCTTACATTCCCACTGTTCAGCCAGAGAGTCATTCTTGTTCACTGGTGTCTGAGCAGTAGCAATGGCTCTCTGTAGAGGCAGAAAGAGATACTCACATGAGGAGAATGGATTCTTCTGCAGAAGACAAAATAAAGGGCAGGCACTGGATAAAATAACGGCAAATGACAACAACTGCTGTGAAAAAAAACTGAGTCATAGCAAGGAGCTAGTGACCAGAAGCATGGGAGCAAGAAGACCGAACAAGAAAAGGTCAGCCTGCTACATTTCCGGGGACGGAATCCACTAGAGTCGGGCAAACAGAGCTTGTAAGAGGGCAATGGTATGAAAAGGGGCGATGGCAGAGGGTCTCAAGGGCCACAAAGGAAGGCTATATTACATTCTGTGAGCACCAAGAAGCCACTAGAGATGTTAAATTGGCAGGGATGTGGTTGTTTCACTCTTCCGAAGGACCCCCGATGGCCAAGTGAAACCATGGGGGTAAGGATAGCAACAAGAAGATAAACCCAAGTCATTTACAGTTAGAGCAAGAGAAGAGCACTCACGGATGAGGCAAGGGAGCACTGGGAAGCTCTGAACCTAACATGGGCTTTAGAGGTTAAGGGGGAAAGGCTTGGATTGGATAAAGGCAAATTCTCAGATCTAGTAACATTCCTTGATTTGGGCCTAAGGGTAGGTATGTGGTAGTACATCTGCTATCATAGAGAGGATTGAAAAGAAGCCCATTCCTAGGAGACAGTAATAGCCCAGACATGGTTTTGGGATGTTAAGCCTAATGCTATAAACAGCCAGACATGCAATCCAAGAAATATACAGAAATGGAGGGGTTTGTGATGTCTAATAGGAAGACTTTTCTGGAGACTGAGATAGGGAGCCTTCTATTTTGCAAGTGGTCTCACCTCATCATTGAACAAGTGGCACCTTAATGATTTCAGCATGGGAATTTCTTTAGTGTGGTCTTACAAGGAAAGAACCCAGGTCTAACCCCTTAGCTTGAGGAGGTGATGCTAACAGGGCACCCAGCCTTGGCTCAGAATTCTATGGCCAGAGAAATCAGCTGCAAGCCAGTCTCTGATGATGAGACAAAATGTTCCCTCCTCTCCTCTGGGTGTGATTGGCCAGAGGTCACTCCCGAGAGTGTAGCAGCCCCTCTGTGTGATAGAATAGCTAAGCAGAGGGCTGGAAACACACAGATCTCTAAAGACAACAGAGATCACTGTGCTGATCATGAAAGCCCCTGCTGATCACAGGCTCCCTGTGAGTTCTGAATAAAAACTTTATCTTTTAGAGCTGTTTTGAGTTCAAGCTGGAAATGGCATGTGGCTTCTAAAAATTCAAAGCCTGCCTCTAGTGACATACTTCCTCCATTAGTGCCACGCCCACTAAGCCTTCCCAAATAGCTCCACCAACTATGGACTAAGTATTTAATTGCTGGAGTCTATGGGGGCAGAGTTTATTCAAACCACATTTCACTCCCTGGCCCCCATAGTCTCATTGCCATATCATAAGATAAAATGCATTAAGTCTAACTTTTAAGCCCTCATACTCCCTCAGTCCCAACACTATTCAAAAGTCCACAGCATCTTTTGAGACTCAAGGTGATCTTGTTTTCACCCTCTCTCAGCCCCACCTCCAACAGAGTTTCTCTTGTGAAGCCTTAGCTGTCCTGAAACTGAGTTCGTGAACCAGGCTGATGTCAAAATCAGAGATCTGTCTGCCTCTGCCTCCCAAGTGCTGGGATTAAAGCCGTGTGACACTATGCCCAGCTAGACCTAAGGCAATCTTAACCATAACTCCCTGTAAAGTAAAAAGGCAAATTATATACTTCCAACATGCACTAGCACAGAATATACTTTATTGCTCCAAAAGGGAGGAATGGGGAATAGTGGGCAAATATTGACCCAAAGCAAGACTCTAACCCAGCAGGGCAAATTCTAAATCTTGTAGCTCTATGTCTGATGTCAAAGGACTCTGCCCCTCCAGCTTTGCTGCTTGAAACAGACTCTGAAGTCTCTTGATCTAGTTCTATTTCTCCTATACAGTTTGGCAGATACCCCACAGTTCTGGCACCTCTAACATCATGGGGTCTCAAAGACAACCTGACTTCACTTCTACAGTTTAATAAAATAGCTTCTCAGGGCCTCCATGAAGATGCTCCTTATCACACACCTGGCCCCAACAGCTTCTGAAACCAAGGAGGAAGATTCCATGACCCCTTTACTCTTGGATCCTCCATGGCTCTAAAGCGAGCACCATGTGGTGACTATGCCAAGTTCAGCCACCAGCTTGGGGCAACCTCCTTGAAGCAGATTTGCTGTACTTTGGTTTGGTGTTCCTTTCTTGAGGCAGAAAGTTCCTTGGGCTTTTTCGTCCACAGTTGGAAGCTTGGTTGAGTAGGATCTTGTCCTGAGGACACCCTCCTGTTGCATGTAGCTTTTCACTACCAGGCCTAAGCTCCTGGAATGGGCTGTTACCAGCTCCCATCCATCTTCCCTTGAATCCACAAATAAAAGACACACACACACACACACACACACACACACAAACTTGCAAGTTGCTAATTTTCAACTTACCTTCTGACACAGTTGCTGGGCACTACTATCTCCTGCCTGGAAAAAAAACAAAACAAACAAACAAACAAAAAATAAAACAAAACAAAAAACAAAAAAGTGCCCTTATCGATATTCTTATCTTAGCACCTAAACTTAGTTGCTCAGTTACATCCCCAACCACCTGCATGTAGGAGTGGTCTTTATACCACTCCATTTCAAAATCCCACAGGGCTGGCCAACTTCTCTCCATCAGAATCCCAGTGAACTCTCCTCTCCTTCCTAGAATCTCTTTTCCTTCAGGGACCCAGAAGTTCCGCCTACTCCTTTCTCCCAGCGATTGGCCTATGGCTTCTTTCTTGATAGATCAAGAACCAATTGGAGAACAGGGCCTTAGCATCAAAACTGCTCCTAGACCCCTCCCTTTATTGCAAAGCAGATATAGTCCCTCATGGAACCCCTTAATACTTACAGTCTCTCTTCTAGCACAAGTCTTGGCTGTAACATTACTCTTCCTCATATCCTTTTCCTCTCCAGACTACATGTATATTTCTGTCCCACTTGCTCCTATACGCTGTAGACCAGCATAAGCATCATTAACAATGACAGAATCAACATTAGGCTGTCTTGAAATCTCCACCAAATAAGTTAGGCCACTACCAATACTTTTGATATTTAGCCACAAGCAAATTCTTAGGATAAGGACAAAAATCAGCTACATTCTTAGGCAAAATATCATAAGAATGGTCTCTAGCCCCAGCACTAATGTTCTTGTACCCTAAAACTTCTTGCTCTAAGCCTCCACAGTCCACATAGTGTAGGGAGCCGTTTGTGCTGCACCCAAACATGGCGCCGGCTTCCCGCCGAGAACTCAGCAAACAGAGCTGTTGCCCAGCCAAGAGACTTAATGCGCATGCGCCACGTACGTCATAGCCCGCTCTCGGGGCATACTATTGAGTTACTGGAGGGCGCACCAATCAGGTAGCGACACGAGTCTCCTAGGCATATATAGCAGTGCATTTCTCCCCCACGTGGAGAGAGGGAGATAGTGGAGAGATTGCGGGAGACCCCACGTGGAGAGATGGCAGAGAGATCCCACGTGGAGAGAGACTGGGCAGAGAGATCGCACGTGGGAGACTGCACATGAGAGGTCGCCTATACAGTAGACCCCGGTAGGGAGTCCCCGGCTCAGAGAGAAGTTTCCTGCTCAAGAAGTCCCCTGCTCAGAGTGCTGTACAATAAAGGTTGTCCGCAGAAGAATCTGTTTGTTTGTTGCACGCCTGTTCCTACCGGCGGGAAGCGTGGGCGCGTGACAACATAGCTCTCTGTGCTACAGCCTTTCAAGATCCTACTAGGTTGGTCCCATAAGGTGTAGGCCACACCTCCTATGCCTACCAAAATGATCACAGACTGAGTCCCAGTCAGTATCAAATTCTCAAGAATATGGAGTATTTCCCATTCGAACTACCACAAAGGTCAACCTGCCATGGTGGAGCAGACAGATAAACCAGGATCTGAACCCCGATTCGTCTACCAATTAATTTCTATGACTTTGGACTACTCAGTCTTTCTGATCTGTTGAGAGGACTGTTAGCCAGAGCCAGGTTGACTCCATGACAGGCTACAAACTAGCAGTTTGGGAGATGAGGCCGAAGTTTCATTTCTCAAAACTGGAAAGTCCAAAACAAGACAATTTTAGGCAAAAAACGACTCCTCTTGAGCAGCTAATCAGGAGCTGTAGAAGCTATCCCAAGAAACTTGAGCCAAGTATAGTTAATCAGCGAAAGTCCCCAAAATCAATCACAAAGGCATCCATACTTGTGGAGATAGAGTCAACCAATCAAGGAACCATACGGGCTTATACAGCTGCAGACTTTCTAGGAAGTGTGTCACTGGAAGTAGGTTTTGAGGTTTCCAAAGACCCCTGCCATTTCCATTGTGCCCTCTGCCTCCTGTCTGCAGTTTCAGATGTGAGTTCTCAGCTGTTCCTGCCACCATGCCTTCCCTCTGCCACCACAGACTAGCCCTCTGGAACCACAAACCCAATTAAATGCCTTTTTTTTTTTTTTTTTTTTTTTTTTTTTTTGGTAAGTCATGGTGTTTGATCACCCAGCAATTGATGCCTCCTCCATCAGACTGTTCTGTGGGTGTGTCTGTGGCATTTCATTGATTGATCAATTATGTGGGAGGGCCCAGGCCACCATGGGCAGTGGCAACCCTGGGTACATGGTTTTGAGTTATCTAATAAAGCAAGCTGAGCAAGCCATGGAAAGAGAGCCCGTAAGCAGCACTCCTGTCCTATCTGCTTCAGTTCCTGTCTCCAGGTTCATGCTTGAGTTCCTATCCCTAGATCTCTCAGTGATAGACTGTCACATGGAAGTATAAGCTAAGTCCTTTCTTCTCCAAGCCTGTTTTAGTCACTATTTTTTTACACCAACAGGAAGTAACTCATACACCCGTCTGCTGTGCTCAGACTTCATCCCTTGACTTTCCGTCATTTTCATGTATACACAGCAGCTTTCCTCACTGCCATCTGCATCCCTCAACCATGTCCCAGCCACCTTTATACTCCCTGTCACCGGCACCCTTCCACCATCACTCCTCCACCATCACCAACACCTCTACACTGTCACCAGCACCTCTACACCATCACCAGTACCCCTCCACCATCACCAGTAGTAACTCTCCACAGTCACCAACACCCCTACACCATCACCAGCACCCCTACACAGTCACCAGCACCCCACACTGTCACCAGAACTTCTACACTGTCACCAGCACCCTTACACTGTCACCATCACCCCTCCACCATCACCAGTAACCCTCCACACTTACCAGCACCCCTACACTGTCACCAGCACCCCTACACTGTCACCAACACCCCTATACTGTCACCAACACCCCTACACTGTCATCAGCACTCCAACACTGTTACCAGCACCCCACACTGTCACTAGCACCCCACACTGTCACCAGCACCCCTATACTGTCACCAACACCCCTACACTGTCATCAGCACTCCAACACTGTCACCAGTACTTCTACAATGTCACCAGCACCCCTAGACCATCACCAGCATCCCACACCTTCATCAGAACCCCTACACTGTCACCAGTACCCCTACACTGTCATCAGCACCCCTACACTGTCACCAGTACCCCACACTGTCACCAGAACTCCTACACTGTCACCAGCACCCCTACACTGTCACCAGCACCCCTACATTGTCACCAGCACCCCTAGACCATCACTAGCACCCCTACACCTTCACCAGCACTCCTACACCTTCACTAGCACCCCTACACCTTCCTCCTCTTCTTGCCACCATGAAACCTTCTACACAAGCACCTCCCCCTTCTTATTCTACCTGTGTCTCCTCCACATCCACCAAGACCATCCAATTATCCTTAACTCTACTTCCTTTTCTGCAACAGCCCCAATCTCTGTCACCTCTTCCACTGCCTAGCTCCATATGCTACCAGCCACAGAAATGACTTGAAACAGGCCTTTATAGCAGAGAGGCCTCTAGGACTGCAACACTTAAAATCAAGCATTTCCCCAGTATTTGAATCTGTAGCTATTTACTGAGACTGGTCACAACTTTGAAAGACACCAGAGTTAACGCCCCTCGTCCATTTTTATTTCTAAAACTGAGCATCTAATCTCTCTCCCTCCACCCCCATACTCCCAGCCCAGACTGTAGATACTCCGAAATGAAGCAAACAATGGTGGCCTTGTTGCCCAAGGCTGATATTAATAGACGATCCCTTTTGATTTCAGCCTGGAAACACTGGCAGCAAACCAACCTTAGGAGGGACTGACTGTAGCGAAAGTTAAAAAAAAAAAAAAGCGACAAAGGAAAAAAAAAAAAAAAAAAAAAAAACCCCAACCTAGCTTTGATCAGAAGAGTCTGAAGATGGATGTGGTCATTTCACAGGTCTCTGGGTGGAGGTTCATGTCATTTTGAAAAAAAAGAAATTGGGTTAACAGGGGAAAAAAAGAGAAAAGAAAAGAACCCGAGACAGACCCACTTTCTGACGGAACGGGGCCACCGCACCACAAGGATCAAAGCTGTACTACGCAGAGGCGCATGAAGGATTACTCACTTTCTATTTTTTTTACGCCTGCAGCACACATGAGGATCTAATTGGTCAGGACGGGAAGTACAGACGGCAGCCCAGCCCAGCAGGAGAGCGTGGAGCCCAGGGGAGCCAGGGCTTTCTGCAGCTGCAAACCACCAGAGGCGGGCTCACAACCACGTGCGCGGCCTTAATTGCTCTCTTGTGTGTTTCCTCAGCTCAAGACCACTAGTGTCTACTTGTAAGCCTTTCTGATCTCAGAGGTGATGAGTTTGGCGGCTGTCAGATGCGCTGGGGCACAGGGAAGGTGGGGCAGTGAGTCTCAGGGGAGGGAGACTCACACTGCTCAGGGAGGGGCCGCTAGGCTGGGTGACAGACCCAGCCTGCCACCAGCTGTGGCCTACCTGGCATTTGTCTCTGTTCTTTGGGGGGTTTGGTAAAATGCCCAGGTCCCTCTGTAGAGACAAAGGTTGTCATTTGAGTTCTAACCCATAACAGAAGGAGACATATTGATCCAAAGCCAAACATAAAGTATGAAAGCCCACCCAGCACAGCCAGCCACCACAACCAACCACTCTGGCTCTTTGTTTCCTTACCTTAAAATGGGGTTGGTTGGGGCTGGGAAGATGGCTCAGTAGGTATGGGTACTCACTCTACAAACAGGAGGACCAGAGTTCAAGTTCCCAATGCTGCATAAAAAGCCAAGCATGACTACACATAGCACTGGGAAAATCTTAAGAGCTCACTGGCTGGGTTAGCCGGCCTAGCCAAAAAGATGAGCTTCCCACTCAGTGAGAGACCTTGTCTCAATGCAATAAAGCAGAAGCAATAGAGAAGTCATCTCACATCCCATTGTAGCCCTCCATGTATGTGTGCATGTGTGTGGGGGGGGGAAGTGTGTATAGGCATGCACACCCACCCATGAATGTGCATGTACTACATAAAACACACATCATACACATACACATATATTAATAATATATTAATAATAATAATAATTAATAAAGCTAACTCACTGTCACTGGGAGGATAAAAGACCACACTGAAGGACCACTCTGCTTCGAATGTGACCACAGCCCTCCTTGCCCTGTGATCAACGTTGGGTCCAACTTCTCCTTTCACCTCTTCTCCAACTCCTATCTGGGGAAATTTTCCTGACCACACAGGTCTGCAGGGGACAGAGGCCCACCCTCACCTAACTCTCTTATCTTTCATTTCCGGCTCACATGTCTCCTCTTTCCCTTGTCAGCTCTGTTCTATAGCCCTACGCACACCACACACACATGTGTGTCCACATCCATCTCAACATGCATGTGAGAGTTTAAAGTTCAGGGCCTGCCACTGACTCCTCACTGAGCACTTGAGGGGCTTGCCAGTCTCTCAGCTCTGTTCTCCATTCACTGTCTGTCTCTGCTGTCCCCTTGACCAGGACTGGCTTCATTATTGTTATTGTGGTTGTTAATGTTATTGTTGTTGTTGTTGGCCAGCTTCATCCTTCAAGACCACAGCCAAGTCAAGAGCACTCTTCCAAATGACCTTTTCTAGTGGGGACAGCAGCCCCTGCAACATCTGCTATTTTAGGGTTCCTTCTCTACCACTCGGGGATGGGATCATTTGTTTGCCCACCTCTCTCCATGTGAAGGGGAGTTTGGGGGATGCAAAAACGCATTTTGTCTCTGTACACACACAAACACACACACAAACACACACACACACACACACACACACACACACAGCACGTTTAGCACACTGTCTAGATTATGCAGGCATCCACAAAGTACATCATGAATGAATGAATTTATGGCTCTCAATTCTCTACCTATACTATCCAATGAAGCTGAAACACTGCAGGCTGGGGCGGGGGCACGGGGATGCCGGGACTATTGTGCATGTGTCCAACACATAGGAGAACCTCAGAACCTTCTGGTTCTGTCATAGAACATAGCTGCAGTGTCCTTTCTGTGTCTGGTTTGTCCTGTGCTGCTGTCCCTGAGCATGTGTATAGCAGTTCTTGGGAAATATAGTCTTGACAAATAAGTAGTAGAGAGAGGAGGGAAACCCAGTGCTGGCCGGGACATGCAAGGAGCTGAATGCTGATGTCCTGCTCTAACTTACATGTGATGCTGCTAACTGTGATGGCTGTTCTCTGATGTCAACTTGACTCCATTTAGAATTAACTACCTAAATAACTGGGCACATCTGTGAGGGATTTTTTTTCTTAATTAAATCATTTGTAGTGGGAAGTCTCACTTCTAACCTAAACCTTTGAGATGGGAAGACCCACCTTTAATCTGGGCCCTGCCTTTATTTGGCAGCCTATAGAAAGGACATGGAAGAAGGAAACTTCCTTTCTCTTCTCTTGATTCTTCTCTTTCATTGGCAAGTCGGTTCCTTTACTGGCATTAGAACCTTCTTTTTCGGGATTTCAGAGCACACTGAAGACCAGCTGAGACATCCAATCTCATGAACTAAAAAATTAGTAGATTCTTGGACCTTCCATAGCTAGACAGCCATTCCTGGAGTATCTGGACCACAACATGTAAGCTGTTCTAATAAATCTCCTACACAGACAGACAGACAGACAGACAGACAGACAAATTCTTTAAGTGCCATTCCTCTAGAGACCCCTGACTAATACACTGTTAAACCTCAAAGGGTTCTGTGGAAATGACTATGATGGTCGAGATCCCATGAATTATGCTGGTGCCTTTTTGTTGTTGTTTGTTTAAAAAGGATGCTTAAGAAAGTTCCCTCAGCCCATTTGACACATGAAGCAGGAGTCATAAGCCTGTCTACAAGGCAGTGAATCAGGACAAACACTGAGTCTACAGCTGATTCCCTCCCCCCAGAATAGTGAGAAATCTCTGTTGTTTTTATGTCACCCAGCCCTGTTTCATTACAGCAGTCTAAAAAATCTAAACCTGGGTTCGCCTCAGAGGTAAGGTCCAAAGAGAACTCTGATCATTTCTAAAATGTCATTCCTTGTATCAGCAAACACTTGCTAGTTTTTTAACTGACATCTGTATATATGCTTGCTCAGCCCAGAATCCAGAAATAATATTTGATTCATCTTTTAATCTTTCATGTTACAGTCAGTCCACTAACAGGTTCTACTCCACTATCAAAGTACATCCAGTCTAAGGTCATCATCTTAACAACCCCATATCTTGACCTCAAAGCTGCCTCCCCCTCCCTTAGCAAACACAAATAAATGTCCTTCCTGTTTCCTCCCACAATCTTCTTGATGTTACTCCAACACCTTTTCTTATAACTTAGAATGAAATCCAATGTCTGTTCATGATTTACAGCACCATACAACATGAGCTTTCCCACTCCTCCTTACAAACCATCAACAAGTTCACCTCCTTCCACACACATAGGGCTCTTAATTCCTAAAATCCTCAAGATGGCTCTCACTTCAGAATCTCTTATACCCTTTACACAGAAGGCTCTTTCCCAAATGCTTTGTCTCTTGGCTCAGAAACCACTACCTTACAGAGATATTCACTAAGTCTACCTGTGATGGTCAATATTTGTGAACAATGAAGTATGGACAAAAGAGTATTCTGTGGGACATACCATGACACATTACAGCTTACACAATAAAGTTTTTCTCTCTCTCACTTTGTTGGCTGCAAGGATGGAGGGCAGATACCAGGGGAGGGAGCAGTGAGTGGGATTAAAATGCATGATGTGAAATTCACACAGAACCAATTCAAAGGTTTTTTTAAGGCCATTTTTGTGATATTTTGTCAAAGAATGTGGAGCTCTTGTCCTGAAAGTCTGTCTGAGGCTAAATTGAAGCATTTTGGATTAATGATGCTGGCAGAGGAGATTTCAAGACAGCCTAGTATGGACTGTGTCATGTAGTTATCAGTAATCAATCTTAATCCTATACAGACTATAATGAAAGGAGCAAGCTAGACAAAGAGAAATACAAAATGTGATTTGTGGAGAAAAGGAGCACCAGAAATTTTAATGGATTTGTCCAGTGCTCAAGGAGATAAAATGTTTAAAGAAAAGCCTGATGCTAACTGGAACAAAGGGAATGGTGACCCCAGTTTAAGATCCTACTCCTCCTACCAACTTCCATCTTAGTTACTGTTCTATTATTGTGAAGAGACACCATGACCAAAGCAACTCTTACAAAAGGAAGCATTTAGTTGGGGTCTTGTTTATGGTTTCAGAATATCAGTTCACTACCATCATGGTAGGAAACATAGCAGTGGAGCAGTAGCTGAGAGCCACATCCTGATCTGTAGGCCACGGTGACCAAGCACTCAAATAAATGAGCCTTTGAAATCCACTTCCATTAAAGTCATCACAGTTCTATATAGGACACTGTGTCCCTGAGTACACAGAGGTTGGCCTCACTGTGGTCAATCCTTGTGAGACAGCCAGTAGTCAAGTGGGCTTAGCATTCAAAGGGGAATGTCTTTATATGGTCCATTGTGATTAAGAAGGAAATCAGACTCACTATGGTGGTTCTTAAAAGACCTTAGGTCTCCCTAAGCAGGACTTCTTTCTAATTTATATACTTTCTCTGAAGCCCAGGTCCTCTCGGAACTAAACTAACTCTTGAACTAAACCCAGACCTCAGACCAAAACAGGAAGCCCAACTCTCAGGTCACCTGGAAAAGACCTCCACCCTGTGACATCAGAGGAGGCAACTCTTCAGTTGTGTGTGTGTGTGTGTGTGTGTGTGTGTTTGGTTGTAGCACATGCTGGGGCTTTTCCCCAAACACAGCTGAAAGCAGGTGTACTGGGGGTGTGGCTAAGCTGTCATGCATCAGAAACAGGAGGAGGATTCTACAACCAGCCCAGGTCTCCCAGAAGACATTGCTCAGGGATTCAGGGGAAGATGCACTTAAGCAGAGGTGAGGGCAGAGCTATGGCTGGGGGTGCACTGGGATTGGGGTTAAACTTCCATAGATGAGAAACCCAGCTATGGCTACTAAAGGTTTCTGACGTGCTCTGCTTGCACACACAAGCTGGGAATGGCTCACTCTGTGTTTTCCAGGCTTCGGGCTATTTGCATGTGTCTCATAGGCACGTGGTAATTGTGCACCTCAAAGTGTGATCTGGAGACCAGCTGCATCAGCATTGCCAGGAAGCTTGTTAAAAGTGGAAAATCCTGCACTCAGAACAAATGGGTGAGCTAGAATCTCTATTTCAATGGACATTTCATGAGCTTAGTTTAATGCATTAGACAAATTCCATTTTTTGCAAAGCAGGGTTTAATTTTACCTCTAGGGAAAGAAAGAAAAACTCCTTTATCATTATGCTGATGAGGGAAACTTTAAAACTTGGTAAGGGAGGAATAGGATTTGTCTATACCTCTGGGAACTAAACAAATGGGAATGAGGCCCCACTCATGAGAGAAAAGAAAGTCCAAAGGCTATTTTGGTGAGAATGAGGTGGCCAGGGAGCCCTCATCTGCACTGCCCAGGGGATGGTCTAGGCCTCCGTTTGGCTGATGCCTCCTTCCTCAGGACACTGCAGCTGAGGTGAAGCTCTTGGCTACTCACTGTCACTGTCCTCTCAGCAGATGACCCCCATCCCAGCTAGGGATCACATGACCTAGGGCCAGCAAGCTCAGCAGAAAGTACCCAACTCCAAGAAGCTTCAGAGACGTGGATGACAAGCTACACTCAGGTTCCTACCTACCATCTTGGGAATGTTCCTCTGGGTCCTCCTGGAGGACAGTGGCATGTGGACATTGAACACAATCTAAGAAACACTGGCAAACTGCCCAGTGCACAGGAGCTTCTAATGAGCAAATGCTGGTGCCTGGGAGGGACAGGTCTATGAATATGGCCATCAGGGGCTCTGTGTTGTTCCTTTGGACAATACTGTTGTCTCACGGCCCCAGTCCCACAATATAGCACTAGATAATTCTTTCAGGTATGAAACTTTGTTGAAGGGTCATCCATTGTGGGTAGCCTTTTCAGTCACAGAGTGGCGCCTCTTTATCTACACCTCTTTGATTCACCTTGATAAGCTCAGTGGCTTATTACTAAATTAGACTTACATGGAGTCATTTATTGGGTCTTTCGTTGGTATCCTATCTAGGGTGAGTAGACGTTCATGCCCATCTCCCCAAGAAAAGTCACTCAACAGTTGACCTGTTTGTGTCCTCTCAAGCACAATGTAAGTACCTACCTAATTAACACGCCTCCAAATCAATACCAAGTGCATGATGGGTAATCAGAAACTCGTAGTTATTGTCTTTTTGATTTCACACTCATCATTTCTACCACCAAGCTGATCTTTATAGTTACTGCATCTTGTCTACCATCAGACTATTCAGGACTTCCCGCAACTGTAAGAACATACCTTACATGCACATGTTTTTCCTGAACTAGGGATGAACCCTGAGCATGTGGGACCAACTCATTCACTCTTGTGTCTTCTGCCTCTTCCTGCCCTCCCTGCTCCCCACAGCACTGTGCCCCAAGGTTATAAATGGGGTCTCATTCCCACTGATTTGATAAATCTGCCTGTGCTATCTCAATTTGTATTCATTTCTTCAGTTTGAACATCATAAAAAGATTCTGCCCATTGCTGCTTATCTTAATACTTAGAAATAATGTTAGTTAAAAAACGGAGTGGTACCATGGGCTGAAGGACAGTGAGAATTGGATGCTGTCTGGTCTGGCAAGATTAACGGAAGCTGTGTACAAGCTTCTCCATGTGCAATGAAATCACACACCTCCCATACTTGCTAGAAGGAATGAAAATTGGTAAACTCACTTTGAAGAACAAATTGATACAATGTATCCAGAGATGAGAAAATGTTGCCGGCATTTCAGTTGGTAATTCTTTTCTAGGAAACAGACAGAGGTCTTTCCATGGGATATGGTTACTGAGATCCTGGGATACAGATGTTGAGGCCTAACTGTAACAACCCAAACTGTAAACCTCTTAGAAGAATATGGAGATTTGAACTTTGTGAGGTTGCTCTGACACTTAGTTCTCAGATATTATGTTGGAAGCAGTCACAATCAAAGGAAAGAATGAGGTAAGTTGGACTTAGCTTTAAAACGTCTGTGTGTTAAAAGAATGCTATCAGGACAATAAGGTATGGGAGATATAGATCAGATGGTAGAGTGCTTGGTTCACTACCATTTTTGAAGCCCTGAGTCTAATCCACAGCACTTACAAAGTAGGCATGACAGATGGTACACACCCAGGAGTCAGAAAACGAGGCAGGGAAATCAGAAGTGAAAAATCATTCTCAGCTACACAGTGAGCTAGTGAGTTAAAGGCCAATCTGGGATATATTAAGTAGTAGTGTGTGTGTGTGTGTGTGTGAGAGAGAGAGAGAGAGAGAGAGAGACAGAGAGAGACAGAGAGAGACAGAGAGAGAGAAGGAGGAAGAAAGAAAGGAAGAGAATAGGGGAGGCAGAGAGAAAGAAGGGAGGGAGGAAAGGAGGGAGGGAAGGAGAAGGAAAGGAGGGAGGGAGGGAGGGAGGCATGTATGCATACAGGAACATGACAAGGGAGTCAGGGCAGGTGTCCACAGTGCCCCCATCCAGGAGAGGTGGAACCAGGCAGTGGAGCCCAATCATGATGAAGCAGCTTTGAGGAGAGATACCTTGCTCTGGCAAATGCCATGATGGAGAAGTATCTGGGCCTGGAGACTGAGGTCAAGGGGAACAGTGTCCTTGGAGATTGAGAGCAATGAACAGCTGGTGTTTTCCAAGCTCAAGAAGGGGGTTTTCCCTATGAAAAGGATGCTGCTCAAAGAAACAGCAGTGGAGAGCCCCTTTGCCATCCTGTGACTACAGGTGTTCTTGGCTGACTGGTTCTTGGGTTCTAACCTTTGTTCCCGTGTAGTTCCACTAAAAACCCCCACTTGACTCTCTCACTTATCTCCTAGTAGCTAAGAAACTCTGGCTTTCTCTTTGCCCTTTTGGACACAAGGAGAAATTAGACATTTCTATGGTCTTGTAAACAGAAAAGAGATGTTCTCTGTGGACATTTCTACAGCCGCCTTCCATGCCCTTCCCAAGATTTTCTTTTGCAGCTCAATCTTCTCCCTGGTGGACAATACCTGTTAGATACCACAACTGGTGTAATGGTTTCCCCTGAGCCTCAGGCAATGTCAGCTATTAACAAGAAAGAGGCATTACAAGAGGAGGAAGGAGGAGGAGGGTGGAGGAAGAAGAGGAGAAAGAGAAAGGAGAAGGAGAAAGAGGAGGAAGATAAGGAGGGAGAGGAGAGGAGAAGGAGGAGGAGGAGCCACAAAACCTTCGGCCTACAGTTTATTATGCCTACAGGATGTGATCAGACCAGAGGTTGCCTAAACATCATCAGAAGGACCAGTGAGACCTCATCCAGCAACTGATGTGAGCAGATACAGAGTCCCACAGACAAACAGTAGGCAGATCTCAAGGGTCATATGGAGGAATGGGAGGAATATTCGAAGGAGCCAGAGGGATGAGACACACCACAAGAACAAGACCCACAGAATCAACTAACCTGGACTTGTGGGGGCTGAGATCAGGACAGAGATCAGGGAGCCTGTAAAGGTTCTCTGCATTTATGTTATAGCTGAGTATCTTAGTTAGGGTTTACTGCTGTCAACAGACACCATGACCAAGGCAACTCTTACAAAGAACAATATTTAATTAGGGCTGGCTCACACATTCAGAGGTTCAGCCCATTATCATCAGGGCAGGAACATGGCAGCATCCAGGCAGGCATGGCAAAGGAGGAGCTGAGAGTTCTACATTTTCATCTGAAGGCTACTAGGTGAAGTCTGATTTCCAGGCAGCTAGGGTGAGGGTCTTAAGCCCATGCCCACAGTGACATACCTACTCCAAGAAGGACACACCTCCTAATAGTGCCACTCCCTGGGCCAAGCATATACAAACCATCACACTGAGTAACTTGGTACTCCTGTGGGATTCCTAACAGTGGGAGCTGGCTTTTTTATTTTTATTTATTTATTTATTTATTTTCTGACTGATCCTTTCTTCCTCACTGGGCTGCCTCATTCAGCCTTGATGTGATGTGTGCACCTGTCCTTTCTGTAGCTTGTTATGCCCTGTTTGGTTGATGTCCATGGGAGGCCTGCTCCTTTCTAATGGGAAGCAGGAGGGAGGAGTCTGGGAGAGAGGGGATGTGAGGCAGGGAGACTGGGGGGATGGGGGGACTGCAGTCGGGATGTAATATAAGAAATAAGAATTAAAAAGGGAGGAAGGAAGAGAAAAGGATGATGTGCGGGTTTTTTTTTTTTTTTTTTTTTCTGCTTCAAGAGGGAGGACCTTCATTAGAGGAACTCAGAACCCTGAGGCCGCGGATGGCAAGACCAGCAATAAAGGCAATACACTCTGAGCAGGCTCTGGGGCGCCAGCTGAGAGACTGTTGGTTTTATCACTCAGAAGTTCTTGGAGGACTTCCGGGTGCCAACTGAAAACAGTTCCTTACAAAGTATTCCTTCAGGAAGCAGGTCATTGATGTGAGCAGCAGGAATGGCTGGTCCTCCGTCTCTGGTTGGAGCCAGGGGCCTCTGGGACTGAGATCAATGAACAGCTGGTGTTCTCCAAGCTGCAGAAACCAATTCCCATCTGCAGCCCAAGTGCTTGGAGCTTGAGGCAAGAATAACAACCCGCCCCCCCCCCCCCGCGCGCGCGCGCGCGACGTTCCCTCACCCCCCACCCCCACCCCCACCCTGTTTGCAGCTGCAGCTGCAGCTCCCAAAAGCTGGACCACTGGAAACCCGAGCCAGTCCCACGCCTGAGGCCCAACGCTCGGCCACCGAACGTCTCCCCAGCACGTCTGCGGGCTGGAATCTGGATAAGGTCTGGGTTCTGAAGTCCCTCCCCCGTCTGTCTTCTGGCTCAGCCAGTTATACAGAGCCAGGCGGGCTCTGGTTGGCTGGATATGTGTGCATGCCTGTAAGATGCAAAGTGGAACTAATCAGGGATGGGAGAGAACTGTCAGGTATAGAGGGGAGGGAGAAGAATTCTGGGCTGGCCGTAAGTTCCCCATTCAATCCCAGGTCTGCTCCCACCGCAGTGATGGAAGTGAGCTGGTACCCATGTGTTTCTGGTCGCTAAGGTGATATTAGGATCACGCCCTCACCAGAGCCACAGCCACACTCTCAGCCAGAAGCCATTCAGCTAAGCCACCCAGCTGTCACAGCTGGGTCCAATCAACATCTTGGCTATGAGTGGCAGCCTGTTTCCCACCCCCCCCCCCAACCCCGTCACTCCCTCCCATTTTTGTTTAGTTGGGATTGTTTTTGCTTGGTTCCAGCTGCAGCTTCACTGACAGCTTGAAATGAGAAGGTGGACTGTCTCGATCAGCAGCCTACTATAAATCCTTGCTTTCTCGGCTTGAGGTATTGGCTGCCTGAAAACTCTGTACCAAGGCCCCTCCTACCATCACCATGATCTGACACACTTGTACAGTGAAGCACTAGTCACCACTGCATAGACACAGTTTGCTCATGTGGGGAGTCAATCAGTTATGGATTGGGAGGAAAAAGTCAACTCGTGTGTGTGTGTGTGTGTGTGTGTGTGTGTGTGTGTTATCTGTAATGAACATGTACGGGATTTTTCTTTGTGCTGCTATTCCCTAAACAACACAGCATGACAGCTATTCACCTTATATTTATCTTGTATATGTATTGCAAGGAATTTAGAGGCCATTCCTCCGCAGGCTGATAAAAATGCTCTAGAACTGGCGCTGATGATTGTCCAACTCTTGCTATGCTGAAAACTTTACCCTTGTACACTCATGTGCAAGGGGTGTGTATATATTTGCACAAGTTGGGATTCCAGTCCGCAAGAGTCATTTATGTTGCTTTCCTGAGACAGGGTCTCTCACCGCCCTCGAGATTGACAGGTAGTGTGAGCTGGTTTCAGAATGAGGTCAAGCAGTCGGCCTGTTCTCACCTTTCCAGAGCTGGGACTGCAGAGATACATGCTACAGCCTGCCTCTTCCTGCGAGTTCTGGGCATTGTACCCAGGTCCGCATGCTTGCAAGGCTAGCCCTTTTCCACCTGAGCTGTCCCCCAGACCCACACTGTACAACCTTTAAGGAGTGAATTTTATAACAAGAAAGTTACAGCCCAATTAGTTAAGAAACATTCGCTGTGCTATTATTTATATTAATAATAATCGGACTGTTCAAAATGTCTTTATGTAAAAGAATAATTCACCACTAACACATCGTTTTGATATACTATATAGGGATTCAATCACATCTACAAAATGCTATTATGCTGTATAGAATAAATGTGAAACAATATGAAGAAAGATGAAGGTACAATGACATATACCTTTAAGTTACATTCATCTTGGTTAGGTTTCTACTGCTATGGTGAAACACCATGACCAAAAGCCACATCACAACCCATCATCCAGGAAACCCAGGACTGGACTGAGAAGCAGGAACTGAACCAGCAGCATGGAGGAACGCTGCTCACTGGCCTGCCCAGCCTGCTGTCTTATACAGTTCAGAACTCCTGGCCCAGGGACGGACATGCCCACATCAATCACTAATAAAGAAAATGTCTCCCAGACTGGCCCACAGGCCAGTCTAGAGATAGCCTTCCTTAACTGAGGCTCCCACTTCTCAGATGAAGTTGTCAAGTTGACAAAAAGATACCCAGGACAATATTACTCGAGCTTTCCCCCTAAACCCTAAAGAAAGCACCGAACTTTTTAATACGTTATCTATAGGTTCTGACAGCAGGTAATCTATAGTTCTCAAGTCTTATTCAGATAATAGGTATCATGTCTCCCAGAGTGCTCTCAAACTCTGGTGTGTTGCTGAGGACGACCTTGAACTCCTGATCTTCCTGCCTCACCTACTGACTTCTTGGATTACAAGTAAGCATCATCTTACCTGATTTGTGCGATGCTGGGTATTGAGCCCAGAGCTTCCTGCATTTTAGGCAAGCACTCTACCGACGAAGCCTCCTCCCAAACTCTAAGTTTGTACTATTTTTGCCTTGGTATGGCCTCATGCTGTGTCCCTGCAGACCCACTGTCCTAAAAAAGAACAGAGCAGAGGGTCCAGGTGGCTCACACCCAGCTCTTCAGATGGGGCTTCAGACCTTCCTGGTCCCAGCTGGAATATCGCATTTAGAAGTAGGGAGCCTCTTTCCTGTTTCAGATGTGGTTAAGTTTGGGCAAACTCCACTGTCATTTCCAAAGTGTCCCCATGAGGAGATGCTGTCCCCAGGTCCATGTCTTTCGTTTGTCTGCATTTCCTTCTCACTTTGGTAACATGAACCATGCTGTCACAGATGCTGGCTCACCCTGCTCTGGTTTGCTCACATCAAAATTCCCTGTGGAAGGGCGAAGCTGAATTGTCTTTGTTTTCTATCATTTACCGTTAATATCTTGGCAGCCTCAGCCTCAGCCTGCCGAGTTCTCTGCGGACAGTTCCTCCAGGATCTATTCAAAGTGTGGCTATGAAGTTCTGGAAAGTGTCCAGTGCTACAGATGAAATCAGTCTCCTCCCTCCCCCTTTGCTTTTCTGTGGAAGCAGGAACATCTGGTACAGCAAAGTGTATCAACCGGGGGATTGCTTTCAAAGATGCTCTGAACGTTAGCCATGGACCAGAACATAGACATCCACAAGGCACTGGTGCTACCAAGAAACTAACCGGGAATGGAATGCTTTCTCATGATGGTTGACTATATATTTAACTAGCCGTGTTTCTCATTTAATAACAGTGATAACTCATTATACGACAGAGGTACTCCTCTAATGAGGTCACACAATTCTGTCAACAACCCATAATATTATGGCCCCTTTTACACATGAGCAAACAGGCACACCAGGGGATCAAGCATTCCTCCACGTTCACATAGCTAGTGTTGACAGAGGCAGACCATAGTAATCCCAGCCTTTCATTTGCAATCCTAGGGAGCTGGCACACATGGCCGAGGGAAAGGCTGGCCAAGGCGAGGGTTGAGTGAGTCTTCAAACCGTATTTGTAACTTCTCAGAAAACCCAGTTTGCTCCTTGGAGTCAGTGGCATTTTGCCCGAGGCTATTTCCTCCGCTGACAAGGTCCCTCATCACCTTCAGCACCGCCAGGGCACAGATGAAAGGTCATGGAGCCCGGAGGGACCCTCTACAGACAGAAGTCCCATATCACCAGTGGGGAGGTCATCATTCTGTAGAAGTCTCAGCAGTCAGGGACAGGAGAGAACTCCAGTGTGGCATGTGTGACAGGTCCCCTAGAGCGCAGCTTCTGTGCAGAGAGGGATGTGTCTGCCTCATCCGAAGCTGCGCAAAGGGCTTCCTGTCCCATGACGTTCTAAGAGAAGAGCCCCTGAGATCCTACAGAACCAGGTGCACACATCCACATATTCCAGCCCCAATTCAAGGTTATCGCTGTCTGTGTGATGGTCACCCACTCTTCGGCCACAGAAGTCGGCGGGTGGTGGGGAGGTCTGCTTATGCAGAGAAGTCTCGCCTGCACTTGGTAACAGTCAGACCTCCTGCACATTGGTAGACATGTACCAAACATACTGCTGTTTGCCAGGAAGCTGAGGTACAGCTAGGTCCTCAACCTTCCATGATGCTCAGAATCACAGTGCCCTCATCCTACTGTGTTTTTATTTCACCAGACCAAGACAACATCAAGGGGCTTTGCTTTGTACCACTCAGTAAAGGTACTTGTCAGTCTGTTCTCACATTGCCCCGGTGAGGAGAACCATCAGGCAGAAGTCACTGCGCTAGCCATTTCTTGCTATGGTGTGGGGAGGTCCTACACAGCTCCAACACCTGCACTCCTTTCCTTCAGATGCTGAACCTACCTCTCTCTAGAGTATTTAGAGGTTCAGTTCATTGAGCCACAATTTAAGAAATGACATCGGGCTGGAGAGATGGCTCAGTGGTTAAGAGCACCGACTGCTCTTCCAGAGGTCCTCAGTTCAAATCTCAGCACATGGTGGCTCACAATCATCTGTAATGAGATCTGATGCCCTCTTCTGGTGTGTCTGAAGACAGCTGCAGTGTACTCATATATACTAAATACATAAATCTTTAAAAATAAAATGACAGCAAAAGCAACCCATCCTGGATGGGTCTTGTTCAATAACATCACAACCCTAGTGAATGTGTTTTGAAGGGTCTCAGAGAGGCAGTGAAGATTCCAAACTGCCAGGACTTCTAATGCCACTCTCTGAAACCCCCTCCCCCACAGTTCCTTCTGTCCCACATTCTGGGAGTAGAGAGTTGGTTTGACTTCCGACAGAACCTTGAGGGTGGCTTCTTAAAGCTTTTCAGTCATGCCGCCCTCCTTAATCCCTCCCCCAGCAAGCAGCAAGCAGTAGTAGACAGGTGGCGCATCTTCAGGAGGCTCCAAGGTCATTTCCTCATTCTGCAGGTGTGTGGCTTTGGCTTTTTAATCTCTGATCCCAGATGATCCATGGGAGGCTGTGTTGTTCCTTCACTTTGTTTTGAAGTAGGAGAGTCCTTGTTTGGTGAGTCAGCCAAAGTAGGATTTTCCAGATTGTTATAGAAAAGCGACACTGTATGCTCCTGACATTACAGGTGGGGGGTATCACCTTTCACAAGAGGCTCTAGGGAAGGCTGCCTGGTGAGAAAGCATAATTCTTAGTCCAGAAGGAAAATTTGAGATGCAGACCTGGATAGAAGTAGTGGCAGCTTGGCAGGCAAACTGCCACCGTCCCCCATCCCACCCCCACCCACTCCCTGACCCTCCAAGGACAAAAGGAATTCTTACTTTACGATCTGTACCGAGATTCCAGAGGCTGGAAGGAGTAAGAAAGCAGCATTTCAAAGGGTTGATTAAATAATCCTGGGGAGTCGAGGATTCCCCAAGAGAAGACTGTTTGCTCTCTGGCAAGCAGAGCGGTGACTTGACACACACCACTGAAGTCTCATAGCCCTGGTTCCTCATTTCTACACAGTAATAAGACATGCTTGTAGAGAATAAATTCATTTTCACACTGAACTCAAATTTGAAACAGCATCTACAACATTGCATGTTCTCCGGAAGTGGTAGGGGGGTTGTTTGTTTGTTTATTTTTTAAGGTAGTGTTTCATGTAACCCAGGTTGGTCTTGAACTCACTTTATAACCAAAGATGACTTGGAACTCCCGATCTTCCTGTCTCCTGTCCTCAAATCTGGGATCAAACTCCCAGGCCCTAGAATATGTTACAGATGTGGTCTTCCACTGTAACATCCCAGTCCCAAATCACTATTGTTCTACAGGGCACTCTTTCTGACTAGGCCATGGGAAGACAGAAAAGCTCTTGAGTTTTCCAAATGTTGTCTTGAAGAACATGCATGTCTGATGTCTATGGAAGCCAAAGGAGGGCATTGGATCTCCTGGGACTGGAGTCACACATGTCCATGAGACATCATGTGGGTGTTGGGAACTGAACCTGGGGCCTCTGAAAGAATGGCCTGACCCACTTATGTCCCCATTGTCCCTGATCCTGGGATACATTATTGTACAGTGGCATCACAAATACGGAAAGAGAACTAACCTTGAAGAGTTTGAGGGAGGAAGAGAATTCCATCTCTATTCTTGGGTTTGGGGTTTGAGTTTTATTTGGTTTGGTTTTTTGTTTTGTTTTGTCGGTAGGTTTGTTGATGGTGGTAATGCTGGTGGTGGTTTTGTCTTTTGATTTTGTTTTGTTTTGTTTTTCAAGACAGGATTTCTCTGTGTAGCCCAGGCTGCCCTGGAATTCACTCTGTAGACCAGGCTGGCCTTGAACTCACAGTGACCTACCTGCTTCTGCCTCCTGAGTACTAGATATTCTTGTTATTAAAAATTAATAAAGCAAGGCTGAGCAGGATGTCCTGCTTTGCATGAGATAGATGGGAGGTTTGGAAGCCACAATTCCACCCTAAAAAATGTAAAATTGAGCAGCCTGAAAACACAATGGTTCTTCTCAGACCCACGAGAGGGTGACTCTGGACAAGCAGAGAGGGGAACCAGACAAATACTGCAAAAGAATCAAGGACTGAGAATTTCCCACAAATCAGTGTTACACACAAAGTCAAGGGCACAGCAAGCTCACCATGCAGGATAAACACCAGGAAACAAACAAACTGGTTCAAATAAAGTAAATGCCACATTTGTGTATGTTACTTTCAAACTACAGAAACAAAGGGAAAATATCCCTGAAATAAGCCAGAGGAAAACGCTTTCCTCTCTCTTCTTCTGATATTCCCATTGTATATACATACATACACACATATGTACGTACGCATGCACATACATAGGTATGTATGAATGTACATCACATTGTTCAGTTGTCCCACGGTTCTTGAATATCACTATGTGGTTTGATTTGGACATTTTTCTGCTAGTATTTTCACTTTAGAAGGTTTTATTGGGTTATCCCAAGATTCAGAGATATTTTTCCCTTGGGATGTTTGATATCCTTAAACAGTTTATTGAGTCATTCTTTTTGGCTAGTGTTTCTACTCCTACACTTTTGTTCTGTTCCTTAAAGGAGAAGGAAGATTTTCCTCCAACTGCTCTGTCTTCTCAAAAGCCATACAGGCAGGAATGACTGAAAATTTCATAAAGGTTGGTGTAGTGACTCCTTTTTTGTTTTGTTTGGGTTTTTCAAGACAGGCTTTCTCTGTGCAGCCCTGGCCGGAATTTTGTAGACTAGGTTGGCCTCAGACTGATGGAGATCCACCTGCCTCTGCTGAGATTAAAGGCATGTGCCACCACTGCCTAGCTGGTGGCTCCATCTTTAACCCCCATTTCGGAGGCAGAGATGGGCAGAGTCTGGTGATTTTGAGGCCAGGCTGGGGTATAAGTGAATTCTAGACCAGGCTGAGCTACAGATTGAGACCGTGTTCCTAAAAGAAAAATCTTTACAGAGAAGGAAAACGATGTAGTTCTGAAACTTAAATCTACAAAAGTAAAAATACTAGAGAACAAATAAGTATTGATAAAAATGAAAACTTTGATTTTTCCTGTACTTAATTGAGGTAATGAAATAGGAAAACAACCTGCTGACTCATGCCTTAATGAAAGAAGGGGCAACACAGAGAGATGAGTCAGGGAGTTACTGCCTTGGTTCTTTGAGGTTCCTGCAGGATGAAAAGCAGGGCAATCCCCTAACAAGTGACAATGGAGAAACTACAGTGTATAATGCTCAGCCCTGGGTGATGTGAACAAATAAGCGTTCAAGGGGCATAAACCCTGCACAGTTAGGAGAGGAAAGTGGATCCAGTGAGGTGGCTTAGTGGGCAAAGGTCCTTTCTGCTGCCTATGCAAGCCTGGTGACCTGAGTTTGATCCCAGTACCCACGCAAATATGGACAGAAAGGGGAGACTTTGCAGAGCTGTCTCCTGAATTCCATGTGTATACCATGGAATTCACTCTCTCCTCTCTCTCTCTCTCTCTCTCTCTCTCTCTCTCTCTCTCTCTTCAAACACACACACACACACACACACACACACACATACACAAAGACGATGTCACAACAGGCAGCCAGAATAGAAACAACTCAAACTGCTAATAGAACACACTAATAGAACCATATTAGGAACTAAACCAGCTGTGTGAAAAATCACTTTAAAATCAATGCTCTAAATTCAAAGGCAATTATTACCATCCATGGTGGCACACACCTAGAATCCCAGCACTTGACAGGCTGAGGCTCAAGCCTCATGGGAGCTGGGAGATAGCTAAGTGGGTAAAAATTCTAACCGTGCAGAGTAAGGACCTGAACTCAGATCTTCAGTACCCATTTATAGCATTTAATACACAGCAGAGAAGAAGATCTGAAATCAGGCACAGTGGTGCATGTCTGTAACCCAAGATGTCCCTCATTGGCATAACCAGCCAAATAGATATAATCTAGGTTAAAGGAGGGACTTGACTTAAACAATGAGGTGTAGAATAATAGAGAAAGACACTCAATATTAACCTCTGCATATATATCTGTATACATGTTTGTATATATGTATATATGTGTGCATATATGTATATATGTACACATGTGTGTCTTAGTCAGGGTTTCTATGCCTACACAAATCATCATGACCAAGAAGCAAGTTGGGGGGGAAAGGGTTTATTCAGCTTACACTTCCACATTGCTGTTCATCACCAAAGGAAGTCAGGACTGGAACTCAAGCAGGTCAGGAAGCAGGAGCTGATGCAGAGGCCATGGAGGGATGTTACTTACTGGCTTGCTTCCCCTGGCTTGCTCAGCCTGCTTTCTTATAGAACCCAGGTCTACCAGCCCAGGGATGGCACCACCCACAATAGAATGGGTCCTCCCCCTTGATCACTAGTTGAGAAAATGCCTTACATCTGGATCTCATGAAAGCATTTTCTCATCTGAGGCTCCTTTCTCTGTGATAACTCCAGCTTGTGTCAAGTAGACACAAAACGGGCCAGTACAATGTGTAACATGTGGATGACATGCACACACATTCGTGTCAAAGTGTCCATATAGCACACAGACTAAATAAGAGAAAAGCCAGGCCATGGTGATTCACGTCTTTAAACATAGTTCTCATGAGGCAGAGGCAAGCTTATTTCTGAATTCAAGAGGTGCCTGGGCAACAGATTGAGTTCCAAAACAACCACAACTACACAGATAAACCCTGTCTCAAAAAAACAAACAAACAAAAGACGATCAGGAAGAAATGTTGAGTGATTGCCTTATATATACACATAAATGAAAGAAGAAAAGAGATAGAGTGAATCAGAAAATAATATTCAGCTATATGTGTCTACAAAAAGCTCACTTTAAATATGTAAGGTCACATATGCATGTAAAGTAAATGGATGAGAAAAGGAGTACCAGGCCAATGTAAGGAGGTGAGAATAGAGAGATTAGTTTTGTTTTGGACAGGCTTTGGGGCGAGAAAAGTGATGGCAGCTGAGGATATGGGGGCTATGTAATGATGGAGGTCAGTCCTGCCAAAGGCACAGTGGTCCTTAACACGTGAGCACCCCATACAGCATCATACAATGTGAGGTGGAAAGTTGCTGTCAAGTGTGAGATAAATGATTCCATGACTTCCGGCAGGCATAGGAACAGGAAATGGGTGAGCACACCACAGAATTCAAGAACAGTCACAGTCATCCTTGAGATAAAGAACGTCCGGAGGGTCACAACAGAAAGCACATCCCTCAAGGACATGTACCATCAACATGACAGATCACTTTCAGGACTGTGAGTCAAACATGAACAAATGTGAAGGATCAGAGAGCACACAAACTCTGGTTGCGGCAGAATCTAACTAGAATCAATAACAACCTGATCTAGAAAATACACAGATACTTAGAGGTTAAAAAGCACATTTCTAAAGGACACATGAGTCAAAGAAGATGTTTACAAGTCATTCTTAAGTTTTGAACTAAATTAAAATGAGAATATGAGTTATCAAAAACCTTGGGATGCACTGAAAGCTGTGCACCTAAGCTTGGACATCTAAACTAAACTTCCACCTTGGAACATGTCCTAGTTTTCTTTCTGTTGCTGTGATAAATACCACGACCAAAAGCATCCCAGGGAGGAGAGGGTTTATTTCACTTCACAGGCTGTAATACATCACTTAGAGAAGTCAGGACAAGAACTCAAGGCAGGAACTGGAAGGCAGGAACTGAAACAGAGGTCATGAAGGAAGGAACACTGCTTACTGAATTGCCCCCAATGGCTTGTTCAGCCTGATTTCTTATGCTACCTAGGACCACCTGTCCAGACTCAGCACTGTCTATAATGATCTGGGCCTTCCTTTGTTAGTCATCAACCCAGAAAGTGTCCAAACGACGTGCTCACAGGCCTCTCTGAGGAAGACATTTCTCTCTCCCAGATGCCTCTAGCTTGTGTCGAGCTGAGCAACAAACCAAAATAAGCGAACAAAAACATAACCCAGCCAGAACACTAAAATGTAGAAAAACAAATTAAATCCAAAGTAGGCAAAGTTAGAGCAAAAACCAGTGGACTAGAAACAAAATCAAAATAGAAATCCAAAACAGAGAAACCAAAGGCTGATGTTTTTAAAAAGATACGTGAAAAGAATAAATGTCTATACCGAGTAGTTAAGAAAACAAGAGAAAGGGCAAACATGTTAAATGAAAGAGAAGACATTGCTCTGAATCCCATAGAACACTATCAACAAGATTAAGGCACAAAGCTGATAACCCAAATCCAGTGTTTCCCTCTTCTCTCTCTCTCTCTCTCTCTCTCTCTCTCTCTCTCTCTCTCTCTCTCTCTCTCTCTCTCTCTCTCTGTCTCTCTCTCATCATTCTCTCTCCTTTTTATTTTTTGAGGCATGGTCTTACTGTACAGCCCAAGCTTCCTGCTTCAACCTCCCAAGTGTTGAGAGATACGCCATGTTTATGAAAATAGGTCTATTTCTTGAAGGACACACCTAGAGCTTATGCAAGAAGATACAGACAATCTAAATAGACCTAAATTTATTTAGGAAAAAAGCCAACAACAAAAAACAACAGTAGTCAACACATATGAGTCCTACCACACACTTAAGGAAAAAAACTGTATCTATTCTCTACAATCTCAGAAAAATATAGAAAAAACAGTATTAGTGCTTTCTGACTCCTCCTATAAGATCAGCGTCATTTTAATATCAAACTAATATGTAGTTTAGACACACTATACAAAATATTACAAGAAAGGAATATTATTAATATTTTCCTTGCATATACATGAAATAATTCTCAATTACATAATAGCAAGTCAAACCTAACAACGTACAGAAAATCATTTATCACAACCAACTGATACCTGTGCCAGGTATCCAGGGCTGACTCTATTTTGAAAAATGAAATAAAATAACCAATTAAATCAACATTCTGGTGAAGAAAAGTCACATTATCAAAGCAATGGACCCAGAAAGATGAGGGCAGGGCACTGTGATAGTCCAGTGAGTGAAGATACTCACCACCAGGCTAGAACTCACATGACAGCAGGAAAGACTGACTCTCACAAGTGTCCTCTGACCTCCACACATTAAATGATTAATGTAAAAAATGCCTTAAACAATAATTTGATAAAATATATCACTGATTATAAGGGGAAAAAATTCTCAATGAAGTAAACATCCTCAACTTGATAAAGATATCTACAGAAACATATAGCTCACCTATCAACTAATGGTTGAAACTAAAAACTTTCCTGTTCATATCTGAAACAAGGCAGAGACAACCCCCTTCATCACCCTTTTCAGTATCTTTCTAGAAACCTTAGATAATGCAATAAGAAAGAAAAGGAAAAGAAAGTATAATAAGAGATATACTTATTAGGGAAAGAAAAATCATCAAAATTGTCTTTGTTCACTGATAAAATAATTGTTTATATAGAAATCCAAAAGAATTGCTTTAAATTTTTTTTTAAAACTTCACGAAACCTATAAATGTTGATAGCAAGTTTGTATGTGCGTACATTAATGTCAGTTGTTAACCTGGGCCTTGTATGGGTGGGAGCCATATGTTTGCTATTATTGTAGTATAATAGTATATTGACTACAAGGAGTTAATTTACTTAATCATTCAAAGTAAAATCTATATAGATCTGCATAGATTTTCAGGAATTTTCCCAGACTTTGCCCCAGTAGAACCTCCCAGTACCCACCAATGATATCAACAGTACTGTTATAGTCATGGGCAGGTAGCCAAACTGGCACAGCCCACAGACACACAGTGAATATGTTCACTCAGTAAGGGTCATCTCACCTGCACCCCAAGTCCTTTCCAAACACACATCTGACCACTGGTGGATGAGTCAGAAATTAAAACTGACCCTGAGTTTTGCATAACCAAAAACTAGATTTCTCTAGCAGGGTGGTGGTGACACATACCTTTAATCCCAGAACTCAAAAGATTAGCAGATGGATCTCTGTAAGTTTGAGGTTATCCTGGTCTACAGAGTGAGTTCCAAGACAGACAGGACTTGGACAGAGAAACCCTGTCTTGAAAACAAACCAAACCAACCAAACAAACAACTAGGTGTCTCTTTTACCCTATGTGTCTCACACCTTCTCCATGATTGGAATGTTGTCTTAGTCATTGTTCTTGCTGTGAAGAGACACCATGACCACAGCAACTCTTATAAAGGGAAACATTTAACTGAGACAGACTTACATTCAGAAGGCCAGTCCATTATCATCATGGTGGGAAGTATGTTTGCGTCTAGGCAGACATGGTGCTAGAGAGGTAGAGTTTTAAAGATTTGTTTTTTTAAATCTGTTTATTTTATCCATATGAGAATACTGTAGCTGTCTTCAGACACACCAGAAGAGGGCATCAGATCCCATTACAGATGATTATGAACCACCATGTGGTTGCTGAAAATTGAACTCAGGACCTTTGGAAGAGCAGTCAGCACTCCCAACCGCTGAGCCATCTCTCCAGTCTGGTTAAGAGTTCTATCTCCAGAGAGGGAGACACAGGGCCTGGCTTGAGCATGCAAAACTCCAAAGCCCACCCCCAGGGACACATTTCCTCCAACAAGGCCACACCTATTTCAACAAAGCCATACTTCCTAATAGCACCGCCTCTCCCTGGTAACCAAGCATTCAAATCTAAGAACCTATAAGGACCATTCTTGCTCAAACTACCACAGATGCTAACAGGACTCCTCAAGTTAATGAGTGTCTCTTAGCCCAGGCTGAGCAGGGCACTAACATTAAGGCTAAGCAGCCACCCTGTCTAGGGATTTGGCCCCTATTATTTGAGAAGTTTCTATCAGCTAAACTCTGGGTAAGCATGAGTGCGGGACTCTTTGTGGGCTTAGGGAACAAAATAGACAGAACCACCCAATGCTTAACAACTCAGAATAAGGCCAAATGAGCTTCTGACAGAGAGAGCAGGCCCAGGACTTCAATGGAATGCTTCTTGCTGGCAATTTTTTCCCCTAAGAATAGGCCTTCAAACTCTTAGAGCTTAAGTAACTAATCATACTGAAAGCTACATGTGTTGCTAAACATGATGGACGTTTTCCACATGGAGATATTCCTCGTCTCAGCATACGGGAAGATGTGTTTTTTATTTAAACAAGCGCAAAGTTTAGAAAATAAGTCATGAAAGGTTCCCTCCACCACCGCCATCACTAACCCTGTGCTCCAGAGGTGACCATTGTTTACGGTCTTTGTGTATTCCTTCTGACATTTGTCTATATTTAATCAGCATTCTGTATGCACACCCACTCGTGTGTGAATATTTAGACAAACACAGCTTGTTTGTTTTTAGGAAAATGGGATCATACCTTGGGAAGTGACTCACTTTTCTTGGGCGTCCATCCCTCTTTTCCCCACACCATACATAGCAGTGTGTGAGCAACTCTAAGGAGATCTGGAACGAGCAACAACATTACTGAGTGTCTGCCAGAAAAAAAACGTGCTTCTGGAAGTCGCTCCTTCCTGGTTTCTGGATTGGAGCCTTTGAGCTAACTTTAGAGCTCCGCAGGATTTGGGGGATAGAAGACCACACAGGAACTCTCAACAATGGACCTGTAAAGGAAGCAGCTCCATCAGCCCCCTTCACCCAACGCCTTAGCAAAAGCCAGTGTGTTGTGGCCCTCTGAAATCAGGCAAGATTGAGTACATCCAAAATGCTCATAGATCCCATTGGAAATCCATCGTTCCTGATCCAGGCATGTGTCTGTTCTTCGGATTCAACTTAGAATGAGGTATAAGATTCCCTGGGTCAATCATTATTATAACACAGGTTTGCTTTATCCCTTTTGGAGTCGTGGTTTTACTTTAAGAGGAAGAATCTTTTAGTCAGGTGTGGTGATAGAGACTGGAAGACTGAGAGTTTGTGGTTAGCCTACACTACATGGAACCCTGTCTCAAAGTAAGAGCTTGGGGTAAAAGACAATGGTAGAGGGCTCACCTACCCACACTAGGTCCTGGTTTTGGTCCCTCGCATGGGTGAGTGTCGATCACCCCAGAACAACAGGAGTGGTAAACTATAGCATTTCAAATTTCATGCAAGTGAATCTACCTCTAGAGTTAGCATGTGATAGCGGGATTGTGTCAAAGCAAACAGGTACTGGCTACCTGCTGGCGTCTAGCCTGGGCATTTTAGATCCATAAACTCATCTAACCCTTCCACCCCCTCTATGAAGTGTTAGCATTCCCTCTTTCGGAAAAGAAAGCCTCTTAGAGACGTGAAGTGATGAGGAGGCCAAGTCCAGCCGTCCCTCTCTGCAGCTGTTCGCTTCTCTTGACAATACTCATCCCTGAAGGCTACAAGACCAAATCATGGTGCTGGCAGGGCCAAGTACTGACTTAATGGCTCTGTGAGGGTCTGTCTCTAGATCCCGGCACTTGCTGGCCATTGTTGACACTTCTTGGCTCAGACATACTTCATACTTCGTTCCAATACTCTGTCTCCAGCAGACATCCCCACTGAGAATCGTCACTTGCCTTCCTCTCACCCCTTGCTTGGCTCCATACCAGAATGTTCTCTCGGACACCCGTTGCACTGACTCTGGACCTCCTCTTAACATACATCCTGGGGGCTTGGGTACTTGGAGTGCCACAAGGAAACATTCATCATGTCACAACAGGCAGAAGGCTGGAGTTTAACCTCTCTGCCAAAAGCCCTCAGAGGAAAGACTTCTGTCTCCCAACATTAGAGGAAAACCCTCAGGGCTGGAGGTCACTGAGCCATCACAGAACATTCCCATCCTCAAGAGGGCTAAGCAAAGAAACCTGTGGACCTTAAGCTGACATTTCCCAAACCTATTGGAAGTTAGTGGTGGGGGGGATCTTAACATTATTTGGTAGAGCTGTTGTTGACCTCCAGGTAAGGAGCCCTTGTAAGAGAAGACCACAACCAGAGCATATTTACTGAACAGACAGCCTTGGCAATTGGTCCTTCTCGAATGTGTTAGGGAAATGAAGATTCCTAATGAATCACTTAGCGGTTAGCTCACCGCTGTTACAAACACCAACAGCATGTGTTTTGAACATGAAGAGTGGTTCATTTGTTGCTCAGAACTAGTCGAAGGACCTGCTGCTCTTAGCCATTCTCTATAGAGCACTCAGAAAGCCAGAACGCCAGGGGCAGCTGCTTTGCCACTTTCATTTGTGTCCCCCAAGACCAGCTCGTCCTTGTCCCATCTGGAAGGAAGAGGACAAAGCTTGGAAAGTTCCTGCCAAATTCCTAGGAGCCGGAGCCCTCTCCTCTCCTCAAAGACGTTAGTGAAAACCAAGGGCCTGGAGACACTGTGGGGGTTGGGAACTGTGAAGGAACAGCTAATTCCAAGGCAGGGTGGGGGCAGGGACCAGTCTCAGCCAGTTAGCCTTCCCTGCGGCTAGACCCTCAGGATGTGCTCTCAGTGCTAAACTCGGGCTGGGACGTCTGCAGGATGCTTAGCATTGCACATAACTAAGTAAGTAGTAACATTTTAAAAATGGGAAAGACGGGGGGGGGGGGGGGTGTGTCTGCTGGGTGAAATAGGAGACAGGGCCTAGGCACACAGAAGGGTGACCACATCCTCCTCGTTCTTCCCAAGGCTTCCTGGTGGCCTTGTCTGCCATGTGGTAGGGAAAGGACAGCAAAGTCCTTAGGGTGTCATTGGGCTCCTAGTGGTTTCTTCCAGGCTTCTTTGGCAGCCAGATGGGGAAGCGTGTGGCTCCGGGTCTTGACAGCTTTCCTGGTGGCCCAAGACTGTAAGCCCCACCTTTTCACAATTGCCCAGCCAGCTGAGGGGCAGGCAACATGCCAGACCCGGCAGAAACACACACACACACACACACACACACACACACAAGCTCGCATTCGAGAGTCACCTCCTTAGCAAACCAGCTGTTACCGTTCAGAGTTGGGGCAGGGGAGGCGCAGGGTGCTTATCTGCAAAGGCCACACACGTGACTCAGTCCTCTTCTAGGCTTCCTTAGATAAACACAGTTGACTCAAGTGTTCCCTGGCCTCTCCCCAGCTCACTGGTCTACAAGGTACCGAAGGGGGTCAGAAGAGCAAGTCCCCTGGCTTTAAAGAATCCATGCGCTCTTTTCCCGATCACAATGATCCTCAAAACAACTGTATCTCCGGTTGCTTCCCAGCCCTCAACAGAAACAAGTTCTGATCAATGTCTCTGGCACCCACCCCGCCTTTCTCTACGTGGCCAAGCCTGACAGTGTGCACCGTGTGTATATACATAACAACCCTGCTCCCTTTCTTTCTCTCCCATCTCTGTATACAGTTTCCCATGAGCTGGGGCTTCCAGGCGCTGAGCCTGTCACAGGACTGTAAAATATATTGGAAGACATGTTTTGTTTTAGAACCTTTATACCCAGATCCCGCTCAGACAGCTGGAGAGCCTTACTGATGAGGCACCTCTCCTTCGGAAGGGATCCCCTTGCTGCGTCTCTGCACACACGTGCACATGGGTTTTCTTAAATGTGGAGAACAGGGGGCCACAAATGTTACTGAGCTCTTCCCCAAAGTGGCGTGACCTGTAACGTTAGCCCAAATTATTCATTACTTTTGATTCCTGAACCATTCTCTGTATAAATTTAAAAAGGGGTGGGCGTTATTGCACCCTCCAACAGTCCACGGTAGACCTTTCATACTCCCCTCCCTCTATTCAGCATAATTTGACTGGTTTGGGGCGTGTCGGTAGAGTGAGAAGGCTTGGTGAGAACGGGAGGAGGCAGCGTCCAAATTAGAAGCAGATTTAAGGAGCATTTGCAGGGAATTAGGCCGAGGGCCAGGCTCGCTTGCTGGCAGCGTGTGGAAGCCCTCTTTAGGGACTGTCAGCCTCTAGATTTCCACAGCGGATGTTTCCCCAGCCAGAGCGCAGCTGGGTTTCAGTTGTCAAAGCCACAGCCAAGACATCTGAGAAGGGGGTGGAGTGCCCCTGTTTGTGACCGTATATACACATAGGCCACATGTGACGGGCTTGACCTCAGGGCACTCAGCACAGTTCTGCATGTGTACAGCCACTAAGGGAGTATGGTCACCCAGGATAAAGGGTATCAATGACACAGGTGTGCACACACAGAAGCTAGGACACACAGGCACAGACTTAGGCTATGCCCAGCAATATTTTCTAGGAGAAGCCACAACCTCTCCCTCTCCCTGTCTCTCTCTTTATGTGTCTGTGTGTCTGCCTCCCCCCCTCTGTGGGGGAACACATGATTTATATGTTTGTATTCTAATATAGGAATGTGTTGCATGAGCATATCTTTGGAGACCAGAGAATATAGACTGTCCTACTCTGTCATTCTCTTGAAATAGGGACTCTTACTGAGTCTAGAGCTCAGCTGGCAGCCAGCAAGTCTCTTATCCTCACCCCACCCCCTTCCTCCACCCCATCTTCTCCCATCCTCCACCCCATCCTCCACCCTCATCCCCACCCCCATCCTCCACCCTCATCCCCACCCCCATCTCCTCCCATCCCCACCCCCATCTCCTCCCATCCCCACCCCCATCCCCACTTCCATCCTCCACCCCCATCCCCACCCCCATCTCCATCCCATCCTCCACCCCCTTCCTCCACCCCATCCTCCACCCCATCTCCTCCCATCCCCACCCCCATCCTCCACCCCATCCCCACCCCCATCCTCCACTCCATCTCCTCCCATCCCCACCCTCATCTCCATCCCATCCTCCACCCCCTTCCTCCACCCCATCCTCCATTCCCATCCCCACCCCCATCCTCCACCCCCTTCCTCCACCCCATCCTCCACCCCCATCCCCACCCCCATCCTTCACCCCATCTCCTCCCATCCTCCACCCTCATCCCCACCCCATCCCTACCCCCATCCCCACCCCCTTCCTCCATTCCCATCCTCCACCCCCATCCTCCACCCCATCCTCCACCCTCATCCTCCACCCCATCCTCCATTCCCACCCCCATCCTCCACCCTCATCCTCCACCCCATCCTCCACCCCATCCTTCATTCCCATTCCCACCCTCATCCTCCATTCCCATTCCCACCCCCATCCTCCACCCTCATCCTCCACCCCATCCTCCATTCCCATTCCCACCCCCATCCTCCACCCCATCCTCCATTCCCATTCCCACCCCCATCCTCCACCCCATCCTCCATTCCCATTCCCACCCTCATCCTCCACCTTCATCCTCCACCCTCATCCTCCATCCACATCCTCCACCCCCATTCTCCACCCCCAGCCTCCACCCCATCCCCATCCTCCATTCCCATTCCCACCCCCATCCCCACCCCCACCCCCATTCTCCACCCCCAGCCTCCACCCCCATCCTCCATTTCCACCCCCATCCTCCACCCTCATCCTCCACCCCCATGCCCACCCCCATCCTCCACCCTCATCCTCCACCCCCATGCCCACCCCCATGCCCATCCCCAGCTCTGGCACTCATGGCTGCTGGGATCTGAACCCAGGGACGCAGGCCAGCACAGCAAATGTTCTTCTCTTCTCCAGCACCCAGAGCAGGTTTTAGTCCTACCCTCAGAGGAGACCAAATGAGAGTTGAAGACCTGGGGTCATCCTTTTGACTGCTCTGAACCTGAATAAACCACAACAGCAGAGACCAAAATGAGAAACAAAGGTGAGTATGAAGAAACTATGTGGCCTTTGCTGTGAGAGGCGAAGGTGAGAGGTGGTGCTGGTGGAGTGGGCAGAGGACAATGTAACTCCCCTCATGGAGTGGACAGAGAACGCTCTGCTACCTTTGGCTCTCACCTGGATAAAAAGAATAAAAGACATATACAGAGATAACTGGGATGGAGAATTCATTCACCTTTCCTATCAGCCCTGCGCTTGTGGCCAGAGGGACCAGTGCCCGACTAAGCCCTGGGCTCTTTGCTGTCTGGAAGGCTTTACCTTGCCCCGAAAACCAGTATGGCGCAGGCCCTGCTCTCCTCCTGTGTGCTCAGGGTTTTTGTGCTAACTATTCCTGAATGGTCCTTGATACCCTTCACCCCACTTCTGGTGAGAAGTATGTCTTCCTTCCTCCTCCCTTCTCTTCCCTCTTCCTCCCCCCCTCCCCCATCCTCCACCTTCCTCCACCCTCCTTCTCCCTCAACTTCATGGCTTCCCTCCTGCTGGCCTATTTCCCAGAGTTTTTTCTCTCTTCCCCTCCCCTCGGCCTTCAAATCTACTCAGCAGAACCAGCTGCCCTTTCCCAGGTACCGATTTGGTACACACACACACACACACACACACACACACACACACACACACACACCCCTAGGGGAGTTCACAAGTCAGTGAACCTTTCAAAACACAGAGCCCCACAGGAGAAACACTTATGGCCCAGCAAAAGGCAGGAACATTGCACACACCCTAGGAGGTCGAAGGACTGTAAGCCAGATCTTGCTGCATAGATCAGGGCACTCTGCCCCAAGTTGAGCTGGTATGGCAAAGAACAGGACAGGCAATTCCAGCACTTGGAGACAGCCAGCCGGGCAGAGCTGCTCTTGAGGACGCAGGCAGCAGGACACCTCTGAGTGACCAGTGCTAGAATCAAATGGGACCAGCATAAGGAGCAGCACAGGGAAGTAAAAGGATGTCGTCAGACGCAGAATCAGGGTTTTCATCAGACTGCGGATTTGTAGGCAGCTCCTTTCTGGACTGCCGTGGCTGAAGAACTCAGGCCCAGCAAGAGCAACCCATGTAAATAGCAGTAATGGTCAATGTGGCGGCAAGAACCATGCCAAGGATATGAGCTCTTTAAGGATGGTCTCTATAGCACCAGGCAGTAGTGGATAAAGTACACAAAGGTACTTATGCCTTTAATCTAAGAACTTAGAAGGCAGGGACAGGTGGATCTATGAGTTCGAGGCTAGCCTGGTCTACAGAGTGAGTTCTAGGCTAGAAATCCTATCTTGAAAGACAACAAACAAAAGAAGAATATTCTCTATAGAACAGGGAGCAGAGAAGCCATCCATGCAGACAGAAGGTGGGGGCTCTGGAGGGATAGGGAAGGCCCAGGAAGTTCACAGAGCCACACTGTGTTCAGAAATTGGCAGTTAAGAAATCAGAGAGGTTGGACTGGAGAGATGGCTCAGAGGTTAAGAGCACTGACTGCTCTTCCGCTGGTCTTGAGTTCAATTCCCAGCAACCACGTGGTGGCTCACAGCCATCTGTAATGGGATCTGATGCCCTCTTCTGGTGTGTCTGAAGACAGCTACATTGTACTCATATACATTAAATAAATAATGATAAGAAAAAGAAATCAGAGAGGTAGGGTCGAGATGCTGGGAGGGTTGGGTGATCAGGGAAGGAACCTGAGAGATAGCTCAGTCATTATTATATTCATGCATCCCACATACGTCATTAAGCTATCTGATGGCTCCTGCGCTGGGTCGCGTGCAGGAAGGAGAGGATTCTACAGAGCAGAGAGTACACGCACGCCTTTAATCGGAGGATGTCGAGGGAAGGGAGAGAACCTACTATGATCCTTGATTCTTGGATATTCAGTGGGGCGCTTGGATGGAGTGGCATCTCTTGGTGACAGGAAATGCCAAGGGGGTTCAGTGTAGGTAGAGTGGGGATGTTGAGTCTGTGTTGTCCTTGTTTGTTTTCAGAGCCAATGAGACAGTAGAGTCAGGTGGGAGTCAGAGGCTAGCCAGGCTGGAACCACATGGAACAGTCCCATGCAGGCGACAGGCTCCAACCTAGAAAAGCAAAGTAAAACCAAGTAAACACACACATACACTTATCATCGTCGTCATCATCATCATCATCACCATCATCATCATCGTCATCATCACAGGAAGACAGGCAGCAGGGTACAGTACAATATGGGACACAGAAAGAGGCCACATTCACATGACTTCCATTACAGTTATGTAACTTGATGTGCACAACAGATTACACAGCTCATTTACAGTAACGTGTGTGTGTGTGTGTGTGTGTGTGTGTGTGTGTGTGTGTGTGCATACATGTGTTCCTAAATTTGCTAAGTCAGTTTTAAAATAGGAACAGCGGCAGAATCACACCCCAGAGGTTGGTAGTGACGGGGTCCAGAAGCTGGTAGTGACGGGGTCGATGGGATTAGATGGTCAGATGCCTGCGCAGTGGAAGGTAGTCCTGAAATAGCTGTCTCTCATGGGGTGGCAGGGAACAACCTGCAGTCACCCTGTCCACAAGCTGGGTGCCTCAGTAGTCCTAATCTGGCACCAGGAACCAGGAGGTTTTCTCCACAGCCCCTGGTCCCTAGTCTGTGGTAAACGCTTGGCATCATCGCTGGCTGCAGAACCTTCTAAAATACCTTTTCTCTATCCAGAAGATGTGGCCCAACATCGAGGTGGGCCTTCCCATATCAGGGCAATCAATGCTCAGTTTTTCGGCTGAGAATGACTACCCAGGTGGCTCTAATTTGTGCCCACTTGCCATTAAAACCAACCATAATGTCAGGGGTCTAGTCAGGCTTGGCTGCCGCAAATCTGCACGGAATGCGCACAGTGAGAGGTGCTGGGGAGGGGCCACCTTCACCCATGTGACCCAGCTTCCGTGTGGTGACAGGTTTGCCCCCGTGAGGCACCCACAGTGCTTTGTCACCAAGCTATCCGTGCTCACTAAACACCGTCCTGGGAGCAGACCCTGGGCCTCCCTCCAGTGATGCCGGGGCCCTGCATGGCCACACTTCTCTTCTTTGGATGAGGCTGGAGCCATAGCTTCTTTTGACTACGTAAGAAGAAGGTCTTGTTTACAGAAGGAGTCCCCTGTTGTCTGCGGGTTTCCCACAGGGAAATTGCCCACTGCCAACCACGGTCTGAGAATATCAAGTAGGAAGATCCCGGAAACCAAGAGAAATGACTTCATTTTGTGGTGCCTTTGTTTCGTTTTGAGAAAGGGTCTCATGAAGCCCAGGGTGACCTTGAATCCATTAGGTTGTTGAGGGTGACCTTGAGGTCCTGGTCTACCTGTTCCCAGGTGCTGTCATGCACTGCCATAACCAGCTATGATTCTAAGTTCTGAGTGGTGTAAAGGAACCTGTGCTGTCGCACCCCAGGTAGGGAGAGAATCCACACAGCTTATGACACAGCTGTTGTGGTCACTTTCATGGTCACTTTGAAACCGACATACAGCATGACCCCTAGTTATAAGGGACCCAAAAGGCCAGAACTGGAATCTGGATAATTCAGACATGCCACAGAAGCCCAGAAGCATCACATCATCACAGGAAGATGAGGGGTAGGATGCAGTGCAATACGGGACACAGAAAGAGACCACGTTCTTGTTCTGCTAGGGTCATGTGAGAATGTGCACTGTGACTTGCACCATGGCGGTCTGTTATTACTGGTGTTCTGCTCCGTGGCGTTGTGGTTCACCTCCTACTGTGTCTACCTAGAAATCACACTCCATTATAGGTGCGTCTGTATAGGAGAAATCTCAGCACATATACTATTTGTGATCCCGAATCTTCTGGGGTTCCTAGAGCACATGGCCCACAGATGCAGGGTGCTGGTTACAGTAAATCCTCCCTCAAGGCAGCAGCTTTTACAGAACCACCTCTATGCCTCTGGGACTGAGGTCAGAGGCTGGGGTTTAAACCCCAAGACCCCAGACTTTCACTTTAGGGGTGAGTCTCTAAAATACTGCCATTTTGATGAAGTCCAGACTCATTCAAAATAGACAGACTTCACAAACCAGGCTGAAAGTTCGTGCTGCAATAAATAAAAGCAGACAGACAAAGAGGGGAGAAAACAGTTTTAATGCTGAAGTTTTATTATCCCTCTAAGAGAGATCTCATTTGAATAGGTGAGTTTCAGAAGTGTACGCCAAAGAAAGGCTTTTGCTCAATAAATAAGGCAATCTACGAAGCAAGAATACGGACCAGAATTTTTTTCCCACTGAAAAGCAGTTGAGACTGGCGTGTGGGACACATGTATAATTCTAGTGCCCAGGGAGCAGAGGCAGGAGGATTTGGAACTTGAAGCCAGGCTGAAAGACATGAGAAGACCTTGACTGACAGAAAGAGACACACAAAGCAGTTGGAAGCCGATAACATGAAAATCCCACTCAGCTGCACAGAGCGTCATGGATGGTTGACTGCGGGTTCAGAATCACAAACTCCACCTCACAGTGTGCCATGTCATGGTGACCAGCACCACAGCCTCTGAAGTGCCATCCCTGTGATTCATCTTGGCCAGGGACACCAGAGCAGAGATCTTTTCTGTAACCCCCAGGGCCATCTTTGTGTGACAGGATTCAGTGGGCTGGATCCCAAACAGTTAGAGAGAAGTAGCCAAGAGGAAAGTGACTTTAGGATAGTTCAAGTGAAGCCAACACTGAGCTGAAGTGAGAAGCCAGACCTCTGCCATGTGTTCCCGTTACCGCTCTCCACATGTGAGGTGAACAGGAACCGGAAGTGAACCTCACCTGGCCTGCCTGTATCTCTCTTCCAGAACATTCCCTCATCTTCTCATCAAACTGACTAACAATAAAGTGGGAATATATGAAAAACTAATCACACACACACACACACACAAATCTCCTTATCTCTTTCCAGGTATTGGGTCTGGGACAGGCCTCTTAGAGTCTCAGATGGCCTGAGGTTGTCGTCAGGATATAAAATGGAAAGAAAACAAAGCAACTGAGATCTAAAGTTCCTGATGCAGGCCAAAGCAAAGAGTCAGGGTGTGCTGGAGATACTGTTAGACCATGAGGGAGACACCTCCAGACCATGTCGTTGCTAGGAATGGATCCCTGCCGCAACCAGGATGGGAGAGGCCCTGAAGGCCTCCTGGTCTCTGGTTAAGTGGACTGGACTGTCTTCCCGAATGACTAGGTCTAGCTATGGTGACAGTGGACGGAGAAGCCAGTCTCACACGGCCCTCCTCCTCGCTGGCCCCTCCCTTCCACACTTGCAGACTAGTTCCCTAATCTGCATCCCTAACGGCTCTGAAACCCCACAAGTCTGAAATTCAGATAGAAATCCAGCTAGTGAGAGATAGAAAAACCCCAGTCACAGCCTGCAGCTTGGGGGATGTGACCTGTAATCTACACTAAGCACAAACAGAAGCGGCTGACCTGTGCTAAGCACACCACCCAAACTCAGCAAGGCGGTGTCTTCCCCCACACTGTCATTTTGTGCCCTAGTGACCATTATCAACACTGATGAGGAGACAGAGAGAGCTTAAGCTGAGTAACTTGCCCAAGTGAAGGCTCCAATGTCCAGTCCCTGCCCTGGGCCCTGCATCTCTCCACGATAGACAATGGGCTACTTCTGGAGCTTTAAAAGATCAAATAGGGCTGTAGAAATGGCTCAGTGGTTAAGAACACTGACTGCTCTTCCAGAGGTCCTGAGTTCAAATCCCAACAACTACATGGTGGCCCACAACCATCTGTAATGGGATATGGTGCCCTCTTCTGAAGTGTCTGAAGACAGCTACAGTATATAGAGTAAATAAATAAATCTTTAAAAAAATCAAATAGACCTGAGCCTTCCACCTCCCAAGTTCCGCCTACATTGTCAGAGCTGGAGAAATACGATTTTCCCCAGGAAAAGGATGACTGTTTTGATGTTTGAAAAAGAGCCCACACCTGCCTCCCCATTCTTGAAACATCAGCCTTTCCTCCCAACCTGGTCAGGCCTGATCTTGAGGGAAGCCCACAGCTGCCCATCTGTGTAAGGCCTTGGCGCAGGGGAGAAAGGCTATCCTTTCACAGAGAAAGCCTGTGAGGCTGCACACCTTCTTCAGCCCAGACAAGGTCATGGTTCCTTAGGGTTACTTTTGCACGCTGGAACAGAACAAGGTTACATTTTACTGGCTTCCATATGACATCGCCCAATATGGACATCTGTTATAGCCCCAAAGGGACAAGTTTGGGAATGGGAACATTCTAAAATTCAACATCTCAGAGCCAGAAGAGAAGGCAGAACAGCCCAACATGGGTGCTGGGAACTGATCTTGGATCCTCTGATGAGCAACAAGTCATTCTAATCTCTGCTCCATCTCTCCAATCCCATGTGAGTGTCATTTGATAAGAGCCTAAGTGTCACACAGGGCTGCTGTGGTAGGTAGACATACCTACTAGCTTGCTCTGTACTTGTGGAAACCTGGTGGCCATTCCCAATGTTCACTGAAGGCTTCCAGGCATCAGGCCTTTCCTGCCTCTTCAATCTGCATATTTGCTTGCCAAGCACATTCCTGGTTACTAGAAACATCTCATTCCTTGCAGGACCCCAGTGACCCATTTAATTCACCCTGCACGGCCTCTGGACACCCCATTAGGACACAACCTTTCTAAGGAGGCTGTCTCCAATCTTTGCCTTCCAACTCTCCGGCTCATTGCCTAATGCTAGCACTGTTGATGGGACAATGCTCTGTGTTTTGCTCCCTTGAGAACGCTATATTTAGAGGTGTCATGGACACCTGTTGTTTTTCTGGGACAGTTCAGTATCCAAAGATTTTTTTTTTCCTGTTTGAGAAAAATCCCCAAATAGGTGAGAGAATGGCCCACCTGCTGGCAGAGAGGCAGAAAGAGGTCCAGGCTCCACTCTCCACACTTCCCAGCCTGCTAGTCACATGCTTCTGCCCAACAGCAGGAAGCAAGCAAGACCATATAAAAGCAGGGAGCCTGCATAACCGTTTATGGTGGTGGCAGAGCCAAAGGTCCAACGGAGAGGCAGCTAGTACCCTCGGGTGGTGGCATAATACCCAGAAGCAGCCTCTGTGGCTTGCTAGAAAACCGCAGACAGATGGGGCTCTGCAAATGCTGCCTGCTCCTGCCAGATGTGCTACCTAGACAACCATCTTCCCTCCCTGAACTAGAATAAGTGTTCTGAGGTACCTTCCAGTTATGGGACACTTGATTCCTGAGATTTTTAAATGGAGTCTTCCTTTGATGATTGTTTTGTTTATTTTTAAAAATGTTTTCACTTTCTGTTGTTCTAACTCCCTGTTCATTTTGATTTTGTTAATTTTGGATAATGTCTCTATGCCTTTAGTTAGTTTGGCTAAGGTTTCGTCTATCTTATTGATTCTCTCAATAAACCAACTCTTGGATTTGTTAAAAAAAAAAAAAAGATGACTGCATGTAAACATAAACATAAATATAAACATAAATATAAAGAACATCTTCAATTAAAATTTCATCTTATCACCAAATTGAAAAAAAAAAAAAGATAGAAGGCTGCAAGAGAGGTTGGGTGAGACCCAGAATATCAGACAAGGGGGCAGTGGTGGCACGCGCCTTTAAGTCCTGAGGTGGAGAGGCAGGTGGATCTCTAAGTTCAAGGCCAGCCTGGTCTACAGAGTGAGTTCCAGGACAGCCAAGTCTGTACAGAGAAACCCGTCTCAAAAAACAAAAGACAAACTAACAACAACAAAATGTCAGACAGCAGCCAAGATACTTGGGGTGTTACATGCAGCATGAATGAAGAGATGGGTCAGCTAATCTAAGTGAAGGGTCTCTAGGGAGCAGCTTGAGTCATGTGACCCTGAAGTCTTTTTTTTTTTTTTTTTTAATGTACCATTTTTAGCCAAAGGCCAACCTTCTGTTTTTAACCAAACTTTGACCATAAGAAAAGTCTTGCCATTCCCCTGAGCCTGACCCAGGGAAAGCCTTTCCATTGCCATGACTCTACGGCATTGACACAAGTACACTCATGTCACAAACACACTTACTAGGGACTTCATCTGCTCTCCCCACTCTGGCATGTAAGATGTTTGGAAATGTAACAGGATAGGAAGCCAGGACATAGGTCCTTACCCCGGTGCCCTGGTGTGGAGGGAGCTTGGGAAACGGTCTTCCCCCAATGAGTCATGACACCAAAGCAACGCACAGTTGTTAAACCTCTGTCCAGTTTTTATTCTATTGGATCCCAGGGGAGCTGTGATTCCTTAAGCGCCCCCTTGCTCTTTTTCATCTTCCATGAAAGATGAATAAAAATTTACAGTTTATGAATGGATAAATACAATGTCATAAATCTATACCATGGAATACTATTCAGCCCTTAAAAAAAAAAAAAAAGAGTAAAACTATTGATAAGGGCCACAAAGTGAGTGAGCCTTTGAAATATTAGGCTGAGGGAAAGAAGCTAGACCCCAGAGACCATATATAGGATAGTTTGATCAATTTGTATGAAATTTTAAAGCAGGCAGCTCTCTAGTGGCAGGTGTATAGTCGGCTATCCCCAGCAGTAGCTTAGTAGGAAGAGGTGCAGAAGCTGAAAATGCCCCTGGGAATCTGTTTTTAGGGACAATAGAAATGCTTAAGATCATTGTAGTAATAATTATACAACTGGAAATACATGAAACCTTTGAATTATACTCAAAACTGGTCAGTTACATACTTTGTGAATTGTCTCAATAAACCTATTAAAAGTCACACAGCAAGTTCAAGAAAGCTGATGAACCCCAACCAGGCAAAACATGGAGCAGAGGAGGTGGGTCAGGAGGGCTTCTGTCTTAGGGTCTAGAGAGATGGAGAAAAAGAAAGAGGCAGAGATGAAGAGGTCATTTTTGTTTTTTTCCTACAACTTTATTTGTTGATAAAAAGAGATACATGTACAGATTTTTAAAAGCATTTTGGCATAAAACTTTATGAATATATTTTTGTCAGTACTTGATTTTTTTAAAGGTTTGATAGTATGTATTGAAATCTTACTAGTTACAATGGGCATAAAGTACATGTAAAACAAATGTAGCATGGAAATAGTCAAAGTTTTCTTGGTGTGTATAGATTAAACATAATGATTTTTAAATACCAAAAATTGCCACAAGGCTATCTTCTTAGCTCTTGAGTTTTTAATGATTTAAGGTCTAGGTGTACCCCACTCTGAGTGGGTGCTATACACTTGTTTGTTTGTTTTTGTTTTTGTTTTTTTTTTTGGCCTTTCTTTTTTTGAGCTTCATATGATCTGTGAGTTATTTCTTGGGTATTCAGAGCTTTCTGGGGCTAGTATCCAATTATCAGTAACTGTATATTATGTCTGTTCTTTTGTGACTGGGTTACCTCACTCAGGATGATATTCTCTAGATACATCTATTTTCCTAGAAATTTAATAAGGTCATTTGTTCTAGTAGCTGAGTAGTACTCCATTGTGTAAATATACCACAATTTCTGTATCCATTCATCTACTGAAGGATATCTGGGTTCTTTCCAGCTTCTGGCTATTATAAATAGAGCTGCTATGAACATGGTGGAGCTTGTGTTCTTATTGTATGTTGGAGCATCTCTGGGGTATGTGCCCATGTCGAATAACTGGGTCTTCAGGTAGTAGTACTATGTCCAATTTTCTGAGGAACCGCCAGACTGATTTCCCGAGTGGTTGTACCAGTTTACAATCCCACCAACAGTGGAGGAGTATTCCTCTTTCTCCGCATCCTTGCCAGCATCTGCTGTCATCTGAGTTTTTCATCTTAGCCATTCTGACCGGTGTGAGGTGGAATCTCAGGGTTGTTTTGATTTGCATTTCCCTGATGACTAGGAATGTTCAGCATTTCCTCAGATGCTTCTCAGTCATTCGATATTCCTCAATTGAGAATTCTTCGTTTAGCTCTGTACCTCATTTTTAATAGGACTCTTTGATTCTCTGGACTTTAACTTCTTGAGTTCTTTGTATATATTGGATATTAGAAGGAGGTCATTTTTAGGCAGAGTGAGTTGGGACACTACACGGAGTCCTCTGGGAGCTTCTGTAAGCCTGGTTTCCCAGGCTAAGGCATACAGCATAGTGTCCTCTTCCTGTGCCCAGGACCAGAGAACACGGAGGCACAATCAACCCCACTGTGACGACTGGGTGACCTCCATCAGCATTGTGTCATCATGGGTAACAATTCTCTGTTACGCATCCCACCCTTACCACTAAACCCCAGACTTTACATACATTCGATTTCCTGCTGCAATACCCTGAGGCTGGTGTCCCCCATATTTCAACGAGGAGCAAAGACAAGAAAGAGGAGCCCCATTCCCGAGTTCAAACTGCCCTATGTATTCCTTCAGGGGGATGACACCGAGTCACATCACGTTGTCCCCACATGGGGATCAGAATGAAGTACAGGGAGTGGTTCCTAAAATGATCTTGCTGCAAAACTAATTTGTTCATTTACTCAGTCATTAGATTAACTCTGACTCTTAACTACATAGTAAATAAAAGGCTATCCTGGGCTACAGAACACTCTTATCTGAAAAAACAAACCGAACAAAAAAGTTTTGACTTGAAGACCAACAAATTATGGCCTGGGGGGGGGGGGGGCAATGCTGGCCCACTGCCTGTTTGGTGGCTCAACTTTTATTGGGACACAGATATACATTATCTATAGCTAATTTTACACTTCCACAGCAAACATTGAGTCACGACCATGAATAACTTATGTCCCACAAAGCTCAACACAATTGCCAGGTAGCTTTGGGAGATAAAGTTGCTGAGCCTTAGTCTAAAATCAGAACCTCAGAGGCTATAAAGTAGAATAAAATGTAGATTATTTACATTGCAAAGGAAATGCTATGAGGGAACCCGGAAGTGGCTAAAGCCACAAGTACAGTCTCCTTGGGGATGTGAGCAGGGGTTGCCAGCTCAGAGCACATCCCCCAGGTGAGCTTGCTCAGATAGGTGCTCATATGTTTTAAAAAGAAACCTCTTCATTCTCTTTCTAGAGCAGCAGAAGTCACTGTGGCCAGCTAGGTTCTGTTGCTGCTGAGTTGTGTGGCCTTAGGCCAATCTGCTTACCTGGGTACCCAGGCATCTCTTACTGGACAATCAGGCTGTGAGGGGACTCCTGAAAAGCCTAAGTGTCCTATGATCCCAGAAGCCTTCACGACTGTTATATGGAAGTATAGACTGACCGCCTTCAAAATTTTTACATATATTATCAGCCCTGTGTTCAAACTCATCTTTGTCCTCGTCGAAGCACACTCAGTTTTCTCACAGGACAACTTGGCACCCTTGAGGGGTCTCCCAGACAGCCAGGAATATGCGGACATCACAACTCTCTGAGGTGCAGTGTGGCTTCCCAGAGGTAGATGCAGATGGAAATTGGGGACCAACATGGGTTTGCAGGACTGAACCATCAACCTCATCTTCCCTGGAGCCACACCAAGGGTTCAGAGCATAACCTCAGCCAGCTGGTCCAGTCCTGGGAAACACCATGTTCCCTGCTTCCTCACCAGGAAACACCCCTTCTGCCTTAGCTTGGATGATGCTTTTCAGCTTACACCTTTGAACCCACAACCCAAGTTCTGCTGGTGGGGATTATGGCCCCTGTCAGCACAGCCCACAGCACCTGGCTTGCTTTCCTCTACCCAGAGGCCAAACCCTCAGACACAAGAGAAACCAGAGTTGGCTCAGCTGGCAGGCACACAGGCTTCCTGTCCAAGTGTTTGTGGCTGGGCTTCCTGCTGGCGGAAGGGTGGCCTGCAGCTCTGCTCTGACATCCCCGGGTGGCGGCCAGTCACGTCCAGCTGGCACCCGACAGGGCTGCTGTGGCTACACTCCATGCAGCTGTCGGTCGGCATTCCCGGGAACGCTGGGGTCAGCCTGTGAGAACAGTAAAAGGGATCCTTTGGGAACAGAGGAAGCTGTGAATAAGACCCCAAAGTGCAGCTCAGGCTTGTCCTGGGCAGCCAGCCAGAACGTGGTTCCCAGACATGCCACGCTCCAGATGGATAGACCCCTGTCATTCCCAGAGGCCATTCCTCTATCACCTGTAAACCTCCACCCGTGTTCCTTTGTGGGCACACCGTACAGCTTCCCCCATACCCTAGAAACACTGGTGACAGAGTCCAGGCACCAAGACAATAGCCCTACCCTAGCTTTGATCTCCCCATCTTGAGAGATTTAATGCTGTGGAAAAATCAGCTACCCTGTCCCAAATGGAAACCAGAGAGTGAAATATCTTTGCTTGGCCTACTGTGTTTATTTCCCCACATTTCAAGGGGTGTAACATAGAAAATGGAGCTCCGTTCACTCCATAAAGGTCCATGGAGTCCATACAAGCATGGCAGGGAGGCAGAACTCAGTTTTAATAAGGAAAATCATGCTGTCCCGTGATTTTCTACTAGATCTGTCCAACAGCGTTCACAGACTGTTCAAAAAGTACTTGGGTAGATGAGCTCAGACCCGGCTCCACTAGAGACAGCTCTCCCACAACGCCTGACAGAATGTTCCAGAATGTCTTCGAAACAAGGTTAGGGAGGTGAAAGAGACATAAACGAGGGAGGAGGGGTTTGCAGACTTTGACAAGCTGCCTCTTGAATGCCATTTGTTGTTTCTGGGGTTGTGAGATGAAGATTACAGGTACCCACCCCAGAGGACCTCATGATGATAACCAGGAGCGGGGACGGGGACACGAGGACGGGGACGGGCGGCTCTCCTGTGGGACACTTGTTTACGGCCACAAGCAAACTATGCATTTCCTTTGCCATTCATTTCTACAGAAGCCGAAGATGAGAGTCCCCATTTGAACAAAGACACAGAGCCCGAAGCTCCGGGACAACTAGTGCATCTGAGCTGACTCTTAAGTCTCCTGATTGAGTCCAGCGTCATCCACATGTGCCCGTCGGTCAGTCTGCCTTACCGTCTCCACGGACTCGCTGTGACGGCCTACCAAAACATCTGGTGTTCGGTTAAGCGCCAGACACGACTCCATCTTCTGAAAACTGTGCAGGAAGCAGGTCATTCTCCTAAAATGATCCGTCCCTTCCCACCTCGTTCAGGACAGAGGTAGCATTTGCATGATTAGTGATTGGCAACCACTCTTCAAAGGCAGATGTGCTTTTCCAGTTCTGGCGTGGCATTAGAGGAATGCCGCATTAACAGGTCTGTGAGCTGTTCAGCCTCAGATCCAGGCCCTATCAGCCCATCCTCCATCCGTCTCGCCAGATGTTTGGCTCTATTCTTGCCAACATCCATAGCTAAGGGACCTCTCACTGCCAGAGACCCAAGGATGAAGAGGAGAGTGAGGCCCAGTCTCTTTCCTTTGCCTGGCAACACCACCCCTTGACCCCCAACTCCTACCAAGAAATCTGTACCAAGGTGCCTGTTCCCCCTGGCTTCTGACAGTGCCACGTTCTCTCTGGCCCTGTATCCTGGAGCGACAGTGGCTTCCTGCCTCGTCTCGGGCTGCATTCCCCTTGTGTCTCCATCACTTCTCACACCTGCACGACTATTCTCCACCTACTTATGTTTTCTGTGTGGATTCTTTCTGGCTTTAAATCAGCGTGACATGTTAAACCCCGGCCCAGAAACAGTCAAAATGACCGGAGGAAGGAGCAGGCCTGGCTGACAAAGAAAACAAACACAGGACTCGGGCAGGGCATGGGAAAGAAAGCTGGGCTACGCTGGTAACTTGTAGGTGATGTGCTATGGTGAAAGTCAGGATACCCACTTTCAGACCCGCCTGTACCCCATCCCCTTTCACACCTAGTTGCAGAAGGCTAAGCCAGCCCTGGCATCCTCTGAAGCCCTGACACAAGAGTCCTGCTTCTCAAGAACATGGGCCAGATCCTGTGACTCAGGGCTCTGGGCAGGCCAAGCTTCTCTATCCACGTCACCTCCCCCATCGGACTTGGTGGAAAGGCCTCCCACAGTGATGTCATCCGAAGGAAGCAGGTGTCTTTCCACTCAACCCCCTCCCCCAGGCCTGGAGTATATGGGACACAGAAAGGACCCTCAGCCCTGCCTCCTCTAGTCCCACAGCAAAATACCTCCTTCCTCACCAGGGTAAGGGGTATGCCTGGGATGCCAAACAGCCTCACCTTGACATTGTCCGAGGAAAAAAAGAAAACCACATCAAAAGAAGAAAGCTAGACCCTTAGCTCCAGGTTCACATGGCCTCGTAGCATGACCGTTGTTAAAGCTGTTACTTGTTTTATGACATTTCATCTGTCCACATCTCCCAAGTGCCCAAGGGCTCCTGAACTGAGTGATCTACCAGATGCTGGCAGTATGCAGAGATGGGTAACCTAAGGTCGTGTTATAGTTATAATAATAATAATAATAATAATAATAATAATAATAATAATAATAATAATAGATCCAAGGTTTGTATCCAAGATCCAACAACCAAGACTAATCTGACTGGTCATGTGACCCTTGCCACCACTGCATTCTCGTGTATAAAATGGACAAAATAAGCAGCTCGTGTAGGTAGCCAGTTCGGCACAGCATGGCTAGTCTCTTTTAATTAATTAATTAATTAATCAAGTACACCCGCAAGCCTGGGGAAGACTCCGGAGTGTAACACCACACTGCTAAGGGCTTGCTTCTGTAACACCAAGCCTCTCGCCCCAGAATAAGATTTTTTAAAGAGAAAAAGAAAAGAAAAGAACTTGTTCTTTCCCTTCTGGGTGATCTTTAGCAGCCTGACCTCAGAGGCATCCCACGCGCACCCTCTGTCCCCTTGACAGCCTGGCCGACACCCCTCCCGGCCGGATGTGCGCGCAGAGGGCCGAGGTTGGGAGCGTTTCCGGGACGGCTGGGTCACAGTGTGGCTCTGCAGTGTCTGGCAGCCCCACCCTTCCTGGCAACCAGACCTCCTCCTCCTCCTCCTCCGGCCTCTGAAAGCCTGTCAGCACCCGGGAGGGAGAGCAGGCCCTGGAGACGCGAGGTCCAGCTCCGCGGGGAAGGCAGGAGCCCGCAGAGGGGCCCTGGCGCTCCTCCCGCCCTCCTGACCTGCCACGCACACGCATCTCAGCAAGTACCGAGTGCTCCTCCTAGTGGGGAAGCAAGAATGCGCGACCACGGCTTGCAGCTTTCCTGTGGGCATCTAGAACCAAGGGTTCCTTCCCGGCCATGAGAGATGGCTACATTAGCAGGTCTCACCCCACCTCACAGTGTCAAAGGACCATTCATACCCAGTGTCTTTTGAGTGGGGCACACTTTTAGGACCCATTTTACAGCTGAGAACACTGAGTCGGTCTCAGGACCGAACTGCAACTATTTTCTTTGGATAAGTGTGTTACACTCAAAATTCATGACAAGACTTGACCACCTGTATCATAGCATGGCCCATACTTTCCCACCTGGTCACACACAGACTTCACACTATCTTGAGAACAGACCTGTTCTCTCTTCACCCTTTGACCTTGACCACTATTAACTGAGTGCCCTGGGTGATGTGCTAACACTCTGTGGATATCCTGATTAAAAGCCTTTTGACTGACTGATCGCAGCCGAACCTTCGGGGCCAGCCCCTCCCCTTCCTACAAGCCACCTAGCCCCACCCAAAGCAGGAGAGAGGGGCTTGCTGTCAGTGTGGGCAGAGTAAGTTCCAAACGTTGCCTCTGGATAACTCTATCACATACCAGTCGCTCAGCCTGGTTCACATGCTCCAGGGAGTGTCTCCAACCCTGCAGTCTGTCCCCTGGAAAGCCTCCAAGCCCTGTCCTCATCCCTGCCCATGATGGAGAGAGGGCATTTTGGTCACTCATCAAGGAGGGGAGGTGACCCTTGTCCAACCCAGAAACAGGCTGACTGAAGCCACATGCCGCCTAGGGGCTGTGTGTCCTGGGGGCCAGCCCTGGAGGTCTGGTCTGGACACCCTGGCTGGGAGGTTCTTGGAAGCCACGGGAAGAGGAATGTCCGCTGCCCACCATCTCCAGCTGGGATCCTGTCACGGGACCACACTGGGCCTGAGCTCAGGGACAGAACAGGCAGGCAGTGAGCTGTGTTTTCTGGGAAGGCAGCCAGTCCTGTTACCCTCAGGCTTCCGGGCACTGAGAGTGGTAGAGCAGGCACTGGCCGCCTCAGCTCCCTCCTCCAGGCTGAGTGGGCACTCCCTGCTTCTGGTGCCAGAAAGCCACAAGCACTCAGCTCCCTGCTCCTGAGGGGGAGTCACAGGGGAGACTCGGAGCCACACCCGTGCCCAGAAGCACACAAAGTACAAGTCTCTGGTAGCTGGCCCCAAGTGAGTCCTGTCCCCTCTACCTGGCTGAGCTGTCTCAGCGCAAGGGGAAAACCTTTGGCTTGGCCTCAAAAGATGCCAAGCTCAGCCAGGGTGTGGTGCTTTGTGCCTTTAATCTCAGTACTCTGGAGGCTCATGGGAGGCAAAGGAGGGTGGATGTCTGAGTTTGAGGCTAGCCTGGTCTACAGTGATTTCCAAGACAGCCAGAGCTCCACAGAAAAACTCTTGTCTCAAAATAAATAGATAGATGGATGGATGGACAGACGGATGGACAGATGGGTGCACACACACATATACATATGTATATATGTATATATATGCCTGTAATCCTAGGTAGCATGCCATGTACCTGTGGGTATATGTCATTCTCCTAATCCAAGCCTCAGTTTCCCAGATGTACTAACTCTAATCTTCCTGGTTGCTTAAAGCCTAAAGAGCCTAGATGTATCTGGATGTACCTGAAGCACGGCTCTCCTATGAGGGCCGCACTGTGTTGGTGTCAAAGAATTGAATGTAGTCTTACAAGAGAAATAAAGATAAGGGTTGGCGTGAGCTCCCACGCATAGACTTGGGTTCTTAATGGGTATTATATGAGACCCCAAGAAGAAAGAGGCCTCCTAGTTCGTGGTAGCTGCTACAGCAGGTGTCCTGAACCACCAAAGACAAACCATGGATGAGTTTACTGATTCCTTACTGGACCACTCAGCATGCATTTGGCAAGTTACTTGTCTCAGAAGATCCCAGGAGATGAAGTTCGAAGGTCTCAGGTAGGTCGAACCAGCTCAGAACGATTATCTTTCAACTGCAAAGGGTTGTCCTGTGAACGAAACTACACTGTAGTTAACGGCAAGGGCCCTAAAGTGAAGATCTGTAGAGACCAGGTCCGGATTTCTTGAGAAAAGAACTTTCTAGAAGTTATTTTCTAACACACTACACTGAGGTCATAGGCAGTACACTTCCAGTCACTAGGAATGTTTGTCTGGATCTGAGATGGTGGTGGGGTGAGTCTACAAAGAGATGGTGAATCAGGGCGTTAGGAAACCCTCCCCTTGTCCTGGGGATTCCTGGCTTCTCTGTTCTCCACGGGCTGTGAGGCCATCCCTGGTATTAATTAGCAAGCACTGCCTAAGAGGTTATTCAGAACAAGAGAGCTTGGCCAGATCACACTGTGTGGACCGCCTGAAGCGTTACACATCTTGTACGAATTATTCCAAGTAGGAGGGACAGGGTATCTATCAGGACAGGCAGTTTAATAGGTTATAAATGGTTCTGTTTTTACGTAGCCCTCCGTATCTCTCTCTCCCTTTGCTGTGTAAAAGGAGCTCATACTTAAGGCCACAAAGCATGTGACCTTCGAAGTGCCAGAGAAAACAAGACCAAGTATGAAGAGAACTCACCCAGAGTGTGGCAGGCCAGCTCTTCAGGGCTGGGTGGTCCCCAGGTTGCCACGTAAGAGTTTGGTGCCTGGTGTTCACCTGCCAAAATCCACACTCCAACCACATTACGTCATCAAGGGAAGGGGCTAGGCAGTGGCGGGTTTCTAAGGAGACACTAGGCTGTTTGGGGGGGGGCTACAACCCTATCATCAAGTCATCCCTATCAGCCTGGAGTCAACAGATGGACAGCTGCAGACCAGCTGTTGGCCTGAGAAAAGCCAGCAAGCAAGAGCCATGACTCGGAGAAGCAATCTTCATCTAAGAGGAGCCCAGCCGGGACCCCCCAGAAAAGTGCAGCCCACATGGAAGGGTACTGTGTTTCTTCAGGCAAATCAATCTCGACAACCAGATCACGCTGTATCTTGTTCTCATCTAGCTCATAATAGCCAAGTGCTGGAGTAGCCGTGCTTTGTAGAAGTGTCATGGCCGGACGTCACGCAGGAGAGGAGCAGCAGAGGGCCGGACAGGAAGTAGTTTCCCAGAGGCGGAGAGCGTCTTGTCTGAGGTCAGTCCTGCAGCACCTCCACAGCAGCTCAGATCTACATCAGCACCCTTCCCCCACAGGTCTATTCCCATCAGGCCCTGCTTCACATGAACTAGAAGGAGATCCGCGGGGTGTGGCACATGCTGCTGTGGGAACCTGCCGTGTGTGGTCTTCTCTCTCTCTCTGTCTATCTATCTATCTGTGTGTGTGTGTGTGTGTGTGTGGTGTGAATATGTGTGTGGTGAGTGTGTATGTTTGTGAATGTGTGTGATGTGAGTGTGTGCGGTGTGAGTGTGATATGTAAGAATGTGTGTGTGAGAGTATGGTGTGTGCATATGTGTGTGTGAATCTGTGTGTGGTGTGTGTGACTATATACATGTTATATGTGTGAACATGTGTATAGTATGTGTGTGAATATGTGTGTAGTGTGTGTGTGTGAGTGTGTGTGGTATAAGTGTGATATGTATATGGGAATGTGTATATGTGAGTGTGTATGCGTGTGTTGTGTTGCTGCTTGCTTGTGATGTGCATGAGTGTGTGTATATATGTGTGGTATGAGTATGTATATGTGGTATAAATATGTATGTGGGTGTGCATGGAGTGAGTGTGTAAATATATGTGAGTGTGTACGTGTGTGTGGTGTGTATGGTTTGTGTGTGTGATATATGTGTGAGAGTATGAGTGTGTGTGTGTGTGTGTGTGTGTGTGTGTGTAATGTAAGTGTATGTATGGTGAGTGTGAGTCAGTGAGTGAGTCAGTGACACACAGGAGTGTCATGACAGACCATCCACAACACAGAGTCCTCCCTCACCTGTCTAAGGGCACATTTGTGCACTCAGCGGAGGCCAGAATGATTCGTTCCTTCACCGGAACCCTCCCATGTGGACACTGACTGGCAAGAGAACTTTCTAGAGAACCATCCATCTTGCCTTCTCTTAAAAGCCGAGGATGGAAAAAACACATGTTGTCCTGGGAGGTGGAGGTGACCAAGGGTTACACTCTTCTCTCTCTGGGAAAGCACGCCGGCTCTGCTATCAGCTGAATGGCTTGATTTCGGTTGTGATTACAGTCGACGCCCATGGCCTTGCCTGTTTGGGTGGCAGAGTTGATAAGAGCTCAGGGTGGGGGTTTGTCAGACGCTGCCTCTGGGAGAGTCCCTTCCCCTTCCCCAGCCTCAGTTTCCCAACCATAAAATAAGGGGATTGGTAGTTGGTTCTAAGGAAACTTCCTCACAGCCATGCGTGAGCCTCTCCTTGCCTTCCACCCATCCTCCTCCTGCGGAGTCGGGCATTTTACAGCCCCATGTGTGTCTTTATAGCATGACGAAGAAGGAGCTGTCTGCCACTGAGTTCACCAGTGAGAACGTAGGAGTATCTGAGGGAGGAAGCCCTTCCCGCCAGCCCCGTCTGCCAGTGCTGCTCCCTGGGCCAGGTATACTGTCACCAACTGCCAGTAGCTGACAGTGTTGACTGGCTGCAAGCGACCCCACCAATGCCACCTCCTCTTCCCTTCCTCTCCGGCTCTGGCTGGCTCTCAGGACTTTCTGACAAGGCAGTATATCCACAGCCAAGCTCCCTGCCCCAACCCCCGTGCACGGCTGCAACCCGAGGACGGTACAAAAGTCCACTCTAGTCAGACAGTGAACCCTCTGCCATGCTCAGTGGGGGCAGTGGGGAGAAAACAAGGGACACAGCCTGGGACAGGGACAAGGCAGAGGGGGCCACTGTCACCTTTGTCTCCAAGGACAGCTGAGAACGGTCACAAATAAAGATTAGTAAAGAATGACAGAAGATGAGCTGGAGAGGTGGCTCAGCGGTTAAGAGCACTGACTGCTCTTCCAGAGGTCCTGAGTTCAATCCCAGCAACCACATGGTGGCTCACAACCATCTGTAATGGGATCTGATGCCCTCTTCTGGTGTGTCTGAAGACAGCTAGAGTGTACGCATACATTAAATGAATAAAAAATAAATAAACAAATCTTTAAAACGAAAAGAATGGCATGAGACAACATGAACTAAGAAACACTTGCAGGTGTGTGGCAAGAGAGAAAGCAAAAGAAAATGCCTGCTGCCTTCAGGCTTAAAGTCTCCTCCTGTCCAAAACCCAAGCCTCTGCCTAGTGGCTCATTCCAACAGCGACACGCAAGCAGCTGGCCGTCACTGGATTGTCCTTGATTAAGCCTCAAACTTCAGCTTTTAGCCAGTTCCCTCTCTCTCTCTCCTTCTCTCCCCTGAGGGTTATCCAGGGAGAAACAGAACTTGACCCAACTTCAAGAAGCTATACCCCCAAGGGGGACCACTGGCATCTTATACACACACACACACACACACACACACACACACACACACAGGAAGACCCTTGCTTAGCACACAACGGTTAACACAGAGCTTGGAGGGCACAGAGCAGTTCCCCCCTCCCCAAGATCTTGGCCGCTGGCCCATCAGGGTTGGCAGAGGCTCAGCTGGCCTCAGCACACTCCCCTGGAAAGAAATCCCTGCTACTCACTTCTACCCTCAGCTGGCCTGCAGCAAGTCAGAGCTATTGGCTCAAATCCTTTTTCTTTTTAACCTTTCCCTCACCACCAACACCACCCCTTCTGGTGAAAAAGGTTGGCAAGATATTGTTAGACCTTTTTTAATGACTTTATTCTTTAGAAAAATGCTCTAACTCACAATGGTACCAGTGTCTACATGGTTCAGACAGACCTTTTTCAGAGTCTCCAGGACAAGAAGATTTGGGTCTTCCAAAATCCCATAAGCACTATGCAGAGGGCCAGGTAAGGAGCCAAGGACCTGGTAAAGTCCTTTCCTAGCCAAGGTCTTGCCCTTCCCTGAAGCTTCCCTGAGGCCATGAAGCATAGGGAGGGGCCAGGACCTTTGAACCTCACATCTAAGGCCTAAAGATGGTAGGTAACAAGCGTGGGGAACCCCCATGGTGGAGTAAGACCTTTTAAATAACTTCAGCTTCTCACTGGGAAGCATGGTGAATTCACATCCGACTCCTGGTCCCTACAAGGCAAAATTTTATCTCCCTCTCCTTCTATGAGGGAAAGAAAGTGCTGGGACTCAGACACTCTGAAAACAGCTTCTGGGGTTAAACACAACCACAACTTCCAGGCAGTTGTTTCCCTGAGTGGGTCGTTTCCTTGGATCAAGGCTGGGATTCAAACACCAGCCTTTCTGACTTTAAAGCCTAGGTTGAAACCTCATGGCCCAGTGCAGAGTTTCTCACGTGGAGGAAAGAGGAGGACACAGTTCACACTGAGCGTGGGCAGTGCCTCAGCGTAGGCTTACCTCTGGGAAGCCCCATGATCACAGAGGGTCTGTACTTACTGTCTATATCCAGGAGTTGTCCAAATGCTGCGCTTTAACCCAACTCTGGACAAATGGGAAGAACAGATTCTACAGTACTTGCCTCCACAGGCATCACTTGGAGGAAGGCACCAGGGCGCCTCTCCTTCGTCCTTGGCTACGATGATGATTGGACACATCCAGTGGTGGGAATGGCCTTAGAAAGATGGCGCCTTCTCAGTCATGGCCACTCGGGTAGAAACTCAGCTCTCCACAGGCAAGCACAAGGGGTTCAGGACCCTCTCTCCAGCACGCTCCAGAGACCCCCAGAGCCTCCCTCTAACTCTGTGCTTGCACACTTAACACTACCTGCAAAGAGTACCTGGGATACAGAGCCTCACTTTTAAGGCCCAAAGATAGCAGGTAGTAAGCTTGGGGAACCCCATGGTGCCTTTGGAGTAGCTTCAGCTTCTCACTCATTTACTTCTCTGTGCTGGTCACTACAGAAGGCTAGAGAGAAAGACAGTGGGAAAGGCCTTCATTCTGTGGAGGCCTGGCCCTTGCGACTGGCCGACTGCCCCTGGCCTAAGGATGAGGGATGGGCGAGCTTCGGTAGAGGACTGGCGGGATAAGCAGTTGATTATTTGGGAAACCCTCACATAGATGACAGACACTGAGACAAGAGGGTGTTTGGCAATGACATTGATGGGTAATAGGCAATGATAGGTCTAGACCAACAATGGGCCATAACCCAGTTGGGGGTCACATTATCAGATATCCTGCACATCAGATGTTTACATTATGATTTCATAACAGTAGCTGTGATTGTATATTCTTGGCCCAGGGAATGGCACTTTTACAAGGTGTGGCCCTGTTGCAGTAGGCGTGTCATTGTGGGTGTGGGCTTTAAGACCCTCATCCTAGCTGCCTGAAAGCCAGTATTTGTTGGTTAATAACTTGTGCCAGTTGTAACGTTAATTGGTAGGGGATTCCTGAGTCTGCTCTGCCACAAGGCTCAGACCACTGGGGGAGGCAGGACCTGGGAAGTTTGACCTCGCTTACCCCATGACAGCGATGAGTGTGTGTCAGCTGCAGGGCACTGCTCTGAGGGTGGGGAGCTCGCTCAGGGGTCTGCCGCGAGGTGAGACCAGGGTCGGCTGGTTCCCAGTGCCGCTGGACGCTGCAGAGGAGCTGAGAATAAAGTGGGGGGCCCACGGGGGCCGAGGGGGAAGAGCTCTGGATGGTCACATAGTGGTCCTCATCTTGGAAGTAGTTGGCTGCAGGCGTGGTTTGGTAGCGGCTGGGAGTATTGGGACCCTCTTCAGGAGATTAGATGGTGGTTCTGTAGGCCAAGGGCTTCTCTACCTCTTCCGACGGCAGGTCCCAATGAAAGGAGACAGTCCATGGTTTTAAGGCCATTATTGTCATGGTAGAAAGTGGATGGGTAAAGCCACACCCCCACTTCTCAGGGTGGGCCTCTGGCAGGAAGGAGTGTCTGGGAAGAAAGGTTAATTGGCTAAGTTTCCAGGTCTTTAGGTCCCTCATTATAATGAAGATCGGTCTTAGCCTGTCGTCACCTCCTCACCTGCAGAGGGGCTTGGGGGCATTGCCCTATGTCACTGATAGCCACAAATCTATGGAGATCTGTGGCTAGTGACAGGAGTGGGGGTGGGGAGGCTAGATTTGGGAGTAAAGAGAGACTCCTCCTACCATCCCTTTCAGAGCCACCAGGGTCTCGCCTTGCACAGCCCACCGCCCCTTAAGTGTTCCGCTAGCAGCCTTTGGATGAAGACGTAGAACTCTCAGCTCCTCCTGCACCGTGCCTGCCTGGATGCTGCCATGCTCTTGCCTTGATGACAATGGGCTGAACCTCTGGACCTGGAAGCTAGCCCCAATTAAATGTTGTCCTTGTAAGAAGAGTTTTTGGTCATGGTGTCTGCACACAACAATGAAAACCATAACTAGCCTAATTACAGTTATGAAGAAGCAACAAAAATGATGTTATGGTTTTATGGTTGAGGGTCACCACAACTGTATTAGAAGGGTCGCAGCATCGGGATAGATGAGGACCACTGTCATCTGGATGAACAGCAGGACACTAGCCTCAGCTCCCTACACTCCAGTTGGTGGATTCGTTACGAAGCTGTTCTGAGGGCATTTTCTCCTCTTTGATAAGAGAAATGGGTTCCCAGCACTGATCACATATTTATCATAAGCATATCTTGGCATCATTTTCTGGGAGGGGCAACTTTTGTCCCTCCTATCCTGGCCTTCGGGATATGATCAGACCCCTCACTTCTGTCTCACATTCTTGGCCGTCCTCTCTGTTCTCATGGTTACTGCTGCCAGTGCCTGGGTGAGGATTTATGGTATCGGGCCCTGCTATGGAAGCCAGCATCAAGTTAATGGAATGGATCTTGCTCCTGGAGCAAAGGCTCTAGAAACTTAGGAGCTTGCAGCCTACTTCACTCTTCAACCCCAAGAAAGCTGAAGACAGAGCTGTATGGAGTTCTGGGTGGCCTGCCAACAGAAGCTGGGATCAACGTATCAATGGGTAAGAAAAATAAATCCATTACAAAGACTACTACGAATAGGTTTTGTTGCAGTAATTATTAAAAGTGGAAAGGCTTATCTCTTTATCAGCCCCCCAAGGTCCCACTCCGAGGATGGTGCTCTAGTTTGGAGAATGGACTCTGTCACTCTGTTGATGAGCTACACTCTCCTCGAGGTTCCCTTCCCAAGTGGGTCACTCCACCCACCCTGATGCTTCTGCCCCAGCGTTGTTTCTTTACCCCACTGCCTGGTACAAACATGACTCTAAGGCCCAATAGCTTTTCATACAGGTTTATATATCAAACTCTCAATTCACAAACCCTCCATGCCATAAAATTACATCCAATGGATAAAGACACAAACTGCCATTCTATATGAGATAAAAGACCTACAGAATCCCTTAAAATAGTCCTATCTGTAGATTGTCCTGAAGCTCTTTGTATTTTAATCTTAATTCCAATTCCCCAAGAAGGGCTGCCTAGTCATATGACTCCAACTGAACCTTCCCATTTTAATTAGTAAAATAAAGGAAAGCCAGTGACTGACTGGGCAGGGCGAGGGAAGTAGAGAGGGCTGAGAGGTCTGAGGAGGTCAGAGGACAAAGGGGAAAGGTCATGGCAACATGGAGCTTCCCAAGGACCAGCTGGACCCAGGTGAGATTTATTGGTGTTAAAAAGCTATGAACATTAAGGATTTTACAGGTCTAATCTCATATAGAAGGGCAGTTTGTATCTTTGTCTATTTGATGCAATCTTGTTGTGTAGAGGGTTTGTGGTTTGAGAGTTGAATATATAAACCTGTATGAATAGCTATCAGGCTGTAGAATTGTATTTGTGGGATTTTGGGGGTACAGAAACACCCTGGGACAGAGACAGAGAACAGGTTGTAGTAAACTGCCAAGGGAAGGGAGTTTCGTGGACGAGTTGGACCGTGGTGGCTCAGACCAGGTGCCAGAGGTACGTGCAGCTCCATATCAGGGTCGGGCCTGAGGAGTGAGACCTCAGGACTAGAAAAGAGATAAACCGATTTTTACTTTTTAATACTTACTCAACACCTATCTACCTATTGCCAATAATGGCTACCAGAATCCTGGTCTGCTTTCTCAACTCCATCTTGATTTTTCCTCCCAATCTCTGTTCCTCTTCCATTTTCCTACCTTTTCTCCACCTACCTCTCCACTATCCAATCATGCATCACCTTAACATAAAATCTACAAGGTTTTTCTGGGTTGTGACGCTGCACAAGACCCAAAATCTCAACAGTAGAAGCCATCATGACTATCGCTGAGGGTGACACATGTGACACCCAGGTTGAGGCTGAGCCTGGGTGTCACTCGGGGATGAACAGGTACATGTCTGAAGGCCTACAGTAGCCTGTCCATCCTACCTATGACCCTCTCAGCCGGCCTGTCAAGGCCCTGATCATGTCTGCCTTCCTCTGTGCATATGTCCCGAGTTCCTAAACCCTCACAGCCTTCTGGGCTACTGTTCCAGCCTGTCTGCAACCCTCTGAGACTGTAAGGCAGCATCAGTTAAATGCATCCTTTAGAGGAGTTGCCGTGGTCATGGTGTCTCTTCACAGCAATAGAACAGTAATGCTAGACCTGTCGGACTCCAGTCAGATTTTGTGGATCAAGCCCTTCAGAAGCAAGGCCATGGAACCTTCCGGCTGGGGGAGCAATACAACTGCTTACTTCTAGGGAGTGACGAACCACAGCAGCCCCACACGGAAGCCTAGCAGGCAGGGGGTTGAGACTCCAGACCTGAGCCCACACAGCTGTGCTTTAAGCAGTAAGCCAAGCCAAGGGAGCTGGGACAGATCCAAGAGGTGAGAGCGCAGCCAGCTGGGCCAGGAATGACTGGAAACAGTCTGAGAGAGCTCTAGGTACAGCAGACCTGGGTTTCCAACCACAAAGGGCCAGCCAGGGTCGCCAGGGGCCTCTGGTAAGCCAGGAGGCAAAGCACATAAAGACTGCAGAAACCCTGAGAGCTGGGTACAAGAATGCTCACAGAGAAAAAAAAAAAAAAAACGACAGATGGTGAAAAGCTACACCTCACGACTGTCAGGTTCCTTCCTTCCATAAACTTTGCTTAAGTTCATATAAATAAATAACTAAATAAACCGTGCTCACTTCATGAGCATGTACTGTACAAAATTCAAAATTGACATGGACAGGTTAAACCTCTTATATTAGCTGAACACTTCAAAAGTTTAGCCTCTTTAAAACATCCCAAGTCCTTCTAAAATATCCAGTCTCTCGACCATGGGCTTCAGTAAAATCGAAAAGCGAATTGAATACTTTCTCACTCCAAGAGGGAAGAAAGCAGGGCACGGTTACAATCAAATCAAAGCAAAATCCAAAATCTGACAGTGCCAAAAGTTCAGTGCTTGCTGACTGGGACCCACACATCATCCCTAGACTCCACAGGGCCCAGGGCTGCTCCGGCTGTGCCCTCTGCACTACCCAGCATCCCTCCTTGGCTCAGCTGACTCCCCTGCATAGCCTCTGCTGTCCTTGATGGTCATCCGGTGATACAAACATCTGCTGGAGTTTACATTGCAACTGTACCTTCACTAATAACCTCTTCTGGGCTCTCTCTCTCCAGGGACTCCGACCCGGCCATGTAGTGCCACACCTTGGCTGCAATCCAGGATGCCATTATGCTTTTAATACTATGGGGGGAACGTTTGTATTACCAAGTCCAGCCTACAGCACAGCGTAGCACTGTAGCTCCTGCTGGACCACGGCATCAGTGTGCGGAGCCTGAGGCAAGCCTCCCAAATGACATCAACTCAGTGATGCTGATCTCTTTTTAATCGTGGCTCATTTCTCAGCCCAGCTGACCAGCATCAATGGTCCCAGTAAAGAAGAGGTTTCACTTCAGTGTCTCTAAATTCAAACTACAGCTCAAACAGCCTTGATAGAGCCTTTACTGCGCTCTAAGGTTTCCGTTATCTGCACTGTTCTTAGGGTTCCTATTGTCCAAATTCACACAACAACCCATGAAGCTCTGAAGCCTCAATGGCTTTCCCAGCCCAAAGTTCCAAAATCCTTTCACAATCCTCCCCAAAACATGATCAGTCTGTCACCGTGATAGTCCATTGCACCAATTCCTGTCTTAGATAAGGTTTCTATTGCTGTGGTAAAACATCCTGACCAAAAAGCAACTTGGGGAAGAAAAGGTTTATTTCATCGAACACTTTCTGATGATGGACCATCACTAAGGGGAGTCAAGGCAGGAACTCAAGGCACGGCAGAAACCTGGAGGCAGGAACTAAAGCAGAAGACACAGCTTGCTCCTCATGGCTTTCTTAGCCTGCTTTCTTATACAACTCAAGGCCAAGGGTAGCACCATCCTCTGCAGACATCCACATCACCCATTCATCAAGAAAATGCCCCACAGAATTGCTCACCAGTCAGTCTGATGGACGTATTTTCTTAATTGAGGTTTTCCTTCCCAAATGATTCTAGCTTATATCAAGTTGACAACACACACACACACACACACACACACACACACAGAGAGAGAGAGAGAGAGACAGCTACTTCAATAAGGAGACACATGAGCTGTTACACTCTGCAGCAGCCCACGTATAACCAATTATCTCTGCTCCCAAGTCATGCTGAGCCCTTGCAGCACAGAGAGACCTGAGTTAGAATGGAAGAAACTCACCAAATTCATTTTTTCTGGCTTATTTCAGGGAAAAAAATGGAGTGTAAGAAGTGTATATCGGGCTGGAGAGATGACATAGTGGTTAATGGCACTGACTGCTCTTTCAGAGAGAGGTTATGAGTTCAATTTCCAGCAACCACATGGCTCACCACCATCTGCAATGGAAACCAATGCCCTTGTCTGGTGTCTGAAGACGATGTATTCATATAAAATAAAAAAATAAATCTAGAAGAAGAGGGGGAGGAGGAAGAAGAAGAGGAGGAGGAGGAGCAGGAAAAGGAGGAGGATAAAGTTTCATTTACTAAACAAAGAAGAAAAAGAAGGAGGAGGAGGAGGAAGAGGAGGAGGAGGAGGAGGAGGAGGAGAAGAAGAAGAAGAAGAAGAAGAAGAAGAAGAAGAAGAAGAAGAAGAAGAAGAAGAAGAAGAAGAAGAAGAAGAAGAAGAAGAAGAAGAAGAAGAAGTTGCATTCACTAAACCAGAGGTACAGAATGAGACTGTATGGAGATTTGGTAACAGCCTCACCTTGGACTTCCCACAGGGCATAGGATCCAGTCATCTTTAAAGGTTCCGGGTCTGTGATCATGGTTTCCTACCCCTTAGAGCATTAGGTATGACATGAAAGGAGCAGCAGGTTGTAAACCTTTCTCTAGGCTGGGGGCTCACCTCGGAGGAATGGTCGGGGAGTGAGCAGGAAGGTGACTCTGGGAGTCCTACATATGAGGACACTGTCATTCTCATCCCATGGAGAACCTGCTGTTCGAGGAGCAATAACTAACTACCTCAGTGGTTCTGGGCCTGAGCCTTTGCTGAAGTGAAGTCTGTAGTGGAGACCAATGATGTTTTTGGTTTGTCTCCAAGCTAAACGCCGAGGGATGAGACAGTCCAGCTGGGTCTCTTACTAACCATGAAAAGAGGGGGTGGGAAAATTACCAGTTACCGGGTCTCTTCAAAGGGTGCGGCTAATACCTGAGTTCAAATACTGACTGCTGTGTCTAGCTACAGCAGAACCTCTTCGGGTGTGTTTCTTTATAGGCAAATTGAGCATCAGAAGAATGTGGAGTGGGGAGATGGCTCACACACGAAGGGGCGTGCTGGACAAGCATGAGAACTTTGTCTAAACCCCATGGAGGTCACACAAACATCACGAATGTCACAGCACTCCCAAATCAACTACACATCAGCAGAGATCCTCTCCAAGAGGTTCATTTGGTTTTTTTGTTTGTTTGTTTTGTTTTGTTTTTCTGTGTCGCCCTGGCTGTCCTGGAATTCACTCTGTAGACTTGGCTGTCCTTGAACTCAGAAATCTGCCAGATCTCTGGGATTAAAGGCATGTCCCATAACCACCAGGCTGACCTTCTCCAACTTGAAAAGGCCTGTGCTGGGACAAGAAGATGTCTCAGCTGACTAAAAGGACTTGCTACACAAACCTGAGGCTGAGTTCAGTCCCCTGAACTCAAGAAAGAAGAAAAGAATCAAATTGCACAAGTTGTCCTCCAACCTCCACATGCACATTCATGTTGTGTGCATATGTGTGTGTGCATGTGTGTGTGCGCGCTCGTGCACGTGTGCAAATAAATAAATAAAAGTAAAGTGACATGACAGATAACTCTCAGAATACTGCTCAATTATCACAACAATCTGGAAGCTGTACAGGAAGCCCAGGACCACAGGGCCAACTCACAGAAGGACAGCTCACACCTGTGGGGCCACGCTGGCCCTAGCTGCACGCTCCTTTGTGTTGTAACAGCAAACAGTTCAGGTTCTGAGCAGCTCCACCCTGGAAGGAAGAACACTCCCTGTTTTCAGTTATGTGGCATGTTCTTGGCAAGTCCTCTCGGTTCGTCCACCATCATCCCCTCTTGTTTCAGTTTAAGGTTAAATCATAAAAGACAGCTTGGCCCGATAATCCGTGTGAAGAATCGGGAAAAGGACTGTGTTTGCCAAAAAGGCTAGACAGTCCTGGCTGGGAGTAGGTGCGGGTACCAAGTGAGTCTGGAGGCGTAGCAGGGTGTGCGTTTATGACTGACAGGATGCAGATGTCTACCATGCATCCGTGGATGAATAATGTCATTGTGTGCTGCTTTGCTGCTTGCCTAACTGTGTATGCACCTGTATGTACATGTGTGCTGCTGGGGGAGTGTGTGTATGTGTGTATGTGTGTGTGTATGAGTGTGTGTGTATGTGTGTATGTGTGTGTGTGATGTGTTGAGGACCATTTCAGCATTTTCTGATGATGGCATAGTGACCCCAAGGTGGCTCCAGATTTAGGGGCCCATCTCTTCCCATGCCAACCTCCCCAGACAACTGATTTATTGGTCAGGATTTTGTGTTTCTTATGTTGTACCTTGCAATCCCATCCTAGGATAAAGTCAGCACACATACTCAAAAATCAGGCCACAGGGGCCACCTCAAAGGGATGAGGCAGGGGTTAGGACTGCCAAGAACCCCAAGGAAACCTCCACCTCTGAAGACAGTGGGGTCAGCTCCTCCCCCACGCCCAAACTCCCAAGTCTGCATTTGTAAAGGAGCCTCACAATCAAACATCTGCTGTTCTCTGGCTCCTGAATGCAAGGTGAAGCCCAGAACACAAATCTCTGTGTTCTCATAAGGTGTTTTAGCCAGATTCGGCTCTCCTGTTTTGTACACACGCATAAGTCAGTGCTAAGAGGATTACCCTTCCTGGTCCTGTGTCCCTTCGAGGCCCCAGGCAAAAGAGACCCTTGTTAAACAGCATTTTCTCTAAATCCTCTGCCTTTTTCTCCCGGCCTCAACGTGCAGACGTGTAGCCAGTTCTCAAATCCACCCACCTCGGACTGGGAGAATAAAGACGGTCTCGCGCTCCATTCTCCTGCTGCCCCTGAATCCTTCAGAGAGCTGAAGATGAACATTAGTGTTTGGTTCAGCAGCGACTGAAAAAAGAAAGGGCAGCCTGGTCGAACCCTCCACACCCCGGAGAAAAATGTAGCCTTTTCGCCTGTGTGCAGTGAATGCTTTTCTGCAGAGTTTTCATTAGGGCCCCGGGACCGCTGGTGCAGAAAGCTTCACAGATGTTGACATTTTTTTTATCCCCGGGTTAAGATGTCTTCCATAAGCTTTTATTCCTCATTTGTTACTTCTTTATTATCAGGGAGGTTTTGCCGCCTTCCCTCTCTGGTTTCTCTGAAGAGAGCAGCGGTAGCTGAACCACCCATTATTCTGTCCTTTTCTCTGGCCTCCAGAGGCAGCCTGGGCCTCGGTCCCCTTTGTGCTGAACAGCAGGTAGCTGAGGCAGGCCGGGTCATTCCTCAGACCCTTTTGTGTAGCAATCTCCTCCTTCCCCAACTCAGCTCAGGGTATGTAAAAGGTCAGGGGCAGCCAAGCCTCCATACCTGGGCTTTTGTTGGTTGCTGGATTCCAGAGGCAAAGTCTTGAAAAGCAGCCTGGAGAAGTCTGTCCCCTAGCCACACAGCTGTCCATCCCTGGGATGGGGGTAAGGAGACACCAGATGAGTCCAAAACTTCTGTGTCCAAAATTGTCTCAGGACAAAACTTCCCACTGGCAGAGACTGGCTGAGATGAATTCAGACTTTGGTCTCTGAGCCATAAAGGAAAGTATTTTCCAATCAACATGTAGTGCCCCCTTGGTTTTCTGACAGCCTTTTGTCACATTTGTCAAATAGTGCACGCACACCCGCTCTTCCCACTTTATTCAGCTTTCCCAGTTATTCTGTAGATCCAGTGAGGTCATGTAAAAGCTGCTTTGCCAACCCTAAGATTCTAAATAGCATTTTTTTTCTTTTTATTTCCCCCACTATCTCTCGGGTAGACCCTCCCTTGAACAAAAATAATATCAACTGATACAGATTAATGTTTCTGAAATTTGTAAGAAGCCTGTCCAAGATTGATGCCCCCTTAAGGTGACACAGATCTCAGAGCAAGCTGGGTTCTGGTGGCAAGGGAGTGTTTCAAAACCAGTTGTTTGGTGCTTTGAGGTCATGGGGGGGCTGGTTTGTGTGTACTGCTCCCCCATACTGGCTTAGTCCCAGCCAATCATAGCATTGCTCCCTGATCGTGGCCCAGTCCCAGCCAATCACAGCATGGCTGCCAGGACAGTCACTGGAAAACTCACCTGCTTCATGAAATGAGGCTTTGGGACCACAAAGACCCCAAAGCATCCTTCCAGACAACACACCTTAAAAGAGCAGGGAAGCACGAAGGTCAGAGGCCAGGGCCAAGCCAGGGACTAGCGATTCAAAACAGCGCTAGTTGCAGGAGGTGAGAAAGCTGTACACGCTTGGAAGCTCAGGGCTGGAATCCGGCTCATGCTGTGTGGCCCGGACATTGGAACTGAGGAGGAGACACCGAAATAGACATGCTTGGAGCGAACTATAAGGTGTTTGGGATTTGTTGTTGTTGTTTGGTTGGTTGCTTGGTTTTCTGTTTTGTTGGCTGTTTTGTGGGTTCTCTGAAACAAAAGTTACTCTGTGTGCCCTGGCTGTCCTGGATCTCAGTCTGTAGACCAGGCTAGCCTCCAACTCAAGAGTTCCTCCGGTCTCTGCCTCCCAAGTGCTGGGGTTAAAGGTTTGCGCCACCACCCGGCAAATTACGGTATTTCAGTCGTTCTGAATTGATTAAAAAGGAATGTGCTGCTTTATTTAGTGTGCAGGACGTCACAGAGGGGACTTCATCGGACGAACTGCAATGCCCTTGGGAACATTCAGCCGCGAAGGCCCAACAAGCCTTGTAAACCTAAAATTATCCCGCTCCTTGAACTATTAAAAATATTTTCTATTTTCTAGTTATTAGGTTAAATAAAGCCAACCCCCATTCCTGGCGGTGGCAGAGTAACATTACACTCTGTGAGTAGAAGAGGACCGACCGTAAGTAAGATGACTCAGCTGGTTGAAGGGTGTGCTGCTAAGCCTGATGACCAGTGGTCAATCCCCAGGACCCACATGGTGGAAAGAAAGAACCAGTTCTCACACTTAGACTTCTCACCTCTACACATGCATGTTGCCGCTTACACGCGTATGTCTGCACACGCATACACAAAATCAACCAATAAGTAAGTACATGCGATTTTCTTTTTAAAGCAGACAGCATTTGGTGGAACTTCTATTCCCTGAAGAATGGACTCACAGCTTTTAAGTGAAGCAGGGTGGTCATGTGCTAATTGGGGGGCAAAGGACTAGTGTGAAAAAAGCAAAGTTTTACCTGTAGGAACCAAGCAGACGATAAGAACAGAAGGAAAAAGTAAGTCTTCAACAGAGAGAGCCAGGAAGGTTCTCAACAGGTCTGTCTGCGCCATCTCTGCTCATGCATTGAGTTAAATATTCACGGGGAAACCCGCTAAGCTGTTAAAGAGCTGAGTGTCTGCATAAGACACAGACGTTGCAGATTGAATCCAACCCTAACACTTGCTTGATTAAAGAATCAGCATCCAGCCAACTGTGTTCGTGCAGCCTTCAACTCCATGCTCAGGTGGCAAAGAAAGGCAGAAGTCTGTGAGTTCGAGGACATCCTGGTCTACACAGCAAGTTCCTGCTCCCCAAAGAAACACCACACACACAAAAGAGTCATCCATTAAGAAAAGAGCAAAATCCAGAAACTACACAACTTAACACAAAAACTATCCGAAATTACAATCCAAAATCGTTTATTATGCCAAGAACCCTGACAAAGCGGCACCAACCGAGACAAATTAGCGGACCGGGATTTCGAGAACGTATTGGAATATTACTGAAGGTAAAATGAAACATGTCCATAGGAAATTATTAGACAGGAATGGAAAATGGAAATGGTAAACACTGAAATCCCCAACCCCCCCCAAAAAAGTGGACTTAAATATGAAACAAAGACATTGTATCCAGTGTGTGAAACCGTGCAGAGCCAGCTCAGCACTTGAGCACCTGACCTTCTCCAGGAGCTGGCGTCACAGGCTGAATCGCCCCCCACACACCCAGCTCATCTCACACAAACTCCTCAAAAGGAGAGAGGCAGGAACAATTCTTGATTTGTTCTAGAAGTTTAGCATTACCCTGACACCAAAACCACAGAGATTACAGAAAATCAACTCTCCATGAGTCCAGTATTCCTCACAAACACCCACATAAAATCAGGTTTTTAGGATGGAGAAAAGACGGAGTGTTAGAGCTCTGCCTGCTCTCTGGAACCACCCACGTTCAGTTCCCAGCACCCTCAAAGTCTGTAACAACTGTCTGTTACCTTAATTCCTGGGAGTATTACGCCCTCTTCTGGCCTCTGCTGGCACTGCATGCATGTAGTACACGACTGTACATGCACATAAAATAAATAATAAACAAAATTTTAAAAAATCAGAACTGCAGAAGAAAAAAATCTAACATGATATTAGAATTTAAAAAGGCAATACAGCATAACTATATATCTTTAGCCCAGGAATACATGACTGATTCATCATATTAATAAAGAGGAAAAACATGAATATATCAATACATGACATATTTGTGACCTTTTTAAGAAGAAAAAAAGCCCTCAACTTAATAAATTACACACACACAAAAATATGTATGGCATATCCTACATATATGGCCACATATATATGTATAAATACTACAGCTAATATTATACTTAATAGCAACAGGTAAAATCCTTTCCCCTAGAATCAGAAACAAGCAAAAGGTCTATAAATTTTCAAGAATAAGGGAGTCTAGCAAGACAGCAGGACATTAAATATAGAAAGTGTCTTAGCATAACTAGCCAAAAAAGCTTGAGGAATAAAGGGATTCTTTGCTTACATTTCTGTATCACTGTTCATCAGAGGAGGTCGGGACAGGAACTCAGAGCAGGCACCTGGAGACAGAGCTGATGTTGAAGCCATGGAGGAATGCTGCTTACCAGCTTGCTCCCAGTGGCTTGCTCCGTCTACTTTCTTATAACACCCAGGGATGACCTCAACCACAGTGGACCGGACCGGCCCACGTCACTAAGAAAATGCCCTGCTGGCTTTCCCACAGCCTGATCTTACAGAGGCATTTTCTCAATGGAGGTTCCCTTTGCTCAGATGACTATAGCTTCGGTCAAGTTGACACAAAACCAGCCTGCACAGACAGGCAAGGTGACAGATGTCTTTAATACCAGCACCAACGAGGGAGAAACGGGTGGATCTCTGTGAGTTCCCGGCAAGCCAGGACTGCATACATGATGAGGCCAAGTCTCAAAAAGAAAAGAAACACACAAAAATTAATTTCTGTATACTAGCCACAAATACATGGACATTGAACTTTTCATACAGTGTAGTTTATAACCATCCAAACAATATAATGTTTAGATATAAATGTGAAGTGAATAAGAGTAATGTGCATTGATGTGGTTTTTTAACTTTTTTTACAAACTGTCAGTGTAATTCATTCATGGATAGATAATCTCAGGAAGGCTAGAACATTGAATATCAAGCCTTACCCAACATTATATTAACATAAAAATAACCACAAAAAGATTATGGGATTAAAAATAAAGAGCTAAAATTATTTTTTTAAATTATAGGAGAGAATGTCTAGGATGTTATAGTGGCAAACATTAAACACAATACTCACAGTTCAACTCATGAAAAAATATGTGTATATACATAGATAGCAAACGCCATCAAACTAAACACATTCTGGCCTGGCACGGTGGTGCCTTCACCGTCAATCCCAACACTCAGGAGGTACAGGTAGGTATAGCTCTTGTTTGGAGGTCAGCTTGGTCTACAGGGCAAGTTCCAGGACAGCTAGGGCTACACAGAGAAATCCTGTCTGGGAGATATATACATACATATATATAGTTATAGGTACAATTATAGTTATATAGTTATTGTTGTCAATCAGTGGGTATCTTCCTGTTCTAGAGTATTGAATAATAAACTTTACCTCAAATCATATGATACAAGAACAGGTATGTCTGTGTATGTGCATTTGCATGTGCATACATATGTGCATATATACGTATACATTATAAATGTACATGTAGTTCTTTCTTTTGGACAGTTGTTTTTGGTTTTTTTTATGAAAAAATAAGCCTCTACCTGGGGAAAGGTTTCTTCCCTTTCTGTAAGAAACAAACAAAAAGTGATTAAAAGCAGATATTCCCCAAAGAAAGTAAAAAAGAAAGGCAGACAGGAAAAGAGGGAGAGAGAGAGACAAAGGTGCCGTAGACATGACTGGACATTGAGAAGATACAAATTAAAGCCACGGCGAATGCCGCATGTGCTCACCAGAACAAGTCATTGTGTTTAAAGTCAGCTGTCAGACCATGCAGAGCAAGTGTGCTGCAGGTTGCCTAGAGACTGCAGTGATGCCCAGGAGGCTCAAAGGACGTTTCCAGAGTGATGGAAATGTCTTAACTGCACTGCTAATCACATGACACATACACTTGCAGAAAACTCATTACATTCTTTACGGAGAACGTATGGCCACGGTTATGGAATTATACCTACAGAAACCCTTTAACCTAAGAAATTTAAGATAGTTATTATAAACTACTTATTATAATTCTAATTATTAAGTAGGACCAGACAGAACTGGACCAAAACCAAACAGGGACATTACGACTTCCCAAGCCAAGCATTTTGAGGTCAGGCTTTTGAAGTGCTACAAAGGTCAAAGCTTTTAGTGACTCCCAGGGAATCCAGGGCTCCAACTGAGGGCCACGGGAGTCTGTGAGCTTTGTGCTAAACATGAAAATGGAACTGGGAAACAGGATCTTACAGGGTCCTTGGTGAAACACCTTTGGGAGGATGTGCATACATGTTTGTACATACATGCACGCATGTGGATGTTGGGTGAGGCTCCGTTCCTAACTAGGGCTGCCATTGATGAACTTAGCCCTGCTGTGGATTGGCCCTGATGCTAATTATGCTAATTTGGTCTAAAAAAATTACACAGGAATTTACACATCTGCATGTAAGACGCTGAGGGTCCCTGTCTCCAGTTGACTTCCATTGGTAAATAAAATTGCCAGTGGTCAATAGCTGGCTAGAGAGAGAGAGAGACAGAACTTTTAGGAATGCAGGAGGAAGGAAAGAAATAAGAAATTCCAGGAAAGGAATAAGAAAGATAGAGGCTTGAGAGCTTCAGAAAGAAAAGGTGTACCAATCATGTAAAAGCTGGAGAAAATGACCCCAGCCCCCCACCCCTATTGGGTCTAGGGTAGCGAAAATGGAATATGGATTTTAGTAAGTAATAGATCAGGAGTATTGGAGGGGAGGTCTTAGCAACTCGGAAGTTTGGGAGGATGCCTCTGCCTCTGGGAGATTAGAGCGGATTAATCACCTACTGCTAGCCTGCCTCCATTTTAGGCTTAAAACCCATTTTATCGTAAAGACTAACTAGGTTCGTGTCTGTTTATGATTAAACCTCTGCTTCTCAAGGCCTGGACTAGCCCCGCCTGAAACCTTAACTGCAGGTGGTTCTGCCTGATCCAGGAAACTGAGACCAGGTCTTCATCCCAAAAAGTTACTTGTATCTCTGCCTTTGTTTCAAAGGTTTGTTACGACTATCTTGTTATAACTGCCTGTTGTTACAGATCACCTTGCAATCCTGTCTTTGTTTCAGGAGATCATTGTGACTAACTTGGTATACTTATGTTCTATTCCTGTAACTCCATTTTGCCTGCCAAGCCCCCCATTTGGAAGCCCCCTTCCCCTGAGCTATAAAGGCCTTGTCTCCCTCGTGTCCAGTGGTGATCTCTTGACCCCACCTTTAAGGGGAGACAGCCTATGTACATTAATAAAAACAAGCTTGCTTCAATTAATTGCTCGATTTAATTAATTTGGGCCATGATGATTTGGGTCAGTGGCCTTTCTCCCTGAGTCTGTACAATTAGCACCATGCCATCTGCTTATCCTGGAATCTTCTCTGCCTGGATTTCCATTAGTCTTGGAAGGCAGTAAAGACCCTTAGTGGACATCCCTAAAATATTTCAAAGAGGAATCATAATTCTCTGATATTTAACTCTGTGTGCCATCTCAACTGAACTGAAGGCTGTCCAGATCTGGTAAGATAAGTATGTCCGTGTGAACATAACATCAGTGGGCTGAGTAAATCACCCTCCCTGTGTGGGCGGCACCCTCCAATCTGTCGAGGACCCAGATAGAGCCACATGTGGAAGAGGGCAAACTCTTTTCCCTCTAGAGCAAGACATCCTAGACAATGGCTCTCCCGGTTCCTGGACCTTTGGGTATGTTCATTTACCAGATGTTACCTCCGCCCCCACTCTCAGACCTCTGTATCTGAACCGAAGGCCAGCTCTGCCTCTGCTCCCTCCAGGAAGACTGAGTGGGAGGAAAAGCAGCAGACCAGGACCTCCAAGACCAAATTCTCAGCACAAAGATGTACTTGCCCCAGAAGGACAGAGGGCAGGGAATAAAAGACAAAGGCAGAAGATAGAGGAGGTGGGAGAGGGAAAGAAAACAAGAAGAGGGGGAGGGAGTATTTATCCCAGAGGTACAAAGGACTGTTTCTGAATTAAGAGAAAACAGATGTGGTGCATAGGAAAATGGTACCTTATAAAGGTAAACCAGAAAACCCTGTGTTAGGATGAGGTGTTTAATTTGAATTAGGCGTGTTAATCAGGTGGGCGGGGCGGGGTTGTGATTGCTTGACTTTATCATTTTGCTAGCTGGACCTTAGTAGTCAAACTCTGGAGGGGGAAGTGGTCAAAAAAGGAAGGGACCTTCGGGGCTGGTTTAAGAACACAATCTAATGGGTTTTAGTGAGGCAGAGGAAATGGGGAGAAAGGCAAGACCTGCCAGAACCATGTTTGCTATGCTGGAGTGGCCAGAAGCCCTTCAGTGAGATTCATATCTCCATAACTGCACGAGATAACTTGTATAACAGACACAGACTTGTACACCACACACACACACACACACACACACAAACTAGTACTTCCATTTCTCTAACTAAAATTTACATTTACATGTGAATTGCCTGTAATATTGTAGTTGTCACATAGATGGAAAAGGAAAACCAGAACCTGGAGAGATGGCTCAGCGGTTAAGAGCACTGACTGCTCTTCCAGAGATCCTGAGTTCAATTCCCAGCAACCACATGGTAGCTCACAACCATCTGTAATAACATCTGATGCCCTCTTCTGGTGTGTCTGAAGACAGCTACAGTGTACTCATATAAATATAATAAATAAATAAATCTTTAAAAAAAAAAAAAGCCCATGCTTCATTACATAGCAAATTTAGGGCCAGCTTCAGATACATGACATCTTGCTTTCAAAAATAACAGAAGCAGAAAAAAAAAGAAAGGAAGGAAGAAAGAAGGAGAGGAAAGAAAGAAAGGAGGGAGAGAAAAAAGGGAAGAGAAGGGAAAGAAGAGAAAAGAGAAGAGAAGACGCAGCTGTCTATGAGCCTCGGGAAGTTGATTTGACCAGACCAGCAAACTTCGCCCAATGTTAAAGTCACACCTTCTGGCTTTGCTTGCTAATGAGAAGGGGATTCCTAGCCAGTGATTAATTTATCCCTACGATGAAATACTGAAATCTTAATGCCAGTTAAGATCTCTCCTTTTCTCTCATCTTTCCTTCTGAGATTGGGTCACAAAACATCAACACTGGAGGACCTCTAGAGATGCTAATGATGTGTTTTCAGGGGTTTCTGGTTCCTGCTCAGCCTATGCCATTTTTCTGAGAGTAGGTTTTACCCTCTTATTTTACAACTACAACCAAAGGTGGCTGAGCCAGCCCCTCAAGTCAAGCACTGAGAACTACAAGCTGATCGCTAAACAATGCCCTCAAGCTGGGGGACCTAAGACTCCTTTCCATCTACCGGGAAGATTCCATGTGAATTGCAACATCCCCGATTGTCCCAAAGCAGGGAGACGCAGCTCAGAGGACGTCTGGCTTTGGTGGCCAGCTCCTTGTCTCTCATCCTCTCTACAGAAATACCCCTGTTTCCTTCATGCCACCCTGAGAATTGCCACTTTAAAGATGCAATATCAAAAAACAAGAGGACAGTGTTCACCTTTATAGGTCGCTGGCTACATCCTGCCTTCCCTCCCACAGCTTGGTCCACTCTACCTCATTCTCTTCCCACAGGGACCGCCATCCTCCCCAGAGCAGCTTGGGCTAACATACCACTCTGAAACCAGCAGACTGCTGCCTGGGTGGCTCCCAGCAGGAACTGGATGGAGGCAGATGAGGTTACTGGTACTTTACATCCAGCCTCCCAGGAGACCCCCAGCTACCTGCTGCTAGAACTTTGTCTGCAAATTTCTGTTTTCCTTCAAGTGAGGGATGGAGGTTAAGAGACAAGGGGCGATGTGATAGATTAAGCCCCAGGACAGATGACAGGAACTCAGCGGCCTCTGCTCTCCTCCTTAACCTCTTCAATAGAGGACCACAGACTTTGCTGGTAATTGGCCCATTCTTTCTTCTACCATGTTTCCTGCCAAAGCCTGAGAATCTCCATAATGCTGGGCTTCTTTCTGGAACAGACTTTAAATAATAGTTCTCAGACCCACAGGGTCCAGTGAACTGTGGAAAATATCAGTACAACAGGACCTGCAGGGATTTTACGAGTCTGGAAATGATCCTCCGGCCCAAGTGCAAATTGCAACACATTTAGAAAGGAGTAAAACTGTTTTTGCTTAAAGACAGGCTCAGTTTTTCAAAATACCCTGCTCTCTTGGGGTAAATATCTCCTGATATACTGTGCTGTCTTCATCTGAACAGCACTGCACTGAGATCATTTCTGACCATCTAATTCCAGGTACGTGGGCGTAGGCTGAAGTGGGGCCTTTATGAGCCACCATATCCACATGTATTGTCATTGCTTCTGAGAGAGATGAGGACGAAGTGACAAACAAGGCACCGAGTGGGTATCTGCCTTGATACTTTGTTGGTGGTGGTGTTTGTTTGACACAGGGTCTCAACTATGCGGTTCTGGCTGTCCTGGAACTCACCGTGTAGACCCATCTGGCCTCAAACTCAGAGATCCACCCGCCTCTGCACACAAGCCCAGCCGTTGCCATGGTGATTCTCCCCTACCCCCAAATGTTTTTAAAACCCATCTGACGTAAGGAATACACAAGGCGATTTAGAGTTTTAAGAGGGTTTAAAACAAATCCCCAAGGACTGATATGGCCGGCAGCACTCAAGAAAGCTGAAGTGAAAAGAATTCGGGCCAGCCTGATCTACATAGCAAGTCCCCGCATCAAAAATAAAACAACCCCTGTATCAAAAATAAAACACCCCCCTTTTCTAAAATATACTAAAGGAATAAAGTTGAGTACTGGCTCCTTCTGAGACGGCCCCTGTGGGCAATGTGAGCATTATTAGCGCTACTTTCAAAGTAAGAAAGGTAGGCCATTAAAATTTAAAGAAATGGTCTTTGAAACTTTCAGTCATGATGATTTACTGTCGGAATCTCCCGGTAAGAGAGCTAGCGAGAGCTACAGTATGCCAACATCGCCGGTTTCTGTTTCTGTCATGGGGATGGAATGTCTTTTGAACTGCTAAAGTAGATAATTCCATGCCTGGAAGAAAGAAAAAAAAAAAAAGAAAGAAAGGAGGTGGGGCAGGGGCGGAAGGGAAAAAAGATTCCCCTGGTTTCCCGATAACTGCCCAGTCGCAGCATTGGGGGAGCTTGGCGACACGTCTCACAGGCCCAGCGGGCACTGGGACCTACATGGTGCAACCCTTCACCCCTGGAGCAGAGAGGTCTTCTTTTCTCCTCCCAACCTTTGCTGTTTCTTGGTGGGCTTCTAGGTCCCGCAGTGCAGGATAATCCGTCTGGGAGCCAGAAGGGGGCGTTCAGCTCTGCCAGCTGCTACTCCAAAACAGGGGTTTGGTTTTATCAAGTGGAGCAAGAGGCAAAGGTTACCGAGGCACTGGGCTTCACTCCTCCTCTACTTTAGGCCTTGTGAGCACTCCATTCAGGTGAACCTCTCTATTTCTTCCTCCAGCCTTGCTAGCAGCCCAGTACAAGCTGCCCAAGACCCACACCCCAAGAAGACCCAGCCAGGTCCCTCTTGACTTACATCGGGAGCTGCCCCAGATGGGCCTGGCCCTCTCTTAATGGGAAAACTCTAGGGTCCTAAGACCAGGAAGAAGTCACACCTAAGCTTCAGCAAAAGATTTGGCCTCTAGTTATCAGAACATTTCAGATGCTGAAGACCCAATTGAGCCAGCCTCCACAGGACAGAAACCAGGGATAAAGTAATGATACTTCCTGGACAGACAGGAAGTACCAACCTGCAGACAGTGAGAACATCCACAGACCTATCCACCCTTCCACCCAGATGGTCTTTCTTCTCACCTGGGCACAGAGCAGCCTTTCCCCATATGCCAGTCCACAGCCTATTTAGAATGACTCCCCAAGAGCCAGGACAGTGTGGGACAGTGGCTCTTGCCAGCCCTTCAGATGACTTGGTACACCCTGGTTCAGACTGGGCCCTTCACTTTAGTGATACCCTACCAGCAATAGTGGGCAAAATTCACCCAAGGAGAATCCTTTCTTCTTTCTCTTTGTATTTTCAATGAGATAGGCTCTCATGTATACTAACCTGGCCTTAAACTCACTATATAACCAAGGGTGGTCTTGAACTCAAGATTCTTCTGCCTCAACCTTCCTATTACCGGAATTACAGGTCTATACCACTATGCCCGCTGATCTGACTTTTTAAATACTTTTCCTTGGTTGATTTCTGGCATCCCTGCCTACCTTAGTCGCTGTTTCTTATAAAAGAAAGCATTTAACTGAGGGCTGACTTACAATTTCAGAGGTTTAGTCCATTATTGTCATGGAAAGGAGCATGGTTGTAGGTATGGTACTGGAGAAGTAGCCAAGAGCTACACCCTAATCTGCAAGCAGAGGGAGGGGGTAAGGAGGGGGAGGGGGAGGGAGAAGGAGAAGGAGACAGAAAGAAACAGAGTCTAAGCCTAGCCTGGGCCTTTGAAACCTGAAATCCCACTCCAACGACACACTTCTTCCAACAAGGCCACACCTACTCCAACAAGGTCACACCTCTCAATCCTTCTCAAATAATGGCACTTCTAGGTGACTAAGCATTCAAATATATGAGCCCATGGGGGCTGTCCTTAGCCAGATCACCCATACTGCCTAATAACAAATCTAAATATACTGTCAACTCAGACAGGTGAATATTTTCACCTTCCGTTTATCTGTCCTTATTTTTTCTACAGAGTTCATTAGTTCAATGTAAAAAAAAAATGAATTATCAGAAAACAAACAAAAAAAGCCAGATAAGATGGTATAGGCCTACAGTCTCAGCATTTTGGAAGGCTGAAGCAGGAGGATTACTAGTTTGAAACTGTCTTTGGCTCTAATAATTTAATTCCTCTGAAGACTTGTAATGGCTTGTATATGCTTGGCCCAAGGGGTGGCATTATTAAAAAGTGTGGCCTTGTTGGAGTAGGTGTGTCACTGTGGGTGTGGTCTTTAAGGCCCTCATTCTAGCTGCCTGGAAGCCAGGCTTCTCCTGCTGGCCTTCAGATGAAAATATAGAACTCTCAGCTCCTCCTGCACCATGCCTGCCTAGATACTGCCATGCTCTTGCCTTGATGATAATGGACTGAACCTCTGAACCTGTGAGCCAACCCCAGTTAAATGTCATTATAAGATTTGTCCTGGGGCTGGTGAGATGGCTCAGTGGTTAAGAGCACTGACTGCTCTTCCAGAGGTCCTGAGTTCAATTCCCAGCAACCACATGGTGGCTCACAACCATCTATTACAGGATCTAATATCCTCTTCTGGTGTGTCTGAAGAAAGTGATAGTGTACGCATATAAGTAAGTAAATCTTCAACAAAAAAAAAAGTAAGATTTGCCCTGGCCATGGTGTCTGTTCACAGCAGTAAAACCCTAACTAAGACAACACCCATTGGCCGGATGGTCTGAGAGCTTAATGTATTACAGATAACGGAGCTTCCGGGAGAGTTGAATAGGTTTAACAATTGCCAGATGCTGAGGAACTGATAGTGGCAGATAGGAAAGGCTCTGCACACAGTTTTTCAGTAACCCCAGTTCCAGTCTTATAAATGAGATTGTTCCATTTCAGTAGACTTTGTGTGCATGTGTGTATGTGTGCCCCATGTAGCCTAGGGGTGTGTTTGCCAGTGCATGTGGACATGGCAGAGAGCAGTGTCTCTCTGTCTCATCATCATCATCATCATAATCATTATGATTTATTTTTTATTATTTTACTTATTAGATTGCTTTGTAGACCAGGCTGGCTTTAAACTCATAGAGATCCGCCTGCCTCTGCCTGCCAAGTCCTGAGATCAAAGGGCTGTGTCACCGGTGCTGGGACTCTCTACCTCATTTTCGAGATAGAGTCTCTCACTGGCCCTGAAGCATGGTACTTTAGCTAGATTGGATGGCCAGTGAGCTCCAGAGATCTGTCTGTTTCTGCCTCCCACCTGCCGCATCCAGAACTGGGGTAACGAGCAAGACACAGCTTGACTTTTTAGCTAGATAGAATCTGAACCTAGGTCCTCTGAACCATCTCTCCTTGATTTAATCACTTAACAATGATCCTTGCTCCTCTCAAAGTCTCAAGTTCCATCCCAGGCTGACACTCCATTGTTCCTCAAGAAAGCACACTTTCCTATAAACACTATGAGGTTTCTGCAGTCTTCTGGAGGAAAACGCCCTGTGATGATTTACCTCTCTGGATGGTACGAGTGACGGCCAAGCTGTAGGAAGACTCTGGAAACACTCAGGTCTCAGACAGGTGGGATCGGGCCCAAGATGGATGACTCGATTAGTCCTGGCCTCTTCCAGAGGGCTGACTAAAAAGAAGGCAGAAAGCTTCTGAATCGAGAATCTCCAAATTCCGTGAGGCTCACAACCCTGCTCAGCCAGTCTGAGGTCTGATTTCCCAAGGGCCAGAACCTCAAATCTTGGGAAACTGAGTCCCAGGGGGTTCTCACAGAAGGTGCTTGTGGGCAGCCCACAAGGTCTCAAAATGAGCATTATTCAGATGTCTAGGAGAGATGCATAGGTGAGGGGGGGAAATTTGTATTCATTGGCAGTGGCTTATAAAGTCTTGGTAGGAAGCCACCAAATAAAAAATTTAACACCTATTTAGTGCTTTAACACATTGTACGTAAAAAGAGTTGGTTTTAAGTCTCTCTCTTTAAAAAAAAAAAAAAAAAAAAAGTTTAGGTTTTATTAAAAAAAAAAGGTGCAAGTTTCAAAATTAATTTTGTTCAGCCACCTATCTATCCTAACTGAAATCTGAACTGACCCATTTTTGAACTCTGATTTTGAACTAGTTAAAAATTTTTTATTTCAAAATTCTTTTTTTTTTTTTTTTTTTTAAGTTTATAAGGTTTCTGTTCTGGATGAGGAGGCAAATAATCCAGCTGGCAGCTGTGGGTGAGTCAGCGCAGGCTCCCGAGCTGATCACCAGAGCTCATCTGGATGGTGGATGAGACCCCTGGAGTAGCAAGCAGCCTGTCAAGGTGGACACTAGAAATGCACTCTCAGTTAGACAGCTGAAGACTGATTGGGGTGGGTTTGAGGGGGAATGAGAGGGCAGGCTTCACAGGGAACAAGCACTGAGCTGTGTGAAGAGGACAGCAGGGGGCGGCAGTGAGTCGTGGGGATGGTGGTGTGGAAGTATGCTAGGGAAGCCCAGTGGTTAGGAAGAGGCCAGTGGTCCGTGATGGGAAGGGAGATGAGGAGTCATCCCTAAGCAAGCAGGGAACAGACAATGGAGGTACCTAAAGGGCTAGCCTTAGACAGTAGGGAGAGCTGGCCCATGCTGGCAGGAGAGGCAAAGGCAAGACACAAGAACACAGAAAGGTGGGCCTGATTTGGAGACAGTTCATGTCCATGTCTCCACAGTGGAATACAAAGCGTATTGTCTCCTTAGAAGAGCAAGACAAATACTGTTGGTCTGGTTAGACTGTAGGGTCGTGAAGGCAAGAGCCTTCTCCCCTGGGGCTGGCCAGGCATCAGGACACTTGCTAGACGATGGATAGGCAAACGGTCGTGGGACCTGAAACTAAGTAGTCGGTATCCCAGACAGTCTCCAGACAGAGCTAAGTGCTGTTCTGAACCATGTTGATGTACATCTGTCTCGTCCAAGCTCCCCTGGACCTCCAGCCAGTCTCCCCTGCCCTCCTTTGAACCGAGATTTGGGGGGTGAGCTTAGGCCACCTTGTCAAGTCTCCAGCTGTGTCTGACTCAGGCTCACTGTAGCGTGTCGCATCTGCATGCATCCAAGGCTCTTGTTTTTGTTCCCAGCAATACCACATGCTGTCATATGTGTGGCTGGCCCCAAAGAGGAGAACTCATGATCACTGTCACCGTCTCTAGAGGGTAATGAAAATTTGAAAAACACTTCTTTTTATACGTACTGTTACAATTCCATCACTGAGTCAAGACCCAGGGAACGTCAATTCGACACAAAACTGATATGTCCGTGCGTATGCCTAACATTTAGAGCTATCTGGAATCTTCTGGTCCACAGCAAAACGTAGAAGTAAGTGTCCTCCAAAGACCTTGTACCCCCAAAGGCAGAAAACTAGATCCCTGCCATATTTCATTAGGCATCGATCACAAACCACTGGGCCCAGCCTGTCCCAACATCACCGTCCCTTCCTGTAACCCTGATGGGTGGCCCTCACTTCTGAAAGAGTCTCTGGTTTAAAAGGCAGATGCCAGGAAGCTAGGTAGATGGCTCAGGCAGTAAAACATGTTGAGCAATCATGAGGGCCTTAGTGTAGATCCCCAGCAGTCACATAAAAAGAAGGTGTGGTGGTGCACACCTCTAATCCCAGCACTCTGGCGGCAGAGGCAGACAGATCTCTGAGTTCGAGGCCAGCCTAGTCAACAGAATAATTTCCAGGATAGCCAGGGCTACACAGATAGGCTCTGCCTCAAAAAAAAAAAAAAAAAAAAAAAAAAAAAAAAAAAACCAAGAAGACAGACACAGTGATGCGTGCCTGTAATCCCAGAAGTGTCAGGAGGGTAGACACCGAGAGATGCGCATTGGTTAGCTACTTCAGCCATATCTGTGAGATCTAGGCTTAGTGAGAGACCCTGTATTTTAAAAAGCTCTCTCTTTGTTTTTTGTGGCTGTCAAGAGGAAGCTGAGCATCTCCTTCCCAGCAAGGCTGTGGCCCTTTAATGCAGTTCCTCACGTTGTAGTGACCAGCCCCTCCCCCCAGCCATAAAATTATTTTGTTACTGCTTTATAACTGGAATTTTGCTACTGTTATGAATCATAATATAAATATCTATGTTTCTGATGGTCTTGGGTGACCCCAGTGAAAGGGTCACTCAACCCCCAAAAGGGTCATAAAAATGAGCTGTGGCCACAACAGTCCTGATGCTCTGGACAAAGAATAGAAGAATTACATGGTCCACATCAGTGGGAGAAATGACAGATAATGTTTTCCCATGAAACAATGTGTCTTTACCCACAGTGCAGTGGGTACACCTGCTATTGAGAATGGGGCCTTCTTGATCTAGAGGAACTGGAAAGAACTAGAGAGAACTGGAGAGAACTGGAGAGAGGAGGTATAAGTCTGTTTGCAGATGCACTGTGGGAGCCAATCTGAGTGGTCTCAACTTGGTTGTTGGAGAGAGAGACAGAGAGAGAGAGACAGAGAGAGACTTGCTATTATGCCTCAGCAGTTAGGGCCCAAAAAAACCTAGCAGAGTCCAAAAGCTTTTTAATCTCTGAAGCAAATGGTGTCCACCAATGTGTTATCAGAAAACCATTAAACAAAGAAGGTAAGAAACCCAGGACCACAGTGAGGGGCTAAACCTATTCCACCATGGGACCAGCCTCCATTAAAGAAAAAAAAAGCCTAAAAACTTGACCTGCTGCTGAACCCAAGTTCAAGCAAGGACCCCAGGACTTGTTCTTGGCCCCTGCCCCAGAGTTACTCCCTAGCTACTTCCTAACAACATGTAATCAAATGAGTCTGATTGTTTCAGATGTACTTTCAGACCTTCTGCTTCAGAGCAGCCACCTGTCCACGTTCCATAGTCACTCATGCCAGGCTGGACACCCCCCTACTTGCTCCCATTTTCCTGCAAAACCCCGTCCCAATGAGAGTTTGAGGCTACTTCATCAGACCGTCCTGTGGGCTTTTGGTGAGTAAGTCCAAACTTGAGTTTATAATAAAAAGATCCTAATGTAAGTGCATTGGAGGCAGCTCCTTGGTGGTCTTGTGGGTTTCACAAATGCTTCTTGGCACAACAGCAACATCCAGGATTCATGTCTCATTATCCGCCTGTCCTGAAACGCGAGCAGTAACATATCACAGGAGGAAATGATGAAAACAAGGAGGCCGTAGAACGAGCTAAACTTTTAGACAAGAGAATAAAAGAAGCCAAAGAAAATGGCAGCCAAGAAATAGGCTGTCCTTACTCAGAGCTCCCACTTCAGTCAAAACTAAGCTTTAAAGAGTAACAAATCAACCATCAGACCTTGAGTCTCCAATAACACCCACAAGCACGTGGGAAGTGATCAAGGAAGATACCTTGTACGGACCTCAGGCCTCAGTACACAACACATGTCTACATACATACGAACAAGTACTGAGAGACCAAATCTGTTGGGTTCGGACTTCATCTTAGAGAACCTGACCTAAGGTTGAACTCAAGTTAACGTGCAGGCTGGTATGTGGCACCTATTTCTAGACTACTCTTCCCCGAAACACCAGTTTTCAGGCTACACCTCAACAAAACCTGTGTCTGGCACCAGCTTCCAGGTTACCCCCAACAAATCTACACCCCCAGGTTACAAGCCCGCCCCTGACACATCACTTCCTGAAAACCACCAATCAGGAAGAAAACAGAAGTTAAGTTTATGGCTTGACTCCCAGCACCAGCCAATTGTGTTAAAGGTCATAATGCCCTCCCCCAATCAAGTGTGTTCCAGGCTAGATACCCCCTTCTTGCCTCTATAAATGCTTGCCTGAAACTGGGCTCAGGTGACCTCCTCCCATTCTTCTGTGTCAGAAACTTCGGTGTAGCCCAAGCTTCACTTGAATAAAGAGACCCTAATTCGGTTGCGTTTGGCCCCTTGGTGATCTTTTAGGGGCTCACGAAGGTTTAATGGCACAACAGTATAACAGAGGGAGAGAGAGGCAGAGACAGAGAGACAGAGACAGAGAAGCTGTTGCCTTAAATGACAGCCAATATCTGAGAATGAGTCACCTCCACCTGGAAGACCTAAGAGATCTGGGAGGATGGGAAGGGATGGGAAGGTTCCCCACCCCCACTCATCTGGTGTTCCTGGCATCCTGATTTTATCAGTCAGCCTGAGCTTCTCCTTGGCCATCCTACAGGAAGTAAGCCATCCTTCTAGTTTCTTTTTTGTCCCTCGTACTCCTGAATAGCCGGTGAGCACCATGGCCAGGTACAAGTCTATTTTTTAACTAATCATTTAAACTGGGGCAGCAGGGAAGAGGGCTGCTTTTTGGTTAGCTGAATGACCTCTTTTGTTTGAAAGAATCTTGTATACTCCGGCCTGGAACGGAACAGTCTCCCGTGTCAGCCTCCCAAGTACTGGGATTGCAAGCAGGCGCATGCTGCTGAAACAGGAGTTTCCTTCCTTGTCAGGCCAATGGGAGCCTGAGGGAGAAAGGTTGGAGACAAACCTAATTACTAAGTTAATACGTATTTATTGAGAACCTACTATATCCCAGCCACTGTTCTAGATAACTCAGCTTCCCTTCCCCACCCCACCCCAGGTCAGGTTCATATAGAATTCATCATGCCAGAGTAAGTGTCAGCGTTGGACCCTTTTGCCCTTCAGTCCCACCCCCTCCCACAATACACCCCCTCTCCGGTCTGCAGTGAGAATCCACCATCAGCGGCTCCTATCTCTCCGCCTCTCAGAACCACTCAGCAATCAGCCGCATCAGCCCCCACCCCCACCCAGCCGCAGTTGGTGGTATATCCACCCACCCGCTCAGGGATATGCCATGAGGTCAACTCCCTGCCACCTGCTTCCTCCCTCAGTGGCCACAAGGCAAACCCTAGCCTGGGAAGAGGAGGAGCCTGTCACTCACGGAGAAGAGATAAACATTGCCCGCCTTGACAGGAAAGCAAGGTTTCTAAGAAGCCTGTCCCCTTCCCATGGGGTTGGCCTGGTGGGGGGCATGGGGGGGTTGTTCGGGCAGAAGCGGGAGAACACCTGCAGTTGGTGAAGATGAGTGAGCAGGGGATACTCCTTCTTAAGCTTACACACAAACTACCTCAGGCTGCTGGGGGCTGGCAGCTCAAACACCCGCTACCAGTGAGATCAAACCCTTCAGACGCCTTAGGGAGTAGCTTTGCCGCCTTGGAGGGGAGAAGAGGAGCCCCTGGCGTCTGTTAAGGAGTTCATGAAACAGAATACCAGGGGGACGCGCTTGCTGGAGACTGGCAAAGCAGACCTGACGCTCAGGATCCTCCCCATTAAAACAGCCTCTGTGTACCAACCATGAGCCAGAGTTCCAGGCTCAACACGAGCTAGTCCATTATTGGAATAATAAAATTCCCAAAGCTTAAAAATAATTAAAATACACAGAGTTACGGGAGATCATTCTCTGATGAAAGGTTGGTCCCAGATCTATGACTCTCAGAATGGGGGGGGGGGGGGGGCAGGAAGAGGTTGGAATCATGCCACTGGTTTTTCTTTCTTTCTTTCTTTTTCTTTCTTTCTTTCTTTAAATATTCTTTTGTTTGTTTTTGGTTTTTTAAATTTTTATTTATTTATCATATATAAGTACACTTTAGCTGTCTTCAGACACACCAGAAGAGGGCATCAGATCTCATTACAGATGGTTGTGAGCCACCGTGTGGTTGCTGGGATTTAAATTCAGGACCTCTGGAAGAGCAGTCAGTGCTCTAACCACTGGGCCATCTCTCCAGCACCACTGGTTTTTCAACCATAAACCACCTTTACCCCTTTTAGAGCTCCTGGCTTGGTCTCTCCAGCCAGCCTTTGTCCTCCTCAGTGGCTCCAAACTCCAGTAAGCACCCCCAGAGAGCCAAGTACTTGGTCAAACAGACCACTCAGCCCACCCAAGCTTCTATGGCTTTCTAGCAAGTTCCAGGTGATGCCAGCCCAGGCCCTGAAAAGCCTGCTGTAGGAAATGGTTAAGAACAGCTGGTATGGAAACGTACTCTCCTGTCTTATGTGAGAAGGAACATGGGTTGGCTTCTCTATGGTGGCCCTTCCAAGGGCTGTCACGCCAGAGAAGCAACAGAGAGCCTGCCATCAGAAGTACACTCCCGACCGAGGCTCTGCCCACATTTGCAGATACTGAGTTGGCCTCCTTGTTACAGCTGGGGACATAGGCTGTGTGAACTGTATCATCGATCCTTTTCCATGAGTAGAGTTTATGGAACCTCGCTCAAAAAGTATGTTCCCAGAGTAAGGGGTGACTACAGGGGCACCCTTGACCCCAGTGACCACCCACCTCCCCAGCTATGGAAGACACTCACCCAGAGGAGAGGTCCCATTCTCACAGTTTACAGGGACCCTGTGACAAACATGCATCGTTTACACCAAAGTCAGGCTACACTCTAAACGTCAGCAATGGCTGTAATCACAGTACACTGACAAAACACACCTGTGCAGAGCGGAGAAGCCACAGTCTGGAAGGGCAGAACTCCAGAAGCCACTTCCATTTTCTAGAATGCTCCCATCGTACAAGAGATCTCGTTGTCTCACAATTACGCGTGTGATGGAGACAGGTGTGGGTTCTCCTTCTTGCTCAGACAGGGAGCCTACTCAACCAAGGCCTCCTCCCATGGTTCCCTAGAAACACTGGGGACTTGAGAAATCTGTTCAATTGAACTATGAAGAGGCCTGGGCCTGCAGGGTGTAGCTCAGGGCCCTCTAGCTGAGACTACACAGAATCAATGCACAGAGCCACCCAGCTGGGAATGCACGTAGTGGTTAAGCCTGTGCCCCAGGCTGTCTGTCCCAAGCCTTCAAAAACTGCCCTGTGCTTCTAAAGAGGCAATGATCTTTGGACTTGGAAAAGCTCTTCCATGGTGGCTGGTTCTCAGAACCAGCCACAGCTGGTATATGGTTACTAAGGCTTTTCTGCTCAGTGTTGAGACATGAGTTGGGTTGTTGGGAAGGGTGGAAGGGGAGAGAGCTCGTGTCACAGACATACACTAACACAGAGGCACCAGCTAACTCAGCAAGCTGTCATTACCAGCAGACTTACCCTTTGCACACCCTTCAGGAATCCGTCACACGTTTCTTTTAGAACTCAAAAACTATGTCACTTTATCTCTCTTAGAGTCTATGTAATTGAGTCCCCTCTACGGCCACCAAGAGCCTAAGAGTTAAGTTTAGTAAAGGTGTCAGGTTTGGGGCTACTGAGATGGCTCTGTAGGTAAAGGTGCTTTTGGTCAAACCTGGCTGACTAGTCCCCAGGGCCCACACGGTGAAAGGAGAGAACTAACTCCCACCATTGCCCTCTGACCTCCACAAGCACCTCATGGCATGTGTTTATGCATGAACCGATAAACAAACGAATGAAATGAAAATTTTTTTTTTAATTTAAGTTTTGCATATACTCCCCGGCCCTCCGTTCCTATGGTTCTGAAAATAGGATGACTATTTAATAATAATCTCACTATCATTTATTTGTGGTAAGCCACTCAAATGTTTTCTCTGACTCCCTCTTTTAATAGACTGGGTCTCATAAGGCTCAGCCTGGCCTTGAACTCATTCTGTGGCAGAGGATGACCTTGAATTCCTGATCCTCCTACTTCTGCTACTCTGAGTTTATGACGTTCTGGGGATTGAACCCAGAGCCTCATGCTTGCTAGGCAAACACTCTACTCACTAAGCTCACTGTCTTCCCAGACCCCTTGTCTTTACAAAGTATCGATCAGTTCAGCCCCAAACAGGGATAAATGCAGAGGATTACACCCAGAGAAGACAGATACAGAAATGCCAATGGCTTCCCATAAAGCAAAACTCCTGGGAATGAGTATGGTTGAGGATGGAGCATGATCTAGTGATAACACAGTAACTGTGCACAAGACCTGGGCCTAAGACAATTGATCTGCTGTATGTTTGCTTGACTGTGGTGTGTGGGTGTGTGTGTGGAGGGGGTGTCTTCCTTCCCTGGGATGTTGGAGGACTGTTTTGGTCTTATTTGGGAGAGAAATATTTATGTTGTTGGTGGTGGGGTTTGTTGTGGGTGGTGGTGGTCTGGTTGCTTTTTGTTTGGGGGGGGGTTGTCTGTTTATCTGTCTGTTTGTTTGTTTTGAGAAAGGGTCTTTCTTCAAAACCCTGGCTGTCCTGAACCTGTTTCTGCCTCCCAGTTCTGGGATTAAAGGCACCATTGGGATGCTATTTAAATTCAGTCTTCCAGGGAGAGGAGCTCAGCAGCCCAATGCTAATAAGCACCATCAAGCCCCCTATTTCCAAAATCCTATGGAAAAACAGAAGAAAAAAGTATTAAAGCCCTTTCCCTCCATCGTTTTCCCCACTCCAGTCATCAGTGTAGAAAACAAGCCTCAGGAAGTGGACTCACCAGTAGCCCAGTGGGGTAGGGCTAAGTTAGACCCTAGGCAAGCCTTAGACACCCAGGTCCTTGGTCCTGGAGAAAACCCAACACTCCCTGAGTGCAGAGATGGCCCACCTGGAACTCCTGCAGCCCCAGGGCACTGCTGTGCTGTCTCCAAAGCCGCTGCAGCCTGGCTAGAGGCCCTGCCACACTAGTATGGTTCTAATTCCCCACTAATCCTCAGAAGCCTTGGTCTCTGGAGTTGCTGTGTTGGGTGTTCTGGTACTAGGGGCTGCATGAGCCGCGCTGGCCCCTTTCCCTGACTTTCTTTAAATATAAATTTTTAAATGTGACTTGGAGATAAAAGCAGAAATGCCAAACGTAGGGAATGCTTTCTTGTGTTCATTACAGCCCTGGGGAGCACCCCACACAAGGAACTGCTCAGAGCTGCCGCCAAGAGGAGGTCTGCTTTTCCAATAAGCACTTCAAACGGCAGAGCATGTTTTTGGCTCAAGCAGGCAACTGGGAAGCCAACAGTTAATAGGGTTAGGCACTGAGGCAGGGCTCCCTGCCACCGGGGAAAAGTCTGGGCTGCTGTTCATAGAGGCTTTCACAGCAACTGAGCTACAGACACTTGTCGGACCCTCCCAGAAAAGCAAGCGACACAACCCTTTGGACATGGCTGAACAGAGGTTCCAAGATACAATCGGTTTTCCAGTTACTTGTTTCCCTGTGCCATATTTCCTCTGAATTTTTTTTTCATCTCAGCTTGCTTCACCATAAGGTTCCAACCATGATCCAAATTATTCTATCGGGTTGGAATTCTGTTGATCCTGGCATGGGGCACACCAAAAGGAACCAGTGTTGATGTGTGGGGGCTGGTGTGGTGGGTGGGTAGGTGGGCAGACACACAGACTAGCTGGTGGCCATGACACTGCCGGATGAAGAAAGGCTTTGCAGTTTCACATCCCAGACTCAGAGGTGAGAAGCCTTAAAGTAAATGACATTTAGAGTTCCCCACCGCTCCCGGCCAGAGCTCCCTTCTAAGCCTTGCTCTCTCTGTGGTACCAGCTTGCTGCCCAAATACCCTAATTGCACCTTCACCAGACAGCCGCATTTCTCCTTGTTCCCACCTGGTCCTTTCCAGACAGGCCACAGTCACGAGAAACTTATATCTGTCTGAGTTACTCCTCATCGGCTGGTTACCAGGTCTCCCCTCGAGGTACCACTGAGACGCCAGACTCTAGCTTTCTTCCAGGTGGCACCCCTGAAGTCACAGCCGGGCACATACTTTCTGAGCTGGGAGGGGAAAGTTCTTTGCACGGGCGTGAATCGAGCAGCAAGGATTGCCAAGTGCCATGTCTAAAGGACTGTGGAGCTGCAGGCCCCTGGGCGCTCTCCTTAGGGTTCTCAGGAACAGGTTGGGACGGGCACAGGCACCAGTTTCAATAGCTGAAGGCTTATCTCTTTGAAGTCTTGGTTCAAGCATCATTCTTACAGTAAGAGCCCTCCAAACGGCTACATTGAAAATTACAAAAAGAGCCCAGTATGACACGGTGCACACCTGGAAGCCCTGGACTCGGAAGACTGAGGCAGGAGGATCCGGAGACAGGGTCTCAAAACATTAATATATGCATACATACATATAAACACACCCATCCATTTACAACCCACATACTTCCTCCTTAGCCCCGTTCCTAGTGTTTTTTTTTTAATTCTTCAAATTACTTTTACTGTCTACTCTGCCATGCAATTAACATATTCTCCATACTAGATATTGATCACATTTGTCCCACGCAACCCCAACATAAATAGACAAGTCCACAAGGGAAGGAAGGACCTGCCCTGGTCACTGCCAAATCCCGTGAGCCTGAAACAGGCTCAACAACTTGTTTCAAACAACTGCCTGAAGGAGGAAGCGAAGGCATCTCAGGTGGTGGCCAGAAACCCGGTGCGTGAGCTTTGGCACCAGCTAGACTAGAGTCTGGAAACCTGCTACACTTAGAACCTGCTCCTCTCCCTCCAGCAGCAGCAGACAAAGACCCGAGGGCGTGGCTGCGGACTATAATTTAGGTTTGAGGGTTCTTACCAGGTTTGCATGCCGCAGGCTAAGCATTCCTCCCCAAACATCCCAGAGACTATGTCCCATGGACTCTTGCCACCTCTACCTGTAGGGACTTAGAATGTGTGTGTGTGTGTGTGTATGTGTGTGTGTGTGTGTGTGTGTGTCTGTGTGTGTGTCTGTGTGTGTGTGTGTCTGTGTGTGTCTGTGTGTGTGTGTCTGTGTGTGTGTGTCTGTGTGTGTATGTGTGTGTGTCTGTGTGTGTCTGTGTGTGTGTGTGTCTGTGTGTGTGTGTCTGTGTGTGTGTCTGTGTGTGTGTGTGTGTGTGTGTCTGTGTGTGTGTGTGTCTGTGTGTGTGTCTGTGTGTGTGTGTCTGTGTGTGTCTGTGTGTGTGTCTGTGTGTGTGTCTGTGTGTGTGTGTGTCTGTGTGTGTGTCTCTGTGTGTGTCTGTGTGTGTCTGTGTGTGTGTGTCTGTGTGTGTATGTGTGTGTGTCTGTGTGTGTGTGTCTGTGTGTGTGTGTGTATGTGTGTGTGTTAGGGGGGTGGGGGCTGAAAAGAACCATGACTTTCTGGTGGGGGTTTCTGGTATAGCTAATAAGATTACAGGGTTTCTTTTTTCTGGGCAAGAGAATGAGGAGGAGGAGGCGGAAAACAACAGCAACAACAACCATCCCTACCACCACCACCAACAACAACAACAACTTGGGAGCCGAAAGACACAACTGGAAATGCCCACGCAGTCTCAACAAGATGTGACATACACCAACAAAAGGGAAGGACCAGGGTCAGAACATCCATCCATAGGGACGAACGACAGGGCAGGCAACCTGGCTCCAGCTGTGCTGCTAATGGTCCCATGACTTTGAGCTAGCCCCTCTCCTGGACCTCAGTTACCAGCACAGCCCTCCTGGGTTGTTCCTTTAGAGCCATCCTTTCCAGCTGGGCTCTGGCCAGACACAAGGCCAAGCCAGCAGGGAAACTGGTCCCAACTGGGGGCTGCCCAAATTTTCCTGGCTGGCCCCTGGTCCCACCTGAGAGACTTCATTTCAGGGTCCCCATTAGAGAGAGCAGGACTCATTCTGACACAGCACATCTATCCCCCCATCCCCCACCCCCTCATGTCTGACAAAGGATTCCCCTCTGAACCCTTAGGTCTGTTTTCTGCCCACAGCCCAGGCCCAGTCTCTGACACCCTGGGGTCAAGCTGAGCTCTGTGATGACACTGGTCATTTGGATTCTAGGAGAGACGCTGTTCTTCAAATCAAACCAGTTCTCTCTGGACCCCTGCCACCACTGCTCCACTGATGGAAAGTGTCCACTGGCCCCAGGGAAACCTTTGAACAGTTCTGTACAAACGGAACCTACCAGGGATCTGCTATGTGGCTCGAGGGGTCCCTTGGGCCTCAGTTTCCCCTGGACTGGAGTGGCTCCGTGCCAACTGCCTGGGAATGGGGACCAGGCTCCTAGTAGCATGGACTTCATAGAAGAAAACCAGGCTCTGGAAATGAGAGCTGGGGTCGGGAAAGAAGCACACAATCTCCCCAAGTGTCTTCCTCTGCGATCCCCTCAGAAGTAGGCTCTGAGGAAGCTGGCAGGACAAGGCATGCGTCCTCCAGACTAGGGATGGGCAAGTTTCTTTTATCCACATGGCCTGTCTCCAGAAACAAGGGACTCTCCTTTCCAGAATAAAGCCTTAGCCCTAAAAATAGAACACATAAACACACACGCAGCCATCAAAACTCAGAAGCAACCCTTTGCTCCCCAACCCCATAAACATCGAAAGTCCCTTACAAACGGTTTTACATGTCACAAAATCAGAGGCAAACCTTGTGTGTGGAAACCTTTATTATTAAGACCCACGCGGCTCAGCTAAAGGCAGAGAGAAAGAAACCACGAGAGAGAACGACAGGAGCTGACCAGCAGGTCCCTTGGCTTGGGGAACTTGCTGGGAAGGAGACAAGGAACCCAGTGAGGTGAAGTTGGGACAGGCAGAAAGTATCTGGGAGCAGCCCCCAGAGGTGAGTCCGGGAGGAGGCAGAGCGCAGAGCTGGTGGACTGAAGGAACCTGTGAGTAGCTGCAGGCGTTCCCCCAGCACCGGCACATCTAACTCCAGGCGCTGCTAGGCAGCCGCCAACATTAATTAGGTACAGATGCAGGCGCAGGGCAAGCCTCGGCCAGGAGCCGCTCCCCGAGGCGCGCGCCCAAGGCGCAGCCACCGCCTCCGCAGCCCCGACCAACAGCCGCCGGGAGCCCGGAGCTTTCCCCGCGGCGCCACAGCGCCCCCTCATGGTAATCTTAGGCAGAGCGGCTTCAGAGAACGGCGGACGCGCAGCCTGGAAGTCAGTACCTTCAGTGCATCACACAGACATATATTCTGAGTGTTTAAAAATCCTAATGCCTTGTTGGCATCCCATGCTTGGTAAAATCGAATATGAAAACTGGACTCGGTCACCAGGGCTTCAAAAACTTTCTGCAGGGGAGTTTCCAGCCCGCAGTCAAGTTCAGAAGCATCTGTCCTACAGCGGTAGTTCTGAACTTGAACAACCTCAGAGACAGCGTAAGGCGAGGACTGCAGGGCGATACCCGGAGTTTCTGATCTCATGGGTCTGTGGTTGGGTCTTGTGACTCGGCTTTTCATTTCCCAGGATATAAACAGGACCGGCAGAGATTGAGCGTTGGCTGGGAGCTCGCTAGAAATTCAGGCTTAGAGAGCACCTTCCACCTGCTTAATCACACTCTGTTTGACACACTCAAAGGAGCCCTCTGACACCGTGGCTGAGAAATGTACTTTTAAGCATTCCTTGGTCATAGTTCACACAGCAAGCTGGAGGGAGAGCTTCTCACCCTCTCCAAGAGTGCTGTATCAGAGGCCAGGATAGGATGTCCCAGATCCTATCTGGGATCCAATCATCTTGAGCGACATATGGGAGAAACTAAGGCCCAGAAGATAAAAGGATGCCTCAAAACCTGGGTTCCGGGGTGACCTATCATCCCTGTGGGTTTTGATTTGTCTCCTCCACCAATCAGGCAGCTAGCTGTCAAGGGCTACTGCCTCAGCTCTGCTTCATAGGAGGGGCTGAGGAAGCGGGGCACAGAAAAATGGTGGCTGAGGGTGGGAAGCAGGCAGATGTACAGGGTGACTCAGGGCAGAGGTTTGGGAGGATGTGTCAGCTTCTGACCCTCAGCGCTGAGACGCAGCCATCACCTGTTCGTAATTATTCGTCTCAATTCTCAGGGGAGGACTAGAAGCCTATCTTATGAAAGTCTGTAGCACTGGGCCTCCTGTCCCCAAAGTGGACCTCGAAACAGCATATGATGGGTCTCCATTTTCTTTGTTGATGCCGTCCAGTTATTTGGCTAAGCACTGAGTGATGGGTGAGGCTGTACAGGCCTGGAGACCATGCTGACAGCAAACATAAATTTGAGGAGTGTGTGGTGAGAACTTTTGGTGGCCATTTTTTTTACTTTAATTTTTTTACCTATATACTTTACATCATGCTCCCTGCCTCCCTCCCTCCTGGCCATCCTCTCCCACAATCCTTCACTCCATTCCTCCTTCCTTCTCCACTGAGTAGGGGGGAGGAACCATAAGTATCCCCCAACCCTGGCACATCAAGTCTCTTTGAGGCCAGGTACATCCCACTGAGGCCAGACAAGGCGGGTTGGTCATTATTATCATGGGTATACAGAGACATGTAATAGTTTGGCTTTGACCATGGTTTAGAGTCCATGTAAGAAGCCAAATAAACACGCGAATACAGGAGAAATAACATCATAAGTCCAGAGAGTTCAGTGTCCACAGAAGAGCAGGTAGATACTCAAGAGACACTTACATGGCCCAGGGACATCAGAGTAGGCTTCCTGGAGATGTGACAGCCATCACAGGAGGGGCATAGTTATAGCAGGAGGATGTTAGATGGGAACCACACATCACGTTACTGTTCTATTGCTGTGAAGAGACACCACACCAAGGCAGCTCTTATAAAAGAAAGCATTTAATTGGAGGTTTGCTTACAGTTTTAGAGAATCAGTTTATGATCATCATAGTGGGAAAGAGGCAGGCATGGATGGCTCTGGAGTGTTAGCTAAAAGCTTTACATTCTAATTCAAAGACAGCAGGCAGAGAAAAAAGAAGAAAGACTGGGCCTGGTGTGGATTTTTAAAACCTCAAAGCCAGGCACACGTCTGCTCCAACAAGGCTGAACCATTGTCATCAAAGCCACGCCCACTCCAACAAGACCACACCTACTTCAACAAGTCTACCCTTTCTAATCCTTCTCAAACAGTTCCACACCCTAGTGACCAAGCATTCAAATATGTGAGCAGATGAGAACCATTCTTATTCAAACCACCACACACAGTCTTAGCTACTCCCCTACCCTGTTATCAAGGGCCAAAGTAAGTTAGCTTCACTCTGAGACTGTTTGACATCTCTAAAGAGGATATCTGGCTGGAAAGAGGGCTCGTATCAAGATGGCCAAGGCTGAAGAGAGTTTAGGACAGACCGCCTTGAATTTGAAGTTGATGTGTGCATGCTTTCTCCAGGATTCTACAGAGAGCCATCTACACTGTGGGGTTGGTTGTGAAAGTAATTAAGGTTTCAGGAAGATGCAGACTTCCCAGAGGTCAGCGTGTTACCCAAACTTTGACTGTAGTGAACGAAATGAGAACATAACCACGCCAAGGTACGGTTAAGAGGAAGATGTTTATTGTTGATGTGAGGGAGAGTCCAGCCAGAGGCATCTGGAGGAGTCCAGAGCAGGGAGAAAAAGTGGTGCACCAAACAGCCAGCAGACTGTGAGGACTTTGTATATTAACAGGCAGCACAGATAGCTGTTTGTCCTGGGTTTCTTTAGGACCTGCCATTTGGCCTTGCTCATCTCTGGATTCTTTGTTCTCTTGGTCTCTCTCTGTCTCCTTTGCTCCTCCTTCTTCCCTTCCCCTCCCTCCCCCACTGTTCTCACAGCCTAGATTTGTGGTCTGTGCCCACTTAGACTATTTTGGATGACCATATTTAACATTCTATGTTCGTTTCCATTTTCTCCCAAAAAAAGCTCCGAGCAAACAATCATTTTTAAAGATTTAATTTATGATATGTGGGAGTGTGCATGTGTGTGTGTTTGTGTGCATGCATGTGAGAGTGCATATGCATAGCTGTTGTGTACGCATGCTTGTGCATGTGTGTGTGTGTGTGTGTGTGTGTGTGTACTTTCCCCACATGCGTGTAGTTGCATCACACGCATACTACATGCCTGCAGAATCTGGAAGGCACGAGAGCCACTGGAACTGGAGTCCCAGGCAGTTCTGGCATCAAACAAGTGTCAGAAACTGAACCCAGTTCTGCAAGAGCAGCAAGTGCCCTTAGCGGCTGCCTCATCTCTCCAGCTCCCAAATGATCGATTTTCCTGTTAAGTCAAAAAGGAGTGGTATTTGTTTTCTCGAGGGCCTTGCTCTTTTGGGTTCCCAGCCACACTGCCCTGTTATCTGCCTTACAGAAAGCAAAAAAAGAAAAAAAAGAAAAAAAAAGCATTGAGTTGAACATTAGCCAGAATGACTGAGAATGGGGCAAAATGCACAGAGCCCCCTAACCACAGTTGATTGTTCAAACAAGAAGAAACCCTGTGGCCGGCCACATCTCCAAGGGATTCCAAGACATACTTTTTATTGCAGTTAATAAATATTTACTGAATTCTGTGCCAGGTGTGCTCAGCCATTTTTGAGTTTCAGTTAAACTCATATCTAGTCAAGTTGTCAACCAAGAATAGCTACCACGGCACCAAATAGAGTAAGCTAACTCTGAAACAGGCCTAAGCTTAGGAGTTAAGGGACTGGAGAGGTGGCTCAGTGGTTAAGAGCACTGACTGCTCTTCCAGAGATCCTGAGTTCAATTCCCAGCTACCACATGGTGGCTCACAACCATCTGTGATGGGATCTGATGCCCTCTTCTGGTGTGTCTGAAGACAGCTATAGTATATTCACATAAAATAAATGTCTTTTTTTAAAGAAGAAGTTAAAGGGTCTCATCTAAACCATGGACTGGTCAGACAGACACCTTAGAATGGCACCCAGGACAGTGGAGGGAGAGTGAGGCTCTGGGCTGACCACAGGCCCAAGAAGGGGGACATCTGGGCTGTCCTGGATGCAGGTAACAAGGGTGAGACAGATCGTGGAGAGGAGAGGCGAAATGGTTCAGTCTCCTGACTTCCTGGGCTGTGGGAGGTGACACTGTGCTGTGTGCTATCTAATTACTGTTCCCTTGACACACGCTGTGGAGTCCCCTGGAAGAGGGATGCTCAGCTGAAGAACGGCCTCTGTCAGATTGGCCTGTGAGCGTATCTGTGGAACATTTTCTTTCTTTTTCTAGTTTTATTTTTATTTTTTAATAGATAATCTTTACATTTACATTTGAAATGTTATCCCCTTTGCCCACCCCACTCCCATCCCCCCTCCCCCTCTGCTTGTCTTCACAAAGGTGCACTAGCTCCCAATCACCCTCTCCACCTCAGTGCCTTGGCATTCCCCTACATTGGGAAAACACACCCTCCCTGGACCAAAGGTCTCTCCCCCCATTGACGCCAGACACTGCTATTCTCTGCTGCATATGCACCTGGAGCCATGGGTCTCTCAATGCGTGCTCAGTGGTTGGGACATTTTCTTTCTTTCTTTTAACTTTTTTGTTGATTCTTTGTGAGTTTACACCCTGCACCCCAGTCCTACTCATCTCCCTGGCTCCTCACATCCTCCTTCTGTCCTTGACCCCCCCCAATAAACACACATACACAAACAACATCACACACTGTTTACAAATAAACAAACACACACACACACACAAACAATATCACACACTTGTTATACCTATTGAATGCTCTCACTGCCCCTGGGATGAAAGATTTCTTTTTGGCTCAGCATTTTGAAGTTTTCAACCCATGGTCAGTGTGATGGATAGTGTTTTGCCAACTTGAGAGTGGGCTAGAGTCATCTGAGAGGAAGAAACCTCAGTTAAGAAAATGCCTTCAGAAGACTAGGCTGCAGGCAAGCCTATAGGGCATTTTTTAAAATATGTGATCAATGGGGGAGGGCCCAACCCACTGTGGGTGATGCTTTCCCTGGGCTGGTGGTCCTGGGTTCTATAAGAAAGTAAAGTGAGCAAGCCAGTGAGCCGCACCTCTCCATGGCCTCTGCCTCGACTCCTGCCTTCAGGTTCCTGCCCTGTTTGAGTTCCTGTCCTCCCCTGACTTTCTTCAATGATGGACTACAATGAGGAAATATAAGTCAAATAAACCCTTTCCTCCCAAAATTGCTTTTGGCCACAGCGTTGCAGCAACCAAAACTCTAACAAAGGCACCCAGCTTGATTGATTGCTGTGGCCAGTCATGTTGTAGGCCACGGACCCATGTGACTCCAAGGACCTATGTCCTTGACCCAGTCCCTAACTCCTGCTTCCCAGCACCGTCATATTATGAGTCCACCAAGGGATTAGGTCTGAGTCTTCAGACCTAACCAATTCCCCAAGCCACTGCCTTAATGCACGAGCCTCCTCCGGAGCATAATCCAGGGCATTCTGGTTCTGTAGATGCACAGGCAGAAAAGGGACTCTTAATGGAGGGCTTTAACCCAAGTTCCAGGAATGGTGTGACAATCTCAGAGCACATTTCCTTTAGTTCTCAGAGGCCCTGGAAGCCAGTGGGCTGGGAACATTTCCAGGTTAAGCTCCCCTGCATCTGCATCCCCTCCCCCACCCTGCAGCACACATGTCCCCAGCCTCAGGAAACTGCTTATGATTGCTCACTCTCCCTGCTTCTTTGGTAGATCTGCCTTGCCCCCAGAATCTTCTCATACCTAATTGTCCCAGTCTCCAAGACCCAACCAAGTCAGGCATTGCCTCCTCTAGAAGGCCTCCCTGGATGCCCCACCTCCTTCTCCTGACACAGTGGGCCGTATTATTCCACACTGATCTTTCCCATATGCTAGTTCCAGCTTGCATGGTGTTCCTGATCCAGAGACGGGGTCTGTCTTCCCATCCCTGGGGTCTAGATGGGACTTGTGGCTTCTGAGGCTGAGTTATTGAAAGGGTAACACTTCTCTCTCCTCTCACTGTGCTTGGGGACACACGAGGGAGTCCGGGCTGTACCCGATGGCACAGACAGACCATCTTCGCTCCCTTCGTTGCACCTTACCCCACAGTAATGCAAGAGCCTTGTGAGCACTGCTATTTTAAGCCGTGGCATTTAAAAGCAATTTGTCACTCAGCAAGGGACAGAAACACTTCTCTGGGATCCCTTGCCTCTTGCTCAGAGCATTTTTCCCACAGTGGCTGACAAAACGTCTCTCCTGCTGCATTTCGATCACTCGGAGACTGAGGTCATCACGCCACCTGCCTTCCCTGGCCAGACACATTCCACGAACGTTTACCCAGTGAGCCCCAGGAAGGAAGCGAGAATCCGGCATGTCAAAGGTGAGCTCCCGTGGTGACGGAGCTGTGAGCCACATGTCTGGCCACACAAGATGGACGCTTCAAAGCAAATGCAGCATTGATGGGATGTTCCTCTAAACTGTACAGGTTTTGCACATGACGGCTGTGTCCTGCTGTGGCATGAAGAGGTTTGTTTGTCCTCCACGGAAGCCATCGGTCCCATCGGTCCAAGTACCAGGCCTACACTGTATCTCAAGGACCTCCTAAGCAGGGATTTACGACCACAGCAACCTCCCAGGAGCACTTGTGGTTTGCAGCTCTTCTGTTTTGTGTCATTTGGTTGGCAGCCTTGTCATTGATGAGATGGGAACAAAGACCCTGCTATCTATCGGTAAGGGAAGTGGCCACCGGGGTCCCTTGCCTGGACCTCTGACTCCGAATCCCAGCCCTCATACACTCCAAACGCAGTCAGTACAGTTGCTACTAGGCGTGGGTCCTGCTAGAATATGCTTGGGGTTGATTGACCATGTAGGGATTCTCTCTCAGCCCAGTGTTAAGCAAGCACAGAAAATCTACATGCAGCCATATTGCACTGGATTCAACTAGTACATCTGCTGCCTGAAGAAACAACATACATATACACATATACTTTCTCACATGTGTACACATATATACACAAAACACTCATATACACGCATGCACACAAACATATACATATATGCATACAACACATGTATACACATATATTCATGAATGCATATACATACAAATACACATAAACTCACAGACACACAAACACACATACATTCTCTTACATATATGCATAGACATTCACACATTCTTACCCACATGGATACATACATACTGTGAAAGTTTGAATATGCTTGGCCCAGAGAGTGGCACTACTAGGAGGTGTGGCATCGTTGGAGTAGGTGTGCCACTGTGGGTGTGGGCTTTAAGACCCTCTTTCTAGCTGCCTGGAATCCAGTCTTCTTCTGTTTGCCTTCAGAACAAGATGTAGAACTCTCAGCTCCTCCACGCCTGTCTGGATGCTGCCATGTGCCTACCTTGATGATAAAGGACTGAACCTCTGAACCTGTGAGCCAGCCCCAATTAAATGTTGTCCTTATAAAAGTCGCTTTGGTCATGGTGTCTGTTCACAGCAGTAAAACCTTAAGACACATGCATACTCTCATTCTCTCACTCTCTCTCTCTCTCTCTCTCTCTCTCTCTCTCTCTCTCTCTCCCCCTCCCCTTCCCCCCCCTCTCTCACACACACAGAGATGGAGAGAGAGAGAGAGCCAACTAACCAAGATGGCAAAGATGCTCTCTTCCCAAACTAACTAAATAACTAAGAATCAAATTATCTGTGCTACATCTGTCTCACAAGTGTTGACTATTACATCTAGGTGTACAAGCATGTGTGCCTACACCCTGTTTCTCATGAGCTCATGTGGATTAGGATGCTCTGTGACCCCCTTCTGCATGCCTCCAAGTCTTGGTGGTATCTCTAAGGCTGGCATCGCTCCAGCTAAGGGCCTGGCAGGAAGGACACAGGCTGTGAAGTCACCAGTCCTCAGTTTACGGCGAGCTGTCAGCAGGTGATGGATGCCCGGGGTGGGCTGTAAATAAGGGTAATGAAACTCTGCAGGCCTCAGCCTCCCGGGACACACGCCCCTCCCATCAATCTCTCACAATGACTGCTTGGCATTCAGGCTTCCGCTTGACCTGGCTCCAGTGGGCCCCAAGCATTCTTCTTCAGCAGACAGCACCCCCTTCCCAGGCCCAGAACAGGTAAACCTGGGAACACCCTGCCTGGTGACATCTGCATGCCTTGCCATCCCGAATGACAGGGACTATTTTTCATCAACCCAAGCACTGTTCCTCGCAAGCCAGTCCCCCCCCCCACAGCAGAGCTGTGTCCCCTCCGCTGGGCTGGGGTGGGGGTGGACGCTAAGTCACGTGGGTCTTACCCGGCAGCTGCTTCTCTGGGCCCCATCCCAGTGAGTTCATCTATGGGAAAGCTGCTCTTTGTGGTCTTTCCAGTGTGGGTGGGCACAAGCCAAAGGAGGCAAACACAACGGTCTACACTCTCGTTCTGAACTCAGATATAGCAGTTATTCTTTCAAAAATATTAAAAACTATTTTTAATTGTGTCCGCATATCTGCATATTTGCACCTAATAGCATGTCCTCACCGAGACCAGAGGTGCTGGCTCCCCCTGGAGCTGGCCTTATAGGTGCTTTTGAGGCACCTAACAGGGACTCTCAAAGTGTTCTTACCACCAAGACTGCTCCAGCCCTGACAGTTACATTTTATTACCATTTTTGTCCTTCAACCATCCTGAAAATATCCACCTCCAGTGTCCACCTATGCATGCCCTCCCTCAGGCACAGAATGTCTCTGAAGCATAGCTCCCAACACTTGTGTGCTAGTGCTTTGGTCCTCAGCTGGTGGTGCTGTCATCGATAGGTTCTGGCATTCAGTGGGTTAACCCACCAACGGATTCCCCTGTCATGGCGGTATTGGGAAAGCGTAGCATCAGGACTTAGAGTCTAGCTGGAAGAAGTGGATGACACGGCTTTAGAAGCTCCGGCTTATGCTAAGCTTTACCTGATTTTTGCTCTGTTTCCTCGAAGGCCAAGGCATGAACAGCTTCCCTTCAGCCATGCCTTCTGTAGGGATGCTTCCCTTGCCTTGGGCGCAGAAACATGGGGTCAAGTGATGATGAAAGGAAATCTCAGAGACGCTGAGAACCAGAACTTAGCTTCCTTTTACATCTGTTGGCCACAGGGATGAAGAGCCGTCTAACATCTAACACATCCCTCAACAGACAGCCTTGGGTAAAGTTCCAATCGCATGTTTCCACATCAAGAGTGAGGGATGCCTAGATGGCAGGTGCCCCCTCAGTACCTGCATCCAGATCATGTTGACCAGAGTCACGAGGTGTCTTAGTTAGGGTTTCCATTTCGGTGAAGAGACACCATGACCAAGACAACTCTTATGAAGGAAAACATTTAGTCGGGGCTGGCTTACAGTTTTGGAGGTTTAGTCCATTGCTGTCATGGTGGAAAGGGTAGCAGCATCCAGGCAGGCATGGTGCTGAAGGAGCTGAGAGTTCTACATCTTGATCAGAGGGAGACTGGCTCAACACTGGGCAGAACTTGAGCATATGTTTAAAACGTCAAAGCCCATCCCCATAGTGACACACTTCCTCCAACAAGGCCTCACCTACTTCAACAAGACCACGCCTCCTAAAAGTGCCGCTCCCTATGGCAAACATTCAAACACATGAATCTATGGGGCCATACCTGCTTGAACCCCCCAGGGAAGAGGAAAGTGGGGTCCCACAGAGCCAAGTGCTCTTAGTTACAAGGGGCACACAGAGGTCCAAGAGACAATGACTTCCTTAAAACCAAGGGACAAATGGAAGACCCAGGTTGCCAAAACCAGAGCTACAGGTTGCCCAGTATCTAAAACCAGTTCTCCAAGCAGGTAGAGGTCACACACAGTGGGGTCATGTCCTAAGCCCAGGGCCCTCCATGTCACAGTGTCCTGTGCTGGGACCCTTCCTGCTTCCCTCCCGTTCTCCATGATCACTGGCCTGCTGCAGCCTGTAGGAGCATTTCTCTTGCCTGAGTTGAGGCAAACTTTAATGTATTTCCTGCACCCAGATCGGCCCTTCAAAGGTTATCTCTACAGAGTCTGACCTAAGACACCTTAGGACTGGTGAGTGGGTCTCTGCACCCCAAGATAGCCAAAAGAGGAAAATAAAAATCTTTCAGATGAACAGCCTCAGACCAAGCAGGACTGGGGTGGGAGTGGGGCACGCAGGCTGTACTTCAGCTCCAAGAAGCCAAGCAGCAACTCCACAGAATGCCTTTGTTTCTTCTCTGTCAGGGATCACCAATGAAGAGCAAACCCTTTGTAACTCCAGGCCCTGCCTGAGGCAACACAAAACCTAGCCCTTCTTTGTTTAGCGTGGGTACTGTTTGCAAATTGTTTACTCTCCCCTTCCCAACAGCCACTGGGGTGGCCGGTCCTGCACCTTCTGTCTGACTCCTCTGTGGTTGGTACTGGTGGGCAGATTCTCACCTCTTCCCCATGAGAAGTCTGCTCTGGGCTTGTCCTCAACGCTTGGATGCATGGCAGCTTTTCCGATACATCTTCTGCTGGACTTCCTCCTTTCTTCCCACGGTCCCCCTTCATCCCCGGATCAGACGGCATTTAAATAATTATCAGAAACTCTGCCTCGGGGCAGTGCCAACCTGGGCAGCATCCTAGAAGATGCGGAGTTTCCCAGGGAGCTCAGCGTCACTGGCACGCTGTACTCACGGTGAGAACTCAGTCCCCGTGACACTACGGTGATTTTCCCTCTTTGTGGCTGATTTTTGTCATTTCCCCCGTCCCCTTCTATGTCATCAGCAAACCTTCCTCAGCAAGACTCCCTAGGCCCTCCTGATCGTTATTTTCACCTTTTACAGTCTGGAAAACTTGTGGGCAAACCTACTGGCCTGGCTCTAACAGACTTTACTGGATTCTAGGGAGAGGAAACACCCCTGTGAGCAGCTGCAGAGCCTGTAACTTAGGTGCCTGGAGCATTTTGGCTACCGAGGAGCATTCTTCATTCCCGTTTTAGAAAGCTCCCCTCAGTGACTGGAACAGTGGGGTCCTGGGATTTTCTTTGCTGGAGTTCTTATGTTTCGGGTTGAAAACCAGCCACATCTGTGGGTGAGGTTGGGGTATCTAATGACACGTGTATGCCCTTGAGCCTTTTGTTTGCCGTTTATTAGGACACGCCAGTTTTATAGATCCAATTTTTTAAGATGCCTGGAGACTTCACGAGTTTCCTGGCTTCACAGATGTCAAAGCAATGTCACACACCAGGACACAGTGATTTCAGAGCAGAAAACATTAAATTATTCTAACGTCCAAAACCAATCCTTCCTTTCAGCTTCTGAGTCTAACTCTGGGAAAGATCCCCATTTCCTGTTGTAGGCGGGAGGAGGCATGTGGCGTGCTGGCTTTCGGTGCTTCTGTTTCTCCTCATCATGTGACACTCACGACTAACCAGAACAACTGAGGGAGGACAGAGTAGTCACGGTAAGGCTTTCCAACATTTAGAGTCAAGCCTGTCACGGTGGAGAAGGCAGAGCAGAGGGACTTGATCTGTGGCTGCTGTTTATTCACATGGTGGCAGGCTGGGGGATAGAGAAAACAGACCACACCGGGCCAATACGGGTTCCACGTGGAAGAGGTTTATTGAGGACAGAGACAAAAGGGAGAAAGAGCAAAAGAGGAGGCAGAGGAGGGGGAAAGGAAGGTCTGCCTTTTATTAAAACTGTGATGTAACTGCTCCCAGGTAAAGGTGGGAGCCGAACCAAATGTACGCTGGGAATGTATGGCCATTGCCATGGCAACAGATGTGTGGGTCCCTGTCGCCTATGGGTGACATCACCGCTGGGTTCAGAAGTGAAAGTAGTTCCTGATACCAACACCTGAAGACCTACCAGTCCCCCCTCTTTCTCCTTTTTTCCTCCTCTTCCTCCTCTTTTCTTTTGTTCGTTTGTTGAGTCAGAATTTCCTCTGTGTAGCATTGGCTGCCCTAGAACTTCTCCTGTAGCCCAGGCTGGCCTTGAACTCAGAGATCTGCCTGCTCTGCCTCCTAAGTGCTGGGATTAAAGGTGTGCACCACTGCTTGGCTAAGCCCCACTTTCCCTAAAGGCTCCTCAACGTTCAAGATAGCTCTGCAAGCCGGAGACTAGGCATCAAGATACAGGTGTGTCTGGGACAGATTTAAACTGCAACAAAAAAAGTTGTGGGTTGGAGAGATGGCTCAGTGGTTAAGAGCCCTGACTGCTCTTCCAGGGGTCCTAAGTTCAATTCCCAGCAACCACATGGTGGCTCACAACCATCTGTAATGATATCTGATGCCCTCTTCTGGTGTGTCTGAAGACAGCTACAGTGAACTCACATACATAAAATAAATAAATCTTTTTTTTATTTGTTCTTTGTGTGTGTGTGTGTGTGTGTGTGTGTGTGTGTGTGTGTGTGAGGGGGTGGCTGGAGTCCCTTCTGGGCTTGGTTCCTTCTTCTGCAATCATTTGAATCTCAAAGTGCAGGGAGCAGGCCTCTGCATGCCGTAGCTGATGAACTCACCTGGCAACGACCCAGTGGTGAGGTGTTTCATCTCCGGGTTCAAGAGCACATGACGGCATACAGGTAGCATGTTCATGTCACCTGTATCAGAGTCCTGGGAGCGGGGGAGGGAAGGACGAGCGGCCGGTCAAGCTGTCTCCTGACGGTTCATTGTGCAGTACAATATGGGAGATCTATTGTGGGAAGTTTTACACAGGGGAGAGGGAGAGGCTGCTGCAAAGACGTCCCAAGGACAGAGTGTAAATGGGGAGTCCCTGATGCATGATTGGAACTGTATGGGGTCCCATTATACATAGCTGTGCGATCCTGCTGGAGAGAGACCACATGCCACCATAGCTCTGGGCTCCATGCCAATGTCATGGTCGTGAAGGTGCCAAGGTCTTTGGGCAACATGATAAGAGAGCTGGGGTTTGATGTCATGGTTGCAGAGCAGAGCCTGGTCACTGGTGCGTGGTTGGAAGGCTGCAGCAAGCCAAGTGGACGGTGACTGGGGGGTGGTTGCCTGGAGAGAGGCTGGAGGTTGGGTAGTTGTTAGCATGACCTGGAGGCTGAGTGCATCTGGTGACCCTTTTGGTGCTCTTGAGGATGACAGTTCAGGATAGCTGGGCTGGGGACAAAACCACTGTGAGTTGGGGCACAAAGGGTGCTAGTGGGATGCTGACATCTGCATCTACGCAGAAGCCCTTGGAGGCCCCCAGACAGCAAAGCAGGAGACTGGATGGATGTCTCGGTCCATGAGACCACTTAGTCCCTTAGTGAGACCCAGGGGGGATTCTCAGGTTCGGCAGGAGCAGGAAGTACTCCACCCTGCAAGCAGAGGCTTTAACTGGCCTCTAGGCAGGAATCCAGGAGTATCCAAAACCCTCTGAGAGTCAAGATTCTCTAAGGCAGAGCTGATCTCTGGTTATGAGAATAAATCAGCTGCACGATGGAGGGGAAGCTGGCAGGGCAGAGCTGTTCCCACTGGATGCCTGCTCTCAGAGAGCGTCCGGCAGGACTGGCCCGGAAGTGTCTCCACAGTGTGCTTGATGGTTCCAAAGAAGGCGTGGAATGGAGAGTACCAGAGACACTGCTTCTGCTGGGGAGGGGAGGGGAAGGGAGCGGACAGTGGTCCTGTTGCCTTATATGCTCAATTCAACCAGGTACAGGGGCTTGCTTAGAATCCTAGGGAGCTGTAGCTTGCTGAACTCTTCTGATAGAGGTGTTAAGCTTTGAAAGGCTTTCCTTCCTTCCTTCCTTCCTTCCTTCCTTCCTTCCTTCCTTCCTTCCTTCCTCCCTCCCTCCCTCCCTTCCTGTCTGTCTGTCTGTCTGTCTGTCTGTCTTCTACTGGTATTTTAAGTGTTCTTTTGTGTGCAGACATGCGCATGACGCGGCCTGAGTGTAGAGGTCATTCACCACAGCTCTTGTCTCTGCCACTGACTGGATTCTGACTGGATCTCTCTCTGCCTCGCACGTAGGAGTCCTGGGATCACCTGTGCTTGTCGCCATCTGGCTTCTTACACGGGATCAAACTTAAATGCTTCTTCCCGCACTCTCAGCCAAGTGCGCATGCCACGTACAACACTGGTCCCTTGGGCGGGACAGAAACATCTGTGCTTGTCAAATTCTCTTAACCTGCAGAGTCGTTGAGCAGAAGCCCCTGGCTCTTTCTGTCACTCTGAAGCCTGGTAAAGCAAACACTCTAAAGAGCTCCGCAGCCTGCAGGTGAGCGGTGCTCCTGTTTCAAAGCAGATGTTGTACCCGCTTTCTGCTTCCTGTAGCTCTGAAGGAGCGACTCCCTGCAGGGATGCCCCGCCCAGGCAGTGCCTGTCGTCCAGGCTGACCCTACAATGGCTCTGTCCTCTCCTGACATTGCAGGGCTGAGGACTAAGTCTCTAGTACACTGTTTCTCAAGCTGCAGTGGGGACCCCTTTGGGGGTGGGGGTTGTCAAATGATGCCTTCACAAGGATCTCCTAAGACCATCCTGCAAATCAGATGTTTACATTATGGTTCATAACTGTAGGAAAATTAGAATCATGACGTAGCAATGAAATAATTTTATGGTTGGGGTCACCGCAACATGAGGGGACTGCATTAAAGGGTCACAGCATTAGGAAGGGCCGCTGCTGTATTATATGGGCTTGAAAGGGACTGAAGACAGGTGTGCCTGCTTATAATACGTAAAGAGAAATGTAAAAGAGACAGCTTTCTGTTTATACTCAAGTTAAGATTCCAAAATACAGGCTGTATAGTGCCAAGAGGAAATTATTTTTACAGAATGACGAACGACCGATACAGTTCTAAAGAGACAAAGCTTGCGTCTTCCAACATGCTCTGGCGGTCCTGGAACCCTGAAACCGACTTCATGCACACAGACTCCAGGAGACGTAGGCAGTAATGACTGTTTGCCGAATTGACACCATAGCGGCGTCTTTGGGCATCGTGGGAGGAGAGCAACAAGTCAGCTTTGTGACAGATGGACTCACTGACACCAGGCGGACTATCCAATCACCAACTCCGTCCGTTTGTGGGCGCCTGGGCGCGGATAGAACCTGCTGACATCGCGGCTGTGCCACCAGCAGGAGGCGTCCCGGCCACCGCAGAAAGCCGTTCTACCAATCGGCCACAAGGGGGCGTGCCGAGACCAGGATCCTAACATCTGCAGGGTCACTGCCAGATGTGTCCTCAGAAGCAAGCTGAAACTCAGGAAGTAATTCACAATGGTACTTATACAGTGCTAGGCTGTCTACTCATTCAGAGCACCGTCCAACTCTCCAACATCTGCACGGAAGATTTAGCAAAGTACATTTCCCTTATGCCCAAGAATGCAACCTCGAAAAAGAAACAGTGGTTTCCACGCTGTCAGGAGACAGGCCATCCAGAGCAGTTAAAGCACAGCAATGGCCAAGCCGGTGGCCAGCATTTGCCCAACCCTAGCCCTACCCACACCCAATTCCTTAGAAGTACAGCCATGTCATATCACACGGGGGACACATTCTTATAATGCTAGGCGGTTGCACTGACGCCAGCTCAGGTATACGGGTCAGCCACTCTAAGTGGATGCCAAAGCCTAAAGCAAGGGGCCATACAGTAAACATTTTGTTTTGCCCTTTTTTAGGGTCTCAGGGACACCATCCAAGGTCTCTCTAGATAGGCAGTCTACAGCTCTGTGAACGTTTCTCATACATGAAGGAATCCACAATGAATTAATAATAAGCAAGCATGTGAGTGTATTAGTCATTTATCGAAGGTATAGCAGGCTGTCTATAATTGCATATGTTATGCTGTTTACTGTGTATCCCCAGAAAACGGTGAGTAGGGTCCCTGACGTTACCATGTTGCTAGAAGGTAAGAATTCCTCAGACCTATTACTATCTTATGAGAGAGTCTAGGGAAGTGGCCCATCACTGACCAAAACATCATTCTAAAGGGTTGGATAATATCAATTATAATAACACCTATCTTACACCACTGTCCTGTGTGCCGTGAAGGAGGCACAGAGCTCAGCGTCTGCCCAGAGTTCTGCGGCTAGCAGGTGACAGGAAGTGTCAACAGGCTGCTGCAAAAGACTCCTGTGTGCCAGCAGGAGGCGCTCTACAAGGACAAGGGGGGAAAAGACTACGAGACATGGTTTTCTATGTTGCTTGTGGCTTGATTCAATCAAAGATCCATGTGTCGTGTTGTACCGGGTTGGTCCCATGAAGCCAGCATTCACAACACAGCCCGGCTTAGGATGCAAATATCACTATTGGGCACAAATCTGGGGGGGGGTACCCACAAGCCAAGCCTTGTTCTCAACCCCGGCTGGGGGTTAGAACCATGAGGGGTGAATACTTTGATGTTTATCTTTAAGGGTAACATCCTTGTCACCTTCCAACGCAAATTTTAGTCAGAATCTCAGAAGATGAATCCCAGACACCTCAGCTTGGCTGTTATTGGACTTTATTTTATTTTATTTTGCAATGGGCTCTCCCTATTTTGCCCAAGTGAGACTTCAATTCCCGGGCCAAGTGATCCTCCTGCCTCAGCTCCCTGAGTAGTCAGGACTAGTCTTATATATCACTACGCTCAGCTAATGTTTGGGGCTTGTTTATATTTTAGTACTGGGAACTTAATCGTGCTAGGCAAGCAAAATACCCCCACCCCCACCCACCCCACTCCCACCCATCCCACCCCTGAGCCACAGTACCAGACTCTGATATTTGCTTTGATTGCTTTTAAAGTCTAGATGATCATGGGGTTCCTCCAACCTCTGTGCTGAATAGATGAGGAAACAGGCCCAGCAAGGGGGTAAAAATTAATAAATGTCAGAGGTTCTGAAAGCAGGGGGCATGGCAGATGCTCTGATTTCTAGTACAGAATCATAAAACCAAACCTTAAACCCAAAACCCCAAACCACTCAGTTCTTGGTGGCTGTCAACATGGCTCAGTGGTTAAGAGCAAGTGCTACTTTTCCAGGAGACCTAGGTTCTGTTCCTCGGGCTCATTTCAGGTGACTTACAGTGGTCTGTAGCTCCAGTTCCAGGAGGCCTGACTCTCTTTTTCTGTCCTCCAGGGACGCCTGGACACATGTGGGAATACTCCTCCATAGATATACATATGCATAATTCAAACTAACATAAATTTTAAAAATACCTCAGCTGTTGGATCAGGCTGGGCCATCTCACAAAGAGACATAATATGAAGACCCCTGGGTATCAGGCCACATACTGAGAGTCACCTGCTCTTGTAAGCTGGCTGTTAACCAGTGCTCTCTCCCCAGAGTCATTTGGCTCAACACCGTATCATGCTCTAATGTAATCTAGAATTCTGATTTTAAGCTTTAAAAAAAATATGGGCTGGAGAGATGGCTCAGTGGTTAAGAGCACTGACTGCTCTTCCAGAGGTCCTGAGTTCAATTCCCAGCAACTACATGGTGGCTCACAGCCATATGTAATGGGATTTGATGTCCTTTTCTGGTGTGTCTGAAGATAGTGACAGTGTACTCATACATAAAATATGTGCATGTGTGTGAGTGTGTGTGTGTTTGTGTGCCTGCGCTCAAATATGCACATATGTGAGTACAGATGTGTGCATGCACACACATGCTACTGTATGTTTGCAAAGGTCAGTGGACAACTTTTGGGAACAGCTCTCTCCGTCTACTATGAGATCTGGGGATCAAATCAGGCATGAGTTATACAGAGAAAACACTTTTATGTGCTGAGCTAGCTATGCTTTTGAGAAGCTGTAATTGGAAGAGCCATTAGCTGCCTCCCTCCTTTCTTTCTGTGGTGAGCAAGTGACCTCTTGTGCCACGCCTGGAACTCAGGCAGGAGCTCCTTGAATGGGCAGTCCTAAAGATGCTCTAATGTGCTCCGTGCTGTTATATCCCCACCTGGCGTGAGTCAGTAGTCCAACATAGCACAGCCTCCTCAGCCTTCCCAGACCAAGCTGCCCACTCTTAGAAATGTGGCCCAAATTTCTCTTAAACCAAATGAGTTTTAGAATGGAGCGGAGTGGATCTGGGAATCGGCTTCTGGGTGAATCTGCTTCTCAGTGAATCTGCTGGCTGCTTCCTGTTTCTTTCGAATTAATCCAAGTGAGCACCAGAGAGATGGAGGAGAAGTTTTGCTTTTGCATAATGGAGGCATTTGCCTAACCAGGCCCTGCCCTGTTCACCACCTCCGTGTCTTCAGTCGTGCAGAAGGGAAGCCCCTGAGTCCAGCCTCTTCCTCTGAGTCTCTCGACACATCTACCCACTTGGCCCCTCACCACACTCTTCTTTTACTGGAACTGGTTGGTAGCTTTTGAAGGCTAAGTTCACCAGCAGCACCACACTGCATTCCTGTTGTAGGGTAGTCACAGAAAGACTGCTCACACATAGAAAGTCTTTAGGAGCTGGCCGGCTACTACACTGGGTAGTCAGGATGCAGGATAGCCCTAAGCTCTCTCATGGTGAGCTTTTAAGCACATAAACTGTGTTCTGGGTTGACGTACTTTAGTTAAGAACAGTTAGCCAGATGCAGAACTACAGAAGCCTAAGAGCAAAGTCAGTACATTTAGCGTTTTCTGGAGCTATGGATTTTGATGGATTAGGCTTTTGTTTTAGTGTTGGCTGGTGGCGCTGTCTGCGTGCTGGTTTTACAGCCTGAATGGTACTTCCATGATGGAGTCAGTTGGTCTGTGGTCTAGACCCTAGTACACCACCACACAGGAGTTTTCTATAGGCTAGATGTGAGGTAGAAACCATCCTGGTTTCATTTGCATTCCTGTAACTCATCATCGGGGCTTTTCATCCATCTGCGTTGCGTTAGGTGCTGTTAAGCTGCTGAAATCGTCTGGTTCTGTTTCCTTAGCAACCCTTGTCCCGTTGAGTCTCACCTCTAGCCAGGCACTAGCTCATGCTGTTTCCCTAGCTTCCTGTTTTGGGTCATCTGCTCGAAGCATAAACGGAGGCATGACCTGTCTGTGTGTGAACCACCTGCAACATTCTTCACAAGCAGAGGTCCCTCCAAGAAGGCTGGAGAGATGGATCGGGGAAGAGTGCCTTTGCAGAGGCTTCGGTCCCCAGGTTTCTTACCACCACACCCAACCCCAGAGCCCAGGAGGCCTAGAGGCTCCTCGGGGCTCCTAGACTTGATCTTCATCGCCCCCCTCCCCCACCCCGTCCCCGCTCTCCCGATCCAAGTGGCCTTTTCTACAGAGCGTTGCCACGTCCTCCCAACTTGTGTGTCACCAGCATTTAACACCCACTGTGCTCAGCCTGTGGCTTCCACCGGCCTCCTGTGCTCGATAGTTCTGTCAGCTTGGACAAGCAAGGGGCATCTGGGAAGGGAACCTAGACTGAGAAAATGCCACTATCAGGTTGGCCAACAGGAGTTTATTAATTATTTATTTATTGCTACCGGCATTACTAACTCCGAGACAGAGTCTCACCGTGTAGTTCTGGCTAGCCTGGAGCTCCCTATGTAAATCAGGCTGGACTTGAACTCACAGATATCTACCTGCTTCTGCCTCCCAGGTGCTGGGATGAAAGGTGCGTGCCACTACGCCTAGCATCATTTTTCCTCCTCATTTCCACTTCCTGTCCTGCTTTGACTTCCTGCCCTGAGTTCCCACCATGATGAACTGTGATTCATTAGCCAAATAAACACCTTCCTCCCCCAAGATGGCTTAGTTTGTTCAGTGTTTTATCCCAACAGAAACATAACTGGAATTCCCTCTGAATGTCAAGGCCTTGGCATATCCTTTGTGTTTGGAGGAACCTTCCATGTGCTTCTAATTTCTCCCCTGGGCTATGAGCTGTTGGGGGTGGGGATGGGGCACAGTGCATCTTACTTGGCCTTTCTGCTCTGCAGCCCCCAAACTAAGGAGGAGGTTATGCAACTTTGGGAGTGGTGTGAGAAAGAAGAAAGGGAAGATAGAAGAGCCATTCACTGGCCTGAGGTCGGGAATGGGAAAGTCCGAGAACAGAGATTGCAATCACATAAGGTGGGAATCAAGAGTTGGTGGGAACACAGTTTAGATGTGCTGTGGCTAATTGGGTAGAGGAAAATGCTGAACTGAAGATGCCGACTCGAAGCCATCAGGGCTGAGGGGCCATCCTGTGAGTGGCGATTGAGGAAGACCACCAAGTGGGACAAGGGAGACACCTTGGAAACCAGAGAAGAGCTGCTCAGTGACCGAGCAGTGTTGAGTCAGATGCCCTGAAAGCCACGGCACAAAGCAGCTACCCAAGTCCACCAGCTCCCCTCCCCCTCCTCAGGGAACAGCCAAGCCCACACTGCCTTCCTCCCTTTCCAAATCAGCGCCTCTAACACCTCTAACATCTAACACTGAATACCAATTTGGAGCCAAGAAATCACAACAGACTATTGATCTTTTGATCTACCAAAGAGGCGTGGCCTCTTCTTTAACTACAGTAGAGGTGAACTCACCTCAAGGCTAGAACTCAGAACCAAGAGTGGGGTGGGGCTTAATAATAGAAAATCACTGTGACAGGGGTTGGGGTGAGGTGGGGGTGTCTTATAATCTCAGCCAGTGGGTTTCCACCTGTGGGTCGTGACCCCTATCTCCAAAAAAAAAAAAAAAAAAAAAAAAAAAAAAAAGACTCACATTATCATCCATACCAGTAGCAGAATTACCGTTAGAAAAGTCGCAATGAAATAATTGTATGGCTAGGGTCACCGCAGCATGAGAAACTGTATTAAAGGGTCACAGCATTAGGAAAGTTGAGAACCACTGTGCTAACCATGGTGTGGTTCTCAGGGGTACCCTGGAAGATTTGAGGATGGCCTTGTTAGGTCATACGCTCCAAGAGGGCGTGGTAAGGGAAGATGAGATGCTGCTGAGGTGAAGCAGGCCTCTCTCCTCCCCACCTCGGAGAACTGGCCGTGTTCCTTACATTAGCTTCAGACCTTCTGTTCCCTCCGCCCCAAGAGATTGCTGCTCCGGGACTTCTGAATCTGTCTGCTGCACCTAAGGCCCAGCAGCTCGAGCCTCAATAGACACAGTAATCCTCACGGAGCCACAGGTTGACCTCAACTCCCATTCCTGACTGGAATTGTAGGCCATTGCTGGGGAGTCTGAGCCCTCCCGGGAAGACAGCTGGATGCTCAGCCAGCGACACTGAGCCTCCTCACAGACAAGCAACACAGTGCCCTCGGGGTTGCTGTAGGTACACGGTCTGTGAGCCGCTCTCCCCTCCACGGCCAGATCCCAGCCGCCCACCAGCTCCCTGTCATCCCTGAAGCTCAAGTGGCCTGGGTTGGCCGGACATATCAGCTGCTCCTGCTTCAAGTTTGGCACCAACTGACCCATGAGGTATGCCGGGCCTGCACAGAAAGTATGGCTGTTCAAGATCCGGTCGTTGTAGAGACGAAGCCAGCTGGTGAGGTAGGACAGACGACAGTCACACTGCCAGGGGTTACCGAGCAAATTCAGGTTGAAGAGGTCATAGTTAGTGTCAAAGATGCCCCCGGGAAGCATGGTCAGCTGGTTCTTGGACAAGTTGAGGTGCTCAAGCCTGGATAGGTTGTAAAAGAGAGCTGGGTGCAAGGCCGTCAAGTTATTGTTGTCCAGACAGAGTTTAACCAACTGCCCGAGGTTCCTGAAAACATCCCCGGGAAGGTAGGTGATGGCGTTGTGCGAGAGCGTGAGGGAAACAAGACTCGACAGGGTGGTAAAGCTGTCCTCGGGGACAGTCTCCAGCCGGTTGTGGGAAAGAGACAGGTGAAGCAGGCCAGGGTTGTGGGCGAAGAGACCGGCAGGCAGAGCCTGCAGCCCGTTGTCCTTCAGGGTTAGGAAGGTCAGGTTGTGCAGGGAGGAGAAGACGGAGAATGGCAGGTGACGGATGCTGTTGTGCTGTAACCACAGCCTCTCCAGGCTGAACAGCTGTGAGAACAGCTGTGGGGACAGCTCTGTGATGGCATTGCTGTCCAGAAAGAGCTCCTGCAGGCTGCCTAGATTGCCCAGCACCCCCCCGGGGAGTCTGGCGAGCATATTGTCACTCAGCTTCAGTGTCTGCAGGTTGGTGAGCGACTGGAACAGCCCCTTAGGCAGCTGTGTCAGGAGGTTCTGAGCCAGGTTGAGGGTTCTCAGATACCTCAGAGACTGGAATAGTCTTCCGGGCAAGCTCTGGAGCTGGTTTCCCTGAAGGTGGAGGGACTCCAGAGTGTCCATGTGGTGAAAGAGGTCCTCAGGCAGAGACACCAGCCTGTCAAAGTCCAGGGTGAGCTTCCCCAGTGAGCTCAGGTTAGAAAAGATGTCGGTGCTGAGGTTGGAGAAGGGGCTGCCCGTGACCTCCAGGTCCTCCAGCCTGGGCAGTCCCCCAAAGGCATCGGGCTCCAGGTGACAGACCTGAGTGTTGAGGAAGACCACCTTGGTCAGGTTGGGGTTGCCGCTGAAAGCCCTGGTCCCCACTGTGCTGAAGGCAGTCTCCACAAAGACAATGTTGGTGACATGTGAGGGGATGTCCAGGGGGATGGCAGACAGCTGCTCATCTGAGCAGAAAACCTCTCTGCCGAAGCAGTCACAGCCCACAGGGCAAGGCTGGCTAAGCCTGGTCAGAAGCAGGAGTGAGGCCCAGCACAACCAGGCTCCCGGGAACATCTTCTGCATCCAAGGAGGACAGAAAACAAAACAAAAAGAGTGCCTTTAATGAGGG